>NW_020838021.1:3796352-3970129 GCF_003676395.1 Aethalodelphis obliquidens
AAAAAAAAAAAAAAAAAAAAAAAAAAAGAGTCATGTACTACAATGTTCATTGCAGCTCTATTTACAATAGCCCGGAGATGGAAACAGCCTAAGTGTCCATCATTGGATGAATGGATAAAGAAGATGTGGCACATATATACAATGGAATATTACTCAGCCATAAAAAGAAACGAAATTGAGCTATTTGTAATGAGGTGGATAGACCTAGAGTCTGTCATACAGAGTGAAGTAAGTCAGAAAGAGAAAGACAAATACAGTAGGCTAACACATATATATGGAATTTAAGAAAAAAAAAATGTCATAAAGAACCTAGGGGTAAGACAGGAGTAAAGACACAGACCTACTAGAGAATGGACTTGAGGATATGGGGAGGGGGAAGCGTAAGCTGTGACAAAGCGAGAGAGAGGCATGGACATATATACACTACCAAACGTAAGGTATATAGCTAGTGGGAAGCAGCCGCATAGCACAGGGAGATCAGCTCGGTGCTTTGTGACCGCCTGGAGGCGTGGGATAGGGAGGGTGGGAGGGAGGGAGATGCAAGAGGGAAGAGATATGGGAACATATGTATATGTATAACTGATTCTCTTTGTTATAAAGCAGAAACTAACATACCATTGTAAAGCAATTATACTCCAATTTAAAAAAAAATAAATAACTGAATCACTTTACTATAAAAACAGAAACTAACAAAATATTGTAAATTAAGTATACTTCAATTTTTTAAAAACTAGTATGAGACCTGGAGGAGACAAGATGGGGATGTAGAAGGACTTGAGCTCACCTCCTCTCACTGAAATCAATCACAACTAATTGCTGAACACCGTTGACAAAAAAGACTGAAACCTATCAAAAAAGATATTCTACATCCAAAGACAAAGAAGCAGCCACAATGAGATGGTAGGAGGGGCGATTTTGCAATGTAATCAAATCCCAAACCCACCAGGTCGGCAACCCACAAACTGGAAAATAATTATATCACAGAGGTTCTCCCATAGGTGTGAGAGTTCAGAGCCCCACATCAGGCTCCACAGCCTGGGGGTCTAGTATCAGGAGGAGGATCCCCCAGAGCATTTGGCATTGATGGCCGGTGGGGCTTGAGTACAGGAGCTGCAACAGGACTGGGTAAAAAGAGACTCCAATCTTGACGGGTGCACACAAGTTTTCATGTGCACTAGGACCCAGGGCAAAGCAGTGACTCCACAGGATCTTAGGCCAGAACTACCTGTGGATCTTAGGGGGTCTCCTGGGGAGGCAGGGGGCAAGGACACTGGCAGCGGAGTCACCAGGGAATTTTCAGCACTGAGACCCAACCCCACCGGACAGCCTGCAGACTTCAGTGCTGGGATGCCTCAGGCCAAAGAACCAACAGGATGAGAACACAGACCCACCCATCAGCAGACAAGCTGCCTTAAGTCATCCTGAGCACACAGCTGCCTCTAAACACACCCCTAGACATGGCCCTGCCCACTAGAGGGACAAGACCCAGCTCCACCCACCACTGGACAGGCACAAGTCCCTCCCACCCATAAACCTGTAAAACCCCTGGACCAACCTCACCTACCAGGCAGCAGACACCAGAAGCAAGAGGAACTATGACCCTGCAGCCTAAGAAATGGAGATCACAAACACAAAAAGTTAGACAAAATAAGACAGCAGAGAAATATGTTCCAGATGAAGGAACAAGATAAAACCCCAGAAGAACAACTAAGTGAAGTGGAAATAGGCAATCTGCCTGAAAAAGAATTCAGAGTAACGATAGTAAAGATGATCCAAAATCTTGGAAAAAGAATGGAGGCACAGATTGAGAAGATACAAGAAATGTTTAACAAAGAGCTAGATTTAAAGAACAGAGATGAATAATACAATAAATGAAATGAAAAATACACCAGAAGGAATCAATAGCAGAAAAAATAAGGCAGAAGAATGAATGAGTGAGTTGGAAGACAGATTGGTGGAAATCACTGCTGAGGAACAGAAAAAAGACAAAAGAATGAAAAGAAATGGGGACAGTCTAAGAGACCCTTGGGACAACATTAAATGCACCAACATTAGCATTATAGGGGTCCCAGAAGGAGAAGAGAGAAAGAAAGGGCCTGAGAAAATACTTGAAGAGATACTAGCCAAAAACTTCCCTAATATGGGAAAGGGAATGCTCACTCAAGTCCAAGAAGCTTAGAGAGTCCCATACAGGATAAACCCAAGGAGGAACACTCCAAGACACATATTAATCAAATTGACAAGAATTAAAGACAAAGAGAAAATATTAAAAGCAACAAGGGAAAAGCGACAAATAACATACAAGGGAATCCCCATATGGTTATCAGTTGAATTTTCAGCAGAAACTCTACAGGCCAGAAGGGAAATATTTAAAGTGATGAAAGGGAAAAAACTACAACCAAGAATACTCTACCCAGCAAGGCTCTTGTTCAAATTCGATGGAGAAATAAAAAGCTTTATAGACAAGCAAAACCTAAGAGAATTCTGCACCACCAAACCAGATGTACAACAAATGCTAAAGGTACTTCTCTAGGTGGAAAAGAAAAGGCCACAACTAGGAACAAGAAAATTATAAATGGGAAAGATCACCAGTAAAGGCAAATATACAGTAAAGGTAGGAAATCATCCGCACACAAATATGATATCAAAACCAGCAATCGTGAGGAGAGTACAAATGAAGGATATTGGAAATGCATTTAAAATTAAGAGACCAGCAACTTGAAACTATATATATATAGACTGCTATATATATCGAAACCTCATGGTAATGGTGAACCAAAAATCTATGATAGATATACACACAAAGAAGAAAAATGAATCCAAACAGAACACTAAAGATAGTCATCAAATCACAAGAGAACAAAAGAGGAAGGGAGAAAAAAAGACCTACAAAAATAAAACCTAAACAATTAACGAAATGGCAATAAGAATATACATATCAATAATTACCTTACATGTAAATGGATTAAATGCTCCATCCAAAATACAAGACTGGCTGAATGGATACAAAAACAAGACCCATATATATATTCTGTCTAAAAGAGACCCACTTCAGATCTAGGGATTCAAACAGACTGCAAGTGAGGGGATGGAAAAAGGTATTCCATGCAAATGGAAATCAAAAGAAAGCTGGAGTAGCAATACTCATATCAGACAAAATAGACTATAAAATAAAGAATGTTACAGGAGACAAAGTTGGACACTACATAATGATTAAGGGATCAATCCAAGAAAAAGATATAACAATCGTAAATATATATGCACCCAACACAGGAGCACCTCAATATATAAGGCAAATGCTAATAGCCGTAAAAGGAGAAATTGACAGTAATATAATAGTGGGGGACTTTAACACCCCAGTTACATCAGTGGACAGATCATCCAGACAGAAAGTCAATAAGGAAACACAGGCCTTAAATGACACATTAGAACACATGGACTTACTTGAGATATATAGAACATTCCATCTGAAAGCAACAAAATACACATTCTTCTCAAGTGCACATGGAACATTCTCCAGGATAGATCACATGCTGGGCCACAAAGCAAACCTCAGTAAATTTGAGAAAACTGAAATCATATCAAGCATCTTTTCCAACCACAATGCTATGGGATTAGAAATCAACTACAAGAAAAAACTCTAAAAAACACAAACATGTGCAGGCTAAACAATATGTTTCTAAACAACCAATGAATCACCGAAGAAATCAAAGAGAAAATCAAAAAACACCTAGAGACAAATGAAAACAAAAACATGACAATCTAAAACCTTCAGGATGCAGCAAAAGCAGTTCCGAGAGGGAAGTTTATAACAATACAATCTTACCTCAGGAAAAAAGAAAAATCTCAAATAAACAACCTAACCTTACACCTAAAGCAACTAGAGAAAGAACAAACAAAACCCAAAGTTGGTAGAAGGAAAGAAATCATAAAGATCCGATCAGAAATAAATGAAATAGAGAAGAAGAAAACAATAGCAAAGACCAATGAAACTAAAAGCTGGTTCCTTGAAAAGATAAACAAAGTTGACAAAGCTTTAGTCAGACTCATCAAGAAAAAAAAGGGAAAGGGATCAAATCAATAAAATTACAAATGAAAAAGAAGTTACAACTGACACCACAGAAATACAAAGCATAAGAGACTACTGCAAGCAACTATATGCCAATAAAATGGACAACCTAGAAGAAATGGACAAATTCTTAGAAAGGTACAAACTTCCAGGGTGGAACCAGGAAGAAATAGACAATATGAAAAGACAAATCACAAGTACTGAAATTGAAACTGTGATTTAACAACTTCTAACAAACAGAAGTCCAGGACCAGATGGCTTCACAGGCGATTTCTATCCAATTTCTATCAAACATTTATAGAAGAGTTAACACCTATCCTTCTCAAACTATTCCAAAAAATTGCAGAGGAAGGAACACTCCCAGGCTCATTCTACGAGGCCACCATCACCCTGATTACAAAACCAGACAAAGATGTCACAAAAAAAGAAAACTACAGACCAATATCACTGATGAACATACATGCAAAAATCTTCAACAGAACTAGAATAAATAATTTTAAAATATATAAAAACACAAAAGACCCTGAGTAGCCAAAACAATCTCGAGAAAGAAGAACAGAGCTGGAGGAATCATGCTCCCTGACTCCAGACTATACTACAAAGCTACAGTAAACAAAACAGTATGATACTGGCACAAAAACAGACACATAGATCAATGAAACAGGATAGTAAGAAATAAACCAGAAATAAACCCACAGACCTATGGTCAATTTATCTATGGCAAAGGAGACAAGAATATACAATGGAGACAAAACAGCCTCTTCGATCAGTGGTGCTGGGAAAACTGGACAGCTACATGGAAAAGAATGAAATTAGAACATTCTCTAACACCATACACAAAAATAAACCAAAATGGATTAAAGATCTAAATCTAAGACGGTATACTATAAAACTCTTAGATCATCAACTTAAAATAATCATATATATGTGTGTGTGTATATATATATATATATATATATATAAAAATACATACACACATATATATGTATATTATATATATATACACATATAACCCCTCATGGTAACCACAAACCAAAAGCCTATAATAGATAAACACACACACACACAAAAAGCGAAAAAAAGGAATCCAAACATATCACTAAAGATAGTCATCAAATCACAAGGGTAGTGAACAAAAGAAGAAGAAAGGAACAAAAAAGAACTACAAAAACAACCCAAAAACAATTAACAAAATGGCAATAAGTACATACCTGTCAATAATTACCTTAAATGTAAATGGAATAAATGCCCCAATAAAAAGCTATACTAAAAATCTACAGTAATCGAAACAGTATGGTACTAGCAAAAAAAGAGACACAACATCAGTGGAACAGAACAGAAAGACCAGAAATAAACCCACACTTATAAACCCACAATTAATCTATGCCAAAGATGACAAGAATATGTAATGGGAAAAAATAGCCTCTTCAATAAATGGTGTTGGGAAAACTGGAGAGCTACATGCCAAAATTCAAGCTAGATTACTTTCTCACACCATATACAAAAAGAAACTCAAAACGAATTAAAGGAAAGACCTGAAATCATAAAAATCCTAGAAGAAAATACAGGCAGTATACTCTTTGACATCAGTCTTAGCAATGTTTTTTGGATCTGTATCCTCAGGCGAGGGAAACAAAAGTGAAAACAAACAAATGGGACTCCATCAAACTAAAAAGCTTTTGCACAGTGAAGGAAACTATCAACAAATGGAAAAGGCAGCCTACTTAATGAAAGAAGATTTTGCAAATGATATATCTGATATGGGGATAATATCAAAAATATACAAAGAATTCATACAAGTCCACATCAAAAACAAAAAACCTAATTTTAAAATGGGCAGAGAACCTTAATAGACATATTTCCAAAGAAGACGTATGGATGGACAAAAGGTACATGAAAAGGTGCTTAACGTCACTAATCATCAGGGAAATGCAAATCAAAACCACAATAAGAACCACCTCACATCTGTCAGAATGTCTATCATCAAAAACACAACAAATAACAAGTTTTAGTGCAGATATGGAGCAAAGGGAACCCTTGTGCAGTGTTGGTAGGATCGTAAATTGATGTAGCCACTATGGAAAACAGTATGGAGGTTCCTCAGAAAATTAAAAATTGTCATATAATCCAGCTATTTCACTTCTGGGTATTTACCTGAAGAAAACAAAAGTACTAATTCAAAAATATATATGCACTCCAATGTTTACTGCATTATTTACAAAAGCCAAGATATGGAAGCAACTTTTGTGTCCATCAACAGACGAACAGATAGAGAATATGTGATACAATGGACTATTACTCAGTCATAAAAAATGAAATCTTTCCATTTGCAACAACATGGATGGATCTAAACGGTATTATGCTAAGTGAAATAAGTCAGACAGAGAAAGATAAATACTACATGATTTCACTTATATGTGGAATCTAAAAAGCAAAATAAACAAGCAAAATGAAAATAGACTCATAGATGCAGAGAACAGACATGTAGTTACCAGAAGGGTAGAGGGTAGTGGGTGGGTGAAATAGTGAAGGTGATTAAGTAGTACAAACCTATAATAAATAAGTCATGGGGATGTAATATACAGCATAAAGAATATGGTCAATAATACTGTAACAGTTTTATATGGGGACAGATGGTTACTAGTCTTATTGTGGTGATCATTTCATAATGTATGCATATGTCAAATCATGATGTAGTACACCTGAAACTAACATAATATTGTACATCAACTATATTTAAATAAATACTTTTTAAAAGTCGACACTGTGTTAGCAGGCATGAAAACAACATTAATCTCATTTTACATCTCCATCAGAGCTCTTGGGTTACCTGCTGCATTGTCAATGAGCAGTAAGATTTTGAAAGAAATCTTTTTTTCTGAGCACTTGGTCTCAACAGTGGGCTTAAAATATTCAGTAAACCATGTAGTAAACAGATGTGCTGTCATCCAGGCTTTGTTGTTTCTTTTGTAGAGCACCAGCAGAGCAGATGTAGCATAATTCTTATGGGCCCAGGGATTTGGTGAATGGTAAATGAGCACTGGCTTAAACTTAAAATTACCAGCTGCATTAGCCCCTAACAAGAGAGTCAGCCCGTCCTTTGAAGCTTTGAAGCCAGGCATTGACTTCTCCTCTCTAGCTATGAAAGTCCTAGATGACATCTTCTTTCAATAGAAGGCTGTTTCATCTACAGTGAATATCTGTTGTGTAGTGTAACCACCTTTATTAACGACCTTAGCTAGATCTTCTGAATAACTTGCTGCAGCTTCCATATCAGCACTTGCTGCTTCACCTTGCACTTTTATGTTATTAAGATGACTTCTTTCCTTAATCCTCATGAACCAACCTCTGCTGGCTTCAAACTTTTCTTCTGCAGCTTCCTTGTCTCTCTCAGCCTTCATAAAATTGAAGAGAGTTAGGGCCTTGCTCTGGATTACGCTTTGGCTTAAGAGAATGTTGTGGCTGGTGTGATCTTCTATCCAGACCACTACAAATTTCTCCAAAGCAGCAATAAGCTGTTTCAGTTGCTTATCATTCATGTGTTCACTGGAGTAACACCTTTAATTTCCTTCAAGAACTTTTCCTTTGCATTCACAACTTAGCTATCTGGTACAAGAGGCCTAGCTCTCAGTCTATCTTGGGGCTTTCAACATACCTTCCTCACTAAACTTAATCATTTCTAGATTTTGATTTAAAGTAAGAAACATGTGATTCTTCCTTTCACTTGAACACTTAGAGGCCACTGTAGGCTTTTAATTGGCCTTATTTCAATACTGTTGGGTCTCAGGGAATAGAGACCCAAGGAGAGGGAGGAGAGATGGGGAGAATGGCCAGTTGGTGGAGCAGTCAGAACACACACATTTATCGATTGTTTGCCATCTTATTTGGGCTTGGTTAATGGCGTCCCAAAACAATTACAATAGTAACATAAAAGATTATTGATTACAGATCAATGTAACAAATATAATAATAATGAAAAAGTTTTGCAATACTGCAAGAATTACCAAACTGTGACACAGAGACCTGAAGTGAGCAACAGTTTTGGAAAAATGGTGTGTCAATAGACCTGCTCAACATAGGGCTACCCCAAACTTTCAATTTGTAAAAAAAAGCAATATCTGCAAAGCACAATAAAGCAAAGTGCAATAAAATGAGGTATGCCCATATAACAAATATATATATATATATCCATTTTGTTCTTTTTCTCTGTAGAACCCTAATACAAGAGAGTTCCCATATATCCTTCATCCAGTTTCATTTTCTCATAATGTTATCATCTTCACTATGATGATGTATTTGTCAAAATTTTTTCAAAAGGCTGATTATTAACTGAACTACAGCCTTTATTCAGCTCTTACCAGCTTTTCCTTTGTGTACTTTTTCTGTTCTAGGATCCCATCCAGGGTACAACATTGTATGTAGTTTCCATGTCTCCTTAGTCTCCTCTGGTCTTTGACAGTTTCTCAGATTCTCTCCTTGTTCTTCATGACTGACAGTTTTGAGGAGAACTAGTTATGTATTTTGTAGTATGTATCCCTATTTGGGTTTCTGATGTTTTCTTTTCTCAAGATTAGACTAGGATTATGAATTTGGGAGAAGAATACCACAGAAGTGAAGTGTTCTTCTCATGACATCATAACAAGAGGTGCATGATATCTATATCACTGCTGATATTAACACGAGTCAGTTTTCTAAGGAATGTTTGCCAGGTTGTTCTACTACAATGTTAGCATTTCTCACTTTCTGTATTCTATTCCTGTGAAACAAGTCACTATGTTCAGTTCATATTAGGAGGGGTGAAGGGAGTCATCTCCACCTCTGGGAGGCGGAAGTATCCACGTATATTATTTGGAATTTTGAGAATTACATATTTAAGATAGTCTTATTCCTCAGTAGAAGAGATTTCATCAAGAAACTAAATATATGATGCTCAGCTATAGAGATTCAAAGTATAGAGCTTGTGATTCATCTTTGCTTATACATCATATCATGTTCATAGTGACACTTCCGAGGTTTATGGGTAGTAAATCATTAAAGGCCTTTTTTTTTTCTTCACTAGGAGATGTTTTTATGTCCCTCAGACAGGTGGAAGCTAGGACAGAGAAACACAGACTGAAATTTAATTCCTGTCCATTTCAATTTCTGGCAATATTGGTCCTTTTGCTCTCAACAGTAAGTTAAAGTGTGGCTCTCACATCCTTGACAATGGGAACTAATAAGAAATTTCATAAATGCTGAACACATTGTGAAAGTTACTAAAAGTCTCATGTGTTTAGCTCTATTTTAAAAATATGATACTGTCTTTGAAACAAGTCTTTCTCATTGTTGTCATCCTTGCGTTTGGAGTTTGTTTAGGCACTTTAACTCCTTTTCCATTTCTTATCACAGTTGAGCATATCCTATTATTCTCTATGTTGTATTAAGCAACTAATTTTTTCTCCTAAAATGCATCAATGTGTGCATTGGAATATCATTTTGTTACCAATTAAAAAATTACATTTTGCCTTCTAACCCTCCCTTTTGAAAAACCAGCAACATCACTGAACATTGCTCACTAAATAATAAAGGTGAAGGAGAAACTATGATTCCTACTTTAATAATAATAAATATTATATTGCCTTGCAGTTTACAGAGGGCTTTCATATATGTTCTCTCATGTGATCATGTGATTTGCCCCCAAAATCTCAGGAGGAAGGCATAGACTAGAAATCATAATTTTACAGCAGAAAAACTAAGACACATAGAAGTTAGTGGCTTGCCCTTACTGGTCATGAAAATTAGGGGCATGTGTCTGAATATGTTTCAATCAGATTAGATGAGTTTAGGCTATGAACCAACATCTCAATAGCTTAACATACCAAAAGTTTATTTCTCACTCACACAAAATCCACTCTGAGTCTGGGAGAGTCTCCAGGGCATATGACATCTATTTGGTCATTCAATATTTCAGGCTGCGTTTGTCTTTCCTCCTCACCTTCAACACAATAAATACATGCTTCTACAATTACTATGGCAAAGAAAGAGAACACGGAGAATCTCACACCAGCCTTTAAATACTCCTAACCAGAAATGGCACAGGTCACTTCTCTCGTCCCATTGGATAAAGCAAGTCATATGACTATGTCCAACTTAAAGGAGGCCTGTGCCCAAAAGGTGAAGAGAATCAGAGATTTGGGTGAACATTTGTATGTCTGCTACAGATATTTGTTTGGTTCCTTTCCACAAGATCATACTGCCTCAACTCAGAATGTTCATGAGTAGTGTCAGTAATGACCCACCAGCTAATGAAGTATCCTTCTGGACTTAAGAGTCTGAACAATTTTAAGACTCCAATATACTTTTTCAATCCACATTAGCTAAAAGATTCTCAAAGAGGCACTATTACCTAGTAGTCAAAGCTTGAGCTTTAAAGTCAGAACAACAGTTCAAACCCAGCTTTACTACTTATTGAGACTTGGGGCAAGGTGTTTTACATCTCCAAGTAAAAAGGAAATAAAAATAGTAATGTACCTCACAGATTGCTTCTGAGCATTAAGAAAGATAATGCATAAAAGCACAGTGCTTGGCATATAGTAAACCCTCAATCAATGTGTACAACTTTCATTATACTGTAGCCCACTGTAATTAAGACATAGGTCCTAAATTTTCAAGGACAATCCCAGTGTTGCCTTCTCTTACCCTATATGTATTGACTTAGGTGCAAAAACATTGCTAAAAGTATAATCCACAATAAGATAAATTTGAAATCTTAAAGAAAAACAGATTACACCTAAAAATGTTCACATATGAATATAAATACACTAGACTAATATTTCGGGAAGAGTGACAGGAACATAACATCTGCTTCACTTCCATTCTATTTAATAAGGCCATTTGTCAGTAAGAGGTAGAAATTTAAATATTCCAATATGAATGATTCTTTATAATTCCATGTTGTTTATTATATTATTCTGAAGTCTTATAGATATGTGGCTATTAATTGTTTAGTATTTAGAGCCATGAACTCCTAAGATGGAGTGGTCTTACAAATTAGAAAGCGGGAACACAATTAAACCATAAAACCCTCTTCAACCAGGTACCGTTTATGATATCACTGAAGGTATAGAAATTTCTTTTTAATCACCATAAACACTAGCATAACAGAAATAATTTCTTTAGTATTATTTTTGAAGTGCCTAATGGGACAGAAACACTTAATATTGTCAATTAATATGCTTGCAAATATTAGCTTTCCCTCAACACCAGTAGAATGCCATAAAACTGGGAACTTTTTATTTTCATTCACTTTATATAAATAAAATTCTAAGTTTACAACAGTTCCAGATAAGAAACCATTTAGATAAACTCCTAATCAATATCAGGCTCATCTAACTGCTAATCAAAAAGGAATTTCTGAACTTTTGAAGTTTAGCCATACACAATATTAACAACTTAGTATTTTGTGTGTGTGCCTCTGTGAAGCATGAATTTATCCTTAAAATTACACTGAGATAATCTGCTAACTTCTTTTGTGTACCTCAACAAACATACACAAATGGAAGTGAACTATTGACCTAATGTGAAGACAAAATTATGACTTTACCTCCAACTCTATGCTAGTTGATAAGCACTTACTGAAATAATATTTTTCACACAAAGAACTAATATATTTTCTAATACTTTCCTCACCCTACTATTTTTTTTATAAAGTAGTATGTTTATCATGACTGTCATTGATTAAAATTTGGTCCGTTTTCCCACTTTCAGAAGTGTAAGTTAACTTTTGAAATCTGACTGAAATAAATTACAAATGACAAACTTTGTGCTCCTTTGTAGAAAGAAGCTAGATTTCTTTTAAAGTCCACTTTCCTATAGTCACCCACACGTGTCCGTTCTGAGAAATGAATTTCCCAGATTGCCTCAGTAAGGTCATGTTTCCTTACTAATTTATACTAAGTGAATTTTGTACCCTACATGAGGGGGACAACATCCAACTAAATTGCTAAAATCCCACCAGATTTGAATTGTAAGTTTATAGTTTTATACCAGATATTTTTGACCTTTCCATTTTCCAAGATCAATTTAAAAATACTTTCCACTAAGATTTCTTCATGTAAAAAACTAGTTTGCATATTAGAAAACTGAGATTTCTTTTCATTATTCCAGAAAATTCAGAAGAGGAATAAAAATAATAACATGGAAGTAAATAACTAGTATCTTATAGGAGTATTGTTCTTCTAAACATGTATTGGGAAATATTGATCTAGACAGCATGCTGCTCAAGGGCAGTGACCATGATTTATTTTTCTATGCAATTTCCCCAGTACGTAGTTCAGTGCTAATAAGTGTCTACGAAATGCTGAAAATGTTGAATGAATGAATGGAGAAATGGATGGCTAGATGGATGGATGGAAGAGTGAATGAATTAACAAATGAATAAAATGACTTTCAGTCAACAGTTACAAGAGGTCAGAGACTTCACTTTATGAGGTCAAAATTTCTTTGCCCCTAGAAAAATTCTTTTTGTACTGTATTAAATGGTCTTTTAAGATTTGAACTTGACATTATCATCAAATCAGTGGATACATTTCAAGAAATAATACATGATTTTGACCTTTTTTATTGTAGCCACCACATCATCACTCTGCTTGATTAACTTGTCAGCTTTCTCCTCTTCAGACGGTGAGCCAAGCCCTTTGCACTGAAAGCTTTTAAAATGGCTAAAGAATTCATGATAAGGTCAGGCTATATCAACAGAGAAAGCAGAGCAAGACTTTTTATTTTATTTTATTTTATATTTATAAGATGAAAATGACTAAAAATTGATTAGTGGCTGTCTCATAACACTTCATTTATTCATGATTTTTTTAATGCAAGTTGGACATAGGGTTTTCTCAAAGTAAAGACTTTGAAATCAATTTAAGGTATATTTCTGTTTTAAGACCCCATAAACTAAAAGTTCTTTATAGAACTGCAGCCTGAGCTGCATCTTCAGGAAGTATCTTATTTATTAAACAAACAGAATAGTAAAATACCCTGAACTAAGCAGAGAGAAATAAACTACATTTCCCAAGACGAGCTGTTATCAATGTCAATCAATATTTTTGACGATCCCATTTGACACAAAGCATTGTATTTTGTTTTATGAAGGAGTTAGAAAATAAGTCTTCTAAATATCTAAAACCTATATTATTCATGTAGAGAGAGAAAACAGCCATATGTGATTCAGCCTAAGACCACTTAAAAACATTGTGATAAACACATATAAATTTATGAGACTGACACACTGCCCACTGAAAACAATAAATTTAAATACTCAGAAGAAATAATATGCAGAGGATACCACAGTGAAGGAAGGATTAGGATGGTGGTTCAGAATGGATCAGCTAAGTCAGTGGTTCTCAACTGGGGGAGATTTTGCCCCCAGGAGACATTCAACAATATCTGTGGACATTTTTGTTTGTCACAATTGTGGGTGTGCTAATAAATTTAGTGGGTAAAGACAATGAATAATGCTAAGCATCCTACAATGCACAAGACAGTACCACAACAAAGAAGGTGGCACAAAGTATCAGTAGTGCTCAGGTTGAGAAACCCTGAACTAAGTTCTGGTAAGACAAATTCATGGTATTCTTGTTCCAACTCAACATCTTCCCATAGTATTGGGTTACTAAGTTTGCACTAAAGCAATCAATATTTGAATGCACACACTGCTCTAAAAATTATGTGATCTAAGTCTATTTTCCTACTTTAATGCAACGACACTTGATCCTTACCCATCAAAATGATTTTAGTGGTGGATATAAACAATATTATTGTTTATTAGAGTATGAGATAAGATTATTTGATTTTCCATGCGCTTTTAAATTTTCAAAGAAGAGGAATAGTGAAATCAGCAAAGAGTTAATGACAGCTATTATAACATCTTATCTTGAAGATAAAATATATATATATAGAACTATCCATAATGATCATATGTCATATAATTAGCATTGATGATTTTGATTTTAAATGACACTCTTTGCTCTAGTGCTTTTGCCTCTCAGAGAGGGCAGTATACTAATATCAGACCTTAGTTTATTTCCTCATTTCTCTCATCAAAGGTTTTATTTGTTTGTTTGTTTGTTTACTGTATAGTGAGAATCATCATAATTAGGAAAAGAAAGTTTGAATATTGGTATAATGAACTTCTTTTTATAAGGCAAACATTTACTTCTCACTTTTGTCAGCGAAAAGTACCTGGCCAATGAGTGAAAATATCTCGAACATGATGGTCTCAGTTCTCAGTGTCTTTGGCCAAGGTTTTATAGACTCTTTGATTTGTGTTCTAAAAAAAATGCAACAATCTCAGGAATAACTTAAAAATTTCAGGACTCCATTTCACATTTGGTCTGAGCAGATGAGACATGATTTTCAAATGACCTTTAGCAAGAGGTATTAAATAATGTCCTGAGCTTCTGTATTAGACAGGTAAATTCAGAATGGAAAAAAGGTTTTAGTAAAACCTTTTGAGTATAGCTCATGTAGTAATCCTATCGCTCTATCTCTGGAACCTTGCTGCATCCATAATGCTCCTCAATTCCCAGCATCCTTTACTTCAATGTTTCCATTCTTCCCTCCCTTGCTAGGGCGAAGTTCCATAGCCAGAACTTATATGGCCCTGCTTCTCTCAGCAGATGTTCCATTTGACCACTGACAGGTAATCAAAATAACCAATCCATACTAATCATCGCCAAAGTATAATTTCTCCAAGATACTGCATCTACATTTTAATATGAGCCTTTTAGAAATACAATGCCTTACATGAAAGCAGTAATTCCAAAGCAACACTAGTTAATTACCATATTGATTGCATTTTTGGCTTAATAGATTTATTAATATGTGAAAGATGCAACTTAACCAAATGATAATTGAAACAATGAATTCAAAGGCCTAAAAAAAAAAACATGAAATAATTGAGAGATGGGTGTCTCTGATAGAAAGTGACCCTGATCATAATAAAATATACACATGCATATTCAGTGATTGCAGGAAAGGATACAATCCTGTCTAGTATTAATATACTTTTAGAATATTGGTAGTAGAATCTGAAGTTGGTTCATTTTTGATAAATAGTAATATAAAATATTACTCTAAAAATAATGCATTTCTTTGTTGCAGTGGCCATTTTCTGGTTATTTTATTTAAAACAAACAAAAGAATACCGAATTGACAACTGTTTAAGTGTTCACCATAAGATAAATAGTAAGGACACATCTACCAGCTTATTTTAATAGTAATTCTAGCAAAAGTCAACTATTACATTTTACAAATGAACAGAATATAACAAGGGAATATAGAATGACAGGGATTCTATTAGACTAGGACTGTACATAACTTGGCTTGAAGTTTATTTTCTGTGACACTTACAAGTGAGTGTGGTATTCCTCTCCATTATCAACCAAAATCCAAGAAAACATAGATAAATTATGGCTGAACTCCTACAGCCTGAGAGGGAAGTTAAGGCGCATGTTACCATGACAAACTGTAAAAGCTGGGAAGGAATAAGTCCAGATGTTACAGTTGAGAACATTACGTGAAATGATAGATTGAAAATAATGGTTACACCAAAGGAAGAGAGAAAATTTCACTGTAGGAGGAAAAGATATAACATGATAAAATAGTATGTAGGAAGGGTCATAAAATAATGAATTGCCAAGACAGTAAAAACTAATATAAGAAAAATGAAGAAAATGCTACAATCACTTACCACTGAAATATATTTTTAAAAGAATTATAGCAATAGCATATTGGCTTTAGAATGAAGCAAAGAAAGCATCTAGTCCATCTCCATCATTTTGAAAATGAAGAGAATGAGATCAGGATTGAAAAAATTCATGTAAAGTCACAAAGTAAATCAGTGGCACAACAGTAACAACTGTCACTTAAATGCTGCAGATAACTTGTTTATTAGAATTAGAGCCCAACGTCCCCCACACTAATTCTCCAAAGTAAGAAGAAATATTATCCAATGGGGACTTTTCTCTCACTTAGCAAAAGACTGCTGTTCGTTTTAGACTGGTTTTATCCATATTGGAAAATAATAATTAGCATGTATTCAATGCGTACTGTGTCAAATACTGTACATATTTTTCTTTTCTCTCACTTAGCTCTTACAGCAACCCTATAAAGAAGGCACATTTAGTGTCCCTATTTTCAGATGAAACAAACTAGAGGCTTAACGGGAATAAATTGCCCAAATTTTCACAGATAAAAATAGAAGGACCAGCAGTCTCCCAAAGTAATAGAAATAAAAGCAAAAATAAACAAATGAGACCTAATCAAGTTATAAGCTTTTGCACAGCAAAGGAAACCATAAACAAAACAAAAATACAACCTACAGACCGGGAGAAAATATTTGCAAATGATGTGAACAATAAGGGCTTAATTTCCAAAATATACAAACAGCTCATATAATTCAATAACAAAAAAAACAAACAACCCAATTGAAAAATGAACAGAAGACCTAAATAGACATTTCTCCAACGAAGACATACAGATGGCCAAAAAGCACATGAAAAGATGCTCACCATCACTAGTTATTAGAGAAATGCAAATAAAAACTACAATGAGGTACTACCTCAAATTGGTCAGAATGGCCATCATTAAAAAGTCTACAAATACTAAATGCTGGAGAGGGTGTGGAGAAAAGTGAACCCTTTTAACACTGTTGGTGGGAATGTGAATTGGTACAGCCACTATGGAAAATAGTGTGGAAGTCCCTCAAAAAACAAAAAATCCAGCAATTCCACTCCTGGGCATATACTCAGACAAAAAAACATAATTTGAAAAGATACATGCTCCCCTATGTTCATAGCTGCACTATTCACAATAGCCAAGACATGGAAACAACCTAATGTCCGTCAACAGATGAACGGATAAAGAAGATGTGGTATATGTATACAGTGGAATATTACTCAGCCATTAAAAAGACCATTTGCAGCAACATGGATGGGCCTAGAGATTGTCATACTAAGCACAGTAAGTCAGAAAGAGAAAGACATATACCATATGATACCACTTATATGTGGAATCTAAAATATGACACAAATGAACATATCTATGAAACAGAAACAGATTCACAGACATACAGAACAGACTTGTGGTTGCCAAGGGGAAGGGGGGGTGGAAAAGGGAAGTATTGGGAGTTTGGGATTAGCAGATGCAAACTATTATGTATAGGATGGATAAAAAGCAACGTCCTACTGTATAGCACAGGGAACTATATTCAATATGCTGTGATAAACCAGAATGGAAAAGAATATGAAAAAGAATATATACATACATATATATACATGTATAAATGAGTCACTTTGCTGTACGGCAGAAATTAACACAACATTGTAAATCAACTATACTTCAATAAAATTTTTAAAAAAAGAACTAAGGCCCAGAGAAATAATTTTCACAAAGTCACAGCAATTTTACGGTAGAACAGGTCTAAAATGCAGTTTTTCCAGCACACTGCCAAGTGTTCAATCCATTACGTACCTTTTCTGAGTTTGTACGGAATTTATAGTCTGTGACTCAAGATTTCAGTCAATGTTGTATTCACTTCAAGTTATTTCTCATATACACATGGGTCCTTCTCCCAACTAAATTGTCATCATTTAAATTCTCTCTCTTTTCTCTTGTTTCATCTTTCAGAAGCATGTTTATCATCCATTCCTGGTAAGCACAATTTTTCAACATCTTGCTAATAAATAATTTTAAAAAATAGAAAGACCAGGATTTTGACTTCAAGTAGTCTAGTTTTGGATACCTCTACTGCCTCAAATACCTAGTTTGTCAAGGTCTGTAGGGTAACAAAATGAACAAGGCTTAACACCCTTGACTATTCAGTAAAGCAACATGAAAATTAAGTAACATGAAAATAAAGCAACAAATAAAAGAACAGAAAATTGCTTGGGATCTAAGCAAACATTACTGCAACAACACTACAACAACAAAAGAAACCTTCAAGGACAATACTTCTTTATGGGAGAAGTTTGATTTATTCATGAGGTCCATTAATGAGGACAGACACTTAGAATGAACCAACAGGAGCAGAGAGGTTGGCAATAAAACAGAGAAGGAGTAATTCATAGTGCAAGACTCCTACAACAAGAAAGGATGGGACTCAGCTCACAGGTGAGACGGTTAGCTTCGGAAAGGAGAAAGGATACTGCTTCCCTGTAAAAGAACAAGAGGAAAATAGGGGTATGAGTGAAGATATAATTTTTGGTTTGGTAGCAGTGAGACAAAGGGAGAAGTAATTTAATGGTGCCCATTTCTCTGTGAAATAAGCAAGAGGTAATCAACTGTAGAAGATCAGAGGTTTAAAGAGAATGAAAAAGTTTTGAAACTTTTGTTGTAAAGAATGGAAGACAGCTGAATGGGGACATGTAGAAATCTTGTCAGGCAGCATTAAAGGTCCCTCTGAAGTAGGAAGTAATTTATGTAAATATTTTGTTGTGAAATATACCATCTATGGTGGTTAATTTTATATGTCAACTTGGCTGGGCCACTGTGCCCAGATATTTGGTCAAACATCATTCTGGATATTTCTGGGAGAATGTCTTTCAATACGATTTACATTTAAATCAGGGAACTTTAAGTAAAGCAGATTGCCCTTCATAATGTGAATGGGTCTCATCCAATCAACTGAAAGCCTAAATAAAACAAAAGGCTGACTTTCCTCTGAGCAAGAGGGAATTCACAGACTGTCTTCAGTCTTCATCTGCAACATCAGCTCTTCCCTGGGTCTTCAGCCTCACTGCCTTTGGACTTCAACTGCAACTCTTTCCTGAGTCTCCAGCCTGCCAGCCTCCCTCATCAGATTCTGGACTCATTAAGTCTCCCCAATTGCATGAGCCATTTCCTTAAAATAAAGCTTTTCCTATATATTTACACATACAATTGGTTCTTTTTCTCAGGAGAGCCCTGATTAATACATCACCTATACAGAACAGTGAATTAAACATAAATATATAAAGAAAAAGTTAAAATTACAAACATTGGCTGGGATTTAACTGACTTATAACTAATAAAACTGTCTCATCATATAACCTAACCAGCTTATACTTGAAGGCTAACTGGAGATTACGTTGCTTGATTAAGATGTATAATGGATGATATACTGAAATTTCTCCTTACAGATGAGAACGCATGTGGCACCAAACTTTGGGACGTTGGGTATTTGTTTATCTGTGTGCCAAAGCACAGAACATATTAACTTTGCAACTCTCAAACCACCTCTACAAAGGTGAAAGGGTCTTTTTTTCAAACATGAACTCTCACTAGGCTTCTTGACTTGATAAGAAGTCATTGCTATGCCCTATTGACGCCTAAAGTTTATGCGTCTGTACTTAACCATTACCACACTTAATGTTATATACCTCAGACCTATTCCAAACCAATATTTATTTTAAAAATTACTAAGTAAAATAGGGTTTAGAGGAGTGCCTAAAAATTTAGCGTTATGCAAACCATTTATTTCTCTACTCACCAAAAATCTGTCCTTAGATTAAGCTAGACCAGCAGAAAGTGATATATTTAAATCATATTATTTAGGACTCATATAGAATTATTTTTATTAATGTCATTGTCTTATCTTGAAGAAGCCTATAGAAAAATCTTATGAAATGCTTCATTGTATTTACTATAAAGCTATGGTTGAGGACATTGTTAATCATATTATATAACATCTTCCTTATAACAAAGCACTGGGAAACTTTCTCTTATGTCTCAGTACCAGGTATAATTGTATTTCTTTTATGAAACTGGCTTATTTATATCTTTTGTTTACTGTAAATCATGTGTCAATCTTTGCATTAAATGTTTGAAAGCTCAGAGCTAAATATTGGGCCAACTTCTAGCAGGTGTACCGACATTATGGCACTAATTCTGTGTATTTATATCACCCTTGGCTTTGTTTTACTTTTCTATGTTTATTTTTATTTTGCCCTGATTGATCTTCCTTACTTTTTGCTTCAACCCTTTTATGCTGTATGAATTTTATAAGCCATCTTAAATCCTTTTGGGAACAAGACAGGACATAAATCAGTAAATATGCTATATATAAATTATGGACAAAGAGGGAAGCATGGACTAGTGGAAAGAACAAATGCTAATGTCACTTAAGTGGAACTCTGTTTCCTAATATAAAAAATATGTTACACTTTCTTCTATTCCTCAAGATCTTTGTGAAAAGAAAATCATAGTATATATGAAAACACTTTAAACAGCAGACTAATACTTAAGTGCAAAATAACCATAGTATTGTCATCTTTCAAGTAGAATATAATTGATGATTTGTGCAATAATTAGTCAAATAAGCATTATATCCCCCAATCACATTGAAAATAAAAAGTGCCATCTAAAAATAAAGACACTGTGGCCAATATCAATGGTTTTATCCTAAGTCTTGGTGACAATCTGAAATTTGGCATTATCATCACCTAGTTAAAAATTATTTATTGCCTTCCTATGAGCACAATATGTTCTGCTACAATTCACAAAGCTCTTTATTCCAAAAAATAAGTTACTAAAATTACACATCTGTAAATTAAAGAGGTTGGACCACACGTTCCCTATATTCCCTTCCAGACAAAATCTATGTGATTTTATAGCTTTTCTGGATTATATAAGCCAAACAACTATTCACAGTATTCTTATGGTGTCATAAAATAATAATTACTATTTACTTTATTAAACATTTATTTACAGAACTAATTACTACAAGTTCAGTGCTCTATTCATCGTTTTATGCCATATAATAGCCTCCTGCTTAATACCAAGGTCCAATCCACAATGGTATCATAAAAGATGTTAGGTTAGTGAAACAGAAAACCACTGGTAGGGCTGAGGAAATATCATATTCAACACACATGTTAGGAGCCAAACACAGGACAGATAAAACATTTCCTGGAAAATAGATACAAGTGACTGCTTTGAATATGGCTGTCAAAACCCAGGAAAGAGCATTAAGTCTATCTGGAAGCCCTGTTAATAAGGTATATAATAACATTAAGATATTAAAGTGACTATAGGAAAAATATACAGGTACCAACTACCATAGCTGCCATTAAAGCCATAGAGAAATAAAATCATACATCCAGATAGCTTTCTTAGTGACTATGAGGAATGACCAAGAGGAATAAGTGACCAATCTGGTGGCTTTAAGATATGTACACAAATCCTATGACACTCCTCACTTCAAGAGGCAGAGCCTAATTTCCCTTCCCTTGAGTGTGAAATGCTTCTAACAAATAGAATAAAACGTTGTGTGACTTCAGAGATTAGTTCATAAAAAGCACTTCCTCTCCCTCTCTCTCTCTCTCTCTCTCTCTCTCTCTCTCTCTCTCTCTCATCACTCATTCTGGAGAACACCAGATGCTAAGACGTGAAGACACTCACTTATCCAGAGACCCACGTGGTAAGGAGCTGAGGCCTTCGGCCAGTGAGGAGCTTGAGGACTCCAACCAACAGCCATGTAAGTGAGCTTGGAAGTGAATCCTCTAGCATCTCAATCCTTCAGATAACTGCAGTCTTGGCTGACAACTTGGCTGTAAGCTCATGGAAGACCCTGAGCTAGACTCACCCAGCTAAGCTTCTCCCAAATTCCTGACTCAATGAAACTGTGAGATAATAAATATTTGTTGTTTTAAGCCACCAAGTTTGGGATTATTTTATTATGCAACAATACAAAACTTACACAAATAAGGGTCTCAATCTGAAATATATCAGGTATATGAATTCATGGAGAAGAGGGAGAAAGAAATTAGTGAATAATGGAGAACACCAAAGTATTATACTTTCATGTTTCAATGGATGTGGGGTCATCTACGTAAGTAGGTTATTCCAGTGTGAGAGTTTTTTAAACATATTTTGAATCCAGTTTTCAAAATTTAATCTTTTAATAGGGCTTTACTAGTGACTCTAAAGAAACTCTTCTTTATGAAAGAAGCATTGTTCATACAATACAGGGTGCTTCTTCCTACTTTTTCCTTCCTTTTTAGGCACTGTGATGATTCCTAATCCCCACCAGACTAGTTATCAATTTGAAAGCATTTGTCATTTTAGTATTGCTAGAATCATAACCATCGCTAGGAGTTCAGAAACCAAACAAGAAATGCTTTTAAATATCACAGAGGCATAACATTACCTATCTATAAACAAACCTGAAAAAATGCAGATGATCAGTCCCCCAAACATGTGCTACTTAAAATGCACTCCCCCATCCATTTTGATTGCCCTCATCATTTTTCAAGCTGACAAATCAGAAAGCTGGACCTCTTACTTTCCCTTCAGCTATTGTATTTATTCAAAAGTGAGCCATGAACAGACTTGGAAAAAGGTAAATTTAACTGACAAGGTGACAGTTGGGCAATGATATAACATACTACTCCAGCCTTCACCCGCCTCACTTTTAAAAATCCCTGGTGCTTTCATGTTGTACATTTTTACTCCTTGATTCTTATACATGCAAAACAGAAGAAGCCTTTCCATCTTATTTTTATTAGATAAAAATAACATTGAAAAGTTTACACTGTCCTTCTCATCGATTAATACACTAAATCATCACCATAACAAGATTTGCTACATAGAAACCTCCATTCAAATACACACTAAAATACAAAAGACCTCATTATGAGGCAGTTTGGTCTTTGATAGCCTCAAGGAAGACTGCAAGGCTACACTAAAGTGCCTGGTGTGCTTATTTTACCTCATCAAAACTACACCGGAATGAGTACTAAGAATGTTAGTTGAAAATAATAGGATATCAGTATGAGTTCTGAAGCTTGATTTTTTAATTAAAAGCACATTTACTTTGAATAACATGGCAAATAATTTAAATTAATATGTATTTGTTAGGCTTTTAAAAATTATATAAAGTATGTGAAGTCGCTACAACAGGCCACAGATTGCAGCATGGGCTCAATAGATAGTACTTACTTATAGTACTAAGTACAATAGATAATATTTATTAGCAGATAGTATTTATTAACAGTGCTACTGCCAGTACTGCTGGGCTCTCATTTTTACTATAAGTAGTAATAGCAGTAATAATACAGTACCTTTATAGTAGTTCCCTGCTCTCCTCTCCCTTTGTACGTGTGCATTTTTTCCAGAACATCTTATCAATCGTAGAAGGGCCAGCCTCTGAAACATATTACCAAAATGATCATTGAGTCCACTTATTATATATAATCAAGAGAAAAGGTCCAGATTTTATGCGAGACAATGAAAGACCCAAGTGAGAATAGAAAGGAGGGAAATCTGGAGAATTCTCCCCAACTTTTGCAAAGGAAGAAAAGCCCATATTTTAGCTACTGACACATATAATAATACTAATCCACTGTGGGATCCACTGCTATGTGATGCAACAGATATTACCACTACAGAAAGAAGAGGAGAAAAAGGGAGAGAAAGAATAAAAATCATCATCACCATCATCCAATATGGAGAAGAGTACAGAAAGGAAGGCAGTGACCTATACAAAAAAATAAACTCAAAATGTGTTAAAGATCTAAATGTAAGGCCGGATACTATAAAACTCTTGGAGGAAAACACAGGCAGAACACTCTCTGACATAAATCTCAGCAAGATCCTTTTTGATCCACCTCCTAGAATAATGAAAATAAAAACAAAAATAAATAAATGGGACCAACTTAAAAGCTTTTTCACAGCAAAGGAAACCATAAACAAAAAGACAACCCTCAGAATGGAAGAAAATATTTCCAAATGAAGCAATTCACAAGGGATTAATCTCCAAAATATACAAACAGCTCATGCAGCTCAATATCAAAAAACAAACAACCCAATCAACAAATGGGCAGAATATCTAAATAGACACTTCACCAAAGAAGACATACAGATGGCTAAAATGCACATGAAAAGATGCTCATTATCACTAATTATTAGAGAAATGCAAATCAAAACAATGAGGTATCACTTCACACTGGTCAGAATGGCCAATCATGAAAAAATCTACAAACAATAAATGCTGGAGAGGGTGTGGAGAGAAGGGAACCCTCCTATACTATACTGTTGGTGGAAATGTAAATTGGTATAGCCACTGTGGAGAATAGTATGGAGGTTCCCTAAAAAAAACTAAAACTAGAACTCCCATATGATACAGCAATCCCACTCCTGGGCATATAGCTGGAGAAAATCATAATTCGAAAAGATACATGCACCCCAATGTTCACTGCAGCACTATTTACAATAGCCAGGACATGGAAGCAAATTAAATGTCCATCGACAGAGGAATGGATAAAGAAGATGTGGTACATATATACAATGGAATATTGCTCAGCCATAGAAAAGAACGAAATAATGCCATTTGCAGAAACATGGATGGACCAAGAGACTGTCATACTGAGTGAAGTAAATCAGAGGGAGAAAGACAAATGTCATATGATGTCGCTTATATGTGGAATCTAAAAAAATGGGTACAAATGAACTTATCTACAAAACAGAAATAGAGTTACAGATGTAGAAAATAAACTTATGGTTACCAAGGGGTAAGGGGCAAGGAGACGGATAAATTGGGAGATTGGGATTGACATATACACACTACTATATATAGATAATTAATAAGGACCTACTGTATAGCACAGGGAATTCTACTCAATACTGTAATGGCCTATATGGGAAAATAATCTAAAAAAGAGTGCATATATGTATACGTATAACTGATTCACTTTGCTGCACACCTGAAACTAACACAACATTGTAGTTCAACTATACTACAATAAAAATTTTTTTTTAAAAAAAGAAGGAAGGCAGTGACAATAAGTGAAGATAAATTTGCTAACTGTAAAATCATATTGACAAGAAGAACAAAGACAAAATGTGGACATCTCTTTCAAAGCTTAGTATTTTACAGTCCTAGGCATTTACCTGGTCTATTTTTTGTAAGGAGGTTACTCTGGTCCTAACTTCTCCACAGAAGAAGTTGAATTTATAGAGGCATACAGATTTCCAAGAAAGGCAATTTAAGAGAAGCTTGTGGGTAGATATTTGGGTTAAGGGATTGTAAATCCTGGGGGATCTCTGGTTCAGACACTGAATTACCCTTAATCCTCTCTTAAATCACTCAGCCTCTCTGCTCTATTGTTTCACCTAGTTAAGAGGTCTCATTTCTAAAGTCTAAACAATGTATATTCCTATATCAGTCATGAAAAAGACTCCACAGAAATGCAAAATAAATTTCAGCTGTTATAATTTCTTTTAAAATTAAAAGCTCTGGTTTTATCTAAGATCAGAATGAAACTGAGACTGAGGTGGAAGTCCAAGAGGAATTTAGAGTCCAGGAGATTAATTTTTCTCTATCTTTAGCACTTCTGAAGTGTTCAAAGAAATACTAGCATCTGTTTAATTGAAAGTAAGAGAGAGGGAGTAGTGGTGAATGAATTATAAAAAAAGAACTGGATTTCATATTTAGTTCCTTTAGTCATTGAAGTTTTTTCAAAATACTTTTCACATTAATGAGTTAAATGTTAGCAGCAGTGAGCATAGGTCAATTGAGATATTTTTTGCACTTTTAAAGTGCGGGCATTTGGTAGGATGCAAAGTGCTATTATTGTTGTTCTTCCTGTTGAACAAACATTTGTACAGACTCAGTATTTTAACAAGTGCCTAGAATAATTTTTATTAGTTATTGTTCATAGGTACCTAAAGAAATGATCCAATATTAATCATCCCATTTTCCAAATGAGAACACTGAAGTACTTAAATTTTCAGGTAGTTGTTTACCTGAATCATTCATCGACAAAGACCTTTTTAAAAGTGGTTCACCCAAATAGGAACCAGCTCTAATTAGGAGTTATTCTTACAATCAGTAGGACTTTAACTAAAATGGCATTTGAGTCCATCCAATCCAAATGTCTTATTAAAACATAAATTGATACTGTAAATTCAAAACTTCAAAAAAATTACAAAAATATAAGGAGAACAAAATCAGAACTTGATAATAGATATATACAGTTTGCTGAGTATCAATTTAAGCATACAAACTGTACATTAAAAAGCAAATATCAGGGCTTCCCTGGTGGCACAGTGGTTGAGAGTCTGCCTGCCGATGCAGGGGACATGGGTTCGTGCCCCGGTCCGGGAAGATCCCACATGCCGCGGAGCGGCTAGGCCCGTGAGCCATGGCCGCTGAGCCTGCACATCCAGAGCCTGTGCTCCGCAATGGGAGAGGCCACAACAGTGAGAGGCCCGCGTAACGCAAAAAAAAAAAAAAAAAAAAGCAAATATCAGACAATCCCTTTTCACTGGTCTCTAATACTTCCACAACTGTCACTATTTTATGCCTCTGCTGGACCACAAGACAATTTCTGATATAATAATTGTTGACTTGTCATTCTCTCTCAAATTATTCAAAATTCAGACTTTATATTACTTAAAGGTCTTTTCCTTTTAGCCATTTTCTTAAAACTGCACACTACAGAAGCTAGAATTAAAAGTTGATTCCTTGCAACAATAAAAAAAATGGTGTTTTGCTGAGGTTTTCCCACTCAACTATCTCATGCCTTTGGCCTGTGGGTTACAAATACAATTCTCTATTCCTGCCTTTCTATTCAGTTGCTTAACTACCTGTGAAAATCCTTTACTACCTTCAACACCTGAATAATCATTGCTATTTGACCAAGAAATGACTACCGCAGGAAAACAAAACTGTATGGGGAAGGAAGTAGATAACTAGCCTTATTCTAATACTGCATTCTACCAATATTCTCTTTGTGAATATTTTTTAACCAAATGGGTGAGTTCCTGAAAAGGAGATTACATGTTTCTGTTCACAAAAACATAATTTTTCCTCTGGCTTATATTTTGTTAATTAGAGGTATATATTCCAGTGGGGTGATTTGACAGAGAAAGGAGAAAAAGACCATTTAAAAATTGTGCAAGTGATGTATAACCACACTTTTAAGGAATTATTAAACTCTTTATTTCATTAATGAAAATACTCAAAATCATGAATAATTATTACCAGATACTTGTACATAGTTGGTGATCAAAAACTATTTACTGAATAATAAAATATCACCATATAATCTTGCATGATCTCAATGGAAAATATATCCTTTAAGGCACTGGAGTAACATGAAATTATATATACCCTCTGGAAGTTCAAAGGTCTGTAGAAAGCGATAGAAAAAACAGAACTGCCTCATTTCTAACACTTGAAAATATTCACTGTGTGCCAACTAAATATTCCTTTTTTCTATGCTTACTATTGAGTTGGTAACCTACAGCCATGAGTTTCTGAACTTGTACGATAATCTCTTAATTGCTCCATTAATGTTTCTAACTGGTCTTGTTAACTTCTTAAAGAATAAGGAAATAGAGAGGAAGGTATTTCCATTCCATTTGAAATATACTTGTGAACTAGGCAGCACTGTCCTCCTTAGCAGATGCGTCTCCATGGATTAGAAGAATTAATAATCTTTATTATTTTCATAAAAATGGTTATTTCATCTATTTTGGAATTCCTTTAAATAAAGTGTATAATGTCTTATATATGCCCCCCTCCAAAAAAAAAAAGCTGTATTTTTGTTTGGTTAAGTAATACCTTCATCCCACATAGCAAATTCTGTCCATGCTCTTTATAGTTTCACCTTGTTATAAACAATTGTAGTTTTCATTCATTTTACATCATTGTATTGTTCAGTAAAGGAGTCATTCTTCTTTTTTTTTTTTTACTTCTTTATTGGAGTATAATTGCTTTACAGTGTTGTGTTAGTTTCTGCTGTATAACAAAGTGAATCAGCTATATGCATACATATATCCCCATATCCCCTCTCTCTTGCATCTCCCTCCCTCTCACCTCCTTATCCCACCCCTCTTGGAGGTCACAAAGCACCGAGCTGATCTCCCTGTGCCATGCAGCTGCTTCCCACTAGCTATCTATTTTACATTTGGCAGTGTATATATGCCAATGCTACTCTCTTACTTCGTCCCAGCTTACCCTTCCCCCTCCCCGTGTCCTCAAGTCCATTCTCTACGTCTGTGTCTTTATTTCTGTCCTGCTCCTAGGTTCTTCATGAGCATTTTTTTTTTAGATTCCATATATATGTGTTAGCATTCAGTATTTGTTTTTCTCTTTCTGACTTACTTCACTCTGTATTACAGACTATAGGTCCATCAACCTCACTACAAATAATTTCATTCCTTTTTATGGCTGAGTAATATTCCATTGTATATATGTGCCACATCTTCTTTATCCATTCATTTGTTGATGGATACTTAGGTTGCTTCCATGTCCTGGCTATTGTAAATAGAGCTGCAATGAACCTTGTGGTACATGATTCTTTTTGAATTATGGTTTTCTCAGGGTATATGCACAGTAGTGGGATTGCTGGGTCATATGGTAGTTCTATTTTTAGGTTTTTAAGGAACCTCCATACTGTTCTCCATAGTGTCTGTACCAATTTACATTCCCACCAACAGTGCAAGAGGGTTCCCTTTTCAAGGAGTCATTCTTCTATACAAAAGTCACAACATGTAAGTGGAGCTAAGCCCTATTTAATGTAGTTTTAAAGTTTTTCAACAGTGTTGAATTAGAAAAGCAACACAGGACTTCCCTGGTGGTTAAGAATCCACCTGCCAATGCAGGGGACACAGGTTTGAGCCCTGGGCCGGGAAAATCCCACATGCCGTGAAGCAACTAAGCCCATGTGCCACAACTACTGAGCCTGCACTCTAGAGTCCATGAGCCACAACTACTGAGCCCACCTGCTGCAACTACTAAAGCCCACACTCCTAGAACCCATGCTCCACAACAAGAGAAGCCACTGCAATGAGAAGCCCGTGAACCGCAACGAAGAGTAGCCCCCACTCACCACAATTAGAGAAAGCCCATGTGCAGCAACAAAGACCCAACAGAGCCAAAAATAAAATTAATTATTTTTTAAAAAGCAACATAGAGATAGAAGATGATCAGAATCTTCAACACTGGATAAAAAAATAATTTGAATAATGCCACCCTAAATCACTATCACACACCACCACTAGTCTGCAAAAGAAACAAATACTAAGGGAAACTCATCAGAAGAAAAACTCCAAGATTTAACTAAGGAGTCCAGAGGATTTAACTACAGACATTTTTCTTCTTTATAAGAATGGCAAAGAAAAAAAGAATTTGAGTTTGAATTTACTTACTTACTTCACCCTGCCCACCCAGAAGTAGAAGTAGTGATGAGATTAAATAGCCATACACCTGAAGAATAAGAGAAAACAGAATAGCACTTGGATCATCAATCTATGAACATTTGAGTGTGAATGGTATTGGAAAAAGGTTTCTTCATTTGTCTTATGTTAGTAATCATGCTTCACCTTGTACTTATGTTTTCTCCCAGTGTTTGCTAAATTCCTAGCAAACACTTGTCTTTTAGAAACATAGTTTAAAGTATTTTAAAATATTGATTCTTAAAGCCCTGATGCTAGAATTGTGCTGTGAAATGAGTGAGAATTATCCTACACTAGCTGCCAAGATAAATCAATCTTCACTTGAAACTCTGACTTGGTTAAAGTTCAGGGACAGATTTTCATCAGGGGATTTTTCACATAATTGCATAGCCAAGAGTAAAAACATTTGACAGATTATCACATAATTCATTACTAGCTAGTATCTTGGTCGAGCAGGAGAGCCAACTGTTTGTCCCCAGGATATGTACCTGTAATTGAAGCTTTGCAGCCACTAATACAGCTGTTGACCTTTCACATGTACACAGAACATCTGCACAATTCAGTCACAATGATCAGTTTTAGTAAAAGAAAAAGATGAGAGAAGGAGGAGGAGGTAAGAAGGGGAGAGGAGGAAAGGGAGGGTGAGAAGAGAGGGAAGAGAAGAAATCATAATGTGTTACTGAATCAAACTTGGGTCCACTCACTCACCATGCAACAAAGCCAATCTACTGACACCGGGTGTGGTGAAAGCACAGCGCTGACTTGCAGAGCACCAAACAAGGAGATCGGGCAGCTCATGCTCAAAAGATACCCCAAACTCCCCAATGGCTTTCAGGGGAGGGTTTTTAAAAGGCAACATTTGGGTGAGGGTTGTGGACTTTCTTCTGATGGATTGTTGATGAGGTAACAGGGTGATGTTTTGGGAATCTTAATCATAAACCTTGGGGTTCTGGGACTTCCCTGGTAGTCCACTGGTTACGACTTCTCGTTCCCACTGCAGGGGGCCCGGGTTCGATCCAAGGTTGGGGAACTAAGATCCCACATGCTGCGCAGCATGGCCGAAATAAAGAAAAAAGGAAAAGAAAAAAAAACTTGTGGTTCCAACTAGTCTGGGGTCCACGGGCTTGTGGTCAGCATGCAGTCACCATCTGTCTAGCTGGAGGAGTCTTAGTTTCTACAGAACTCAAAGATATGCATCAGATTGTTACATATATTCCCCTCCCTTTGAGTGTAGGTGGGACTGATGACTTTCGTCTAACCAACAAAATATGTCAAAGGTAACAGGATGTCAATTCCATCACTGTGTTATGCTATACAAAACTCTATCTTGCTAGCAGACTTGCTCTATAGGGTCTTGTTCTCCTTGCTGGCCTTGAAGAAGCAAGCTGCCATGAGTTCTACAGCCATAAGTAAATGAATTCTGTCAACAACCTGAGAGAGCTTGGAAGCAGACACTTAGTCAAACCTCCATGTGAAAATCCAGCCCTGGCTGACACCTTGATTACAGCTTCACCGAGGACTCAGATAAGCTGTGCCTGGATTCTTGACCAACAGAAATTATGAGATAGTAAATGTAATGTTTTTTAAGCCATTATTTTTGTGATAATACGTTTTGTAGCATAGAAAACTAATACATCTCCTTTTGATAACATAAAATTTTGGTAACATAAAATTAACCTATCCTATTTATTGTTTTCTCCTGAATAAAATAAAAAGTCTGGCATAATATTTTGAAATTTTCATATCCCATCTATAATTGAGATGTGAATGCCAACTACTGATAACTTATTTTCCTCAAAGTAATACTATAGAATACTTGGAAAAATAGAAAAATTGGTTTCTACTGCTATCTACATGTATCAACTCACAGTAATTAAACATATTGTTTATGAAAAGCATTAAATGCTAAAATTTTAGACACTCATTTATTGTCAATATTAAGATTATTTAAATTAAATCATAGATATACTAGAAGTGAAAGGGACCTTTGAGACATTTAAATCTTTATTATTCTTTTCAGAGATGAAGAAGTTGAAGCCCAGGGAGGTAAACTGACTAAGGTAACTTAGCTAGTTAGTGGCAGAGCAGGAAACTTGGATACCTACTACTTTTTACCTAATAATTGTGCCATTATTTTAAAAGAAATGCATAACACATTCAAATGAATATTACATATTCAGAATGTAACTAAATGTTTAGTTATACAGGTAAGAATTATAGTGCCTACTATATTTCTGGGTTTTCTATTACAAGAAATGGTGTGCCATTACATTCACGAAGTTATGACATCTCTTTTTCTATCACACTGCCTCTGTATTAGTGCAAAGTGGTGGGGGTCAATCCATTTTTGCTTCTACTGTTTTGAGACAGAGTTACATATGATTCTTGTTGAAAGACATAATATTTGAATTGTATAGTGGAATATTTCACTATATTGATTAAACACTGCAGTTTCTGTAAGTGGCTCCTGAGTTGTTGAGTCAATATTGAAACACTATAATTCTCATACTTGCAGTTGGCTCAAAACATTTCTATATCAATCTGCCATATATTAAAGACCAGCTGGTACTACATTCTATATTATAACATTTTATTTGGGTTTTGTTAAGACAAATTTTTTTTTCAAAATAAATCAATCAGTTCTTTTCCCCCAAAAAGTGAGCTAGTTATGTTATTCTCATTCTAGAGCATTATGAGGTAACTGAGTCAGCAAATACTCCTTAGTCACAGTTTCCATAAATGGAGCAATCCAATTAGGTAACCTTTCGAACTATAATATTTGGGTCACAAATCATCCCTTTAAAGATGTTCTGGTAAAAAAAAATAAATAAAGGAAAACATAGTATCCACATTCAAAATTCAAGCTGCAGCCTTAAATTTATAATTTCTTTATAAATTATTATTGCCCAATAGATGTTTCTGTACTCTATAGCCTTGAATGCCTCCCAGGGAAGAAAATAAAAGGAAAAGGAGAGGAAGAAAGGATAAATGTAGGGAGAGATAACAATGCACTAATAAAACAGTAGTAGAATGTCACTAAAGATTGCTTCAGCTAATTGAATTTTTCACACCTATCCCTTGGTCATTCAAACTATATTTTGAAACTTTCAACACACGTACATACACACACACTTTGATCTGACCTTTTGAAAAACAAACAGAAGTAAACTAAAGGAATTTACATGGAGAATAGCACTTTTTGGCATTCATCCTTTGGTAAATACATTCCCACCCCAATAGGCCAAATTGTCCATTATTGTCTTTGTGTAGCTTATGAGACAGCAAGGAACTACAGTATATGGATATGCCAAGCAATAAGCGGCCTACAGCTTGGGAGCCAATTCAAAGGTATCAGATCACCCCCATGTTACAGGATTGCTCAGAAATGAATGGAGACCCTTTATTAATGCCTTATTACTTGGGAACTATATGACTGAGTTCAACCACATCTTTCCATTTCCATTTTAGTTTCTCCAAATATATAGATAATAAATACACTGTGGTGGTCCAGTGTTGTAAAAGTTGTTAAACTAGTACTCTTAAACAATATTTAAAATGGCATTTTTATTAAGTTGGCATGAACCATGCTGCTAAATTGCTTTTAATATGATAATGTTTGCAGTTTACTATGCCATAAGTGCAGTTTGGCAGTAGAGTGTACATGAATATTTCATCTAGCAAAGGCCATGATTCTGTAATTATAAATAGACCTGTTCCAACAGAAGTAGACAGATGCTTGTGTTTCAAAGCAAATGTTCTAAAGTATGAGGAGTTGGTTAAAGGCTTGGGGAAAGGCAGATATGGGGGGGGGCGGTTGTGTGTGGATGTGTGTGTGCACACACATACACGTACATGTGTGTGCAAGTGCGCACACCCAAGTGTGTATGTTATCTGTAGGAAGTCATTTTAGGCACCGTGAAAGCTGAGAAGTCAACACTAAAGTCAGCCATAGCTGTGACTTAGACTACACTACCTCTGTAGCACTCCATTGTACTTTTGCTTCTCTTAGGCTGCTTCCATTTCAGAAAAGAGCTTCTGTCTTTTGCCCCAAGAACAAATACCCCCTAAAACCTAATCAAATAGTACACACATTACCAAAGGGCTTAAGCAAGCTGTATGTTCTATATTCTGCCACGAGTAAATTAATTAGCTAATGCAATGTTTTTCTCTTTTCTTTTTTCAAAATTATCACATGATATATATTGGGTATGATGTTGCCCGGATGAAATGACTTGTAACAAAATGAAGTAAGAGTAAATATTGTCCACCTCCTTGTGTATACTCCTAGTGAACTCTTAATAGTCTGAAATTTTCAATGCTCTACTCATTTGATAGTGCCTGTTAAAGACTTACACACTGCTGAAGAGATCGGCCAAGACGGTGGAGTAGAAAAACTCTGAGCTCACCTCCTCTCAAGGGCACACCAAAATTACAACTATTTAAAGGACACCTATTGACAAAAAAGACTGGGACCTACCACAAAAGATCTTCTACAACTAAACATATAAAGAAGGAACCACAATGAGATGGGTAAAAGGGGCAGTTGCAGCAGAGTCAAGACCTATATGTGCGGGTGGGCAACCCAAAAATGGAAGAATAATTACAACTGCAGAGATTCTCCCCAAGAACCGAGAGGTCTGAGCCCCACATAAGGCTCCCAAGAATGGAGGTCCTGTGCTGGGAAGACAAGCCCCTAGAGCACTTGGATTTGAAGGCCAGCAGGGCTTCCTTCTGGGAGACCCAGAAGGCTGTGGGGAATAGACATTGCACTCTTAAAGTGGAATCTCATAAAAAAATCTCACATGCTCCAGGACACAAACAGTAATTTGTTTTGCTTTGTTTTATTTTTTATATATATCATTATTGAAGTGTAATTGCCTTACACAATGTTGTGTCAGTTTCTGCTGTACAACAAAATGAATCAGCTGTATGTATACATATATCCCCATATCCCCTCCCTCTTGCGTCTCCCTCCCACCCTCCATATCCCACCCCTCTAGGTGGTCACAAAGCACCGAGCTGATCTCCCTGTGCAATGCAGCTGCTTACCACTAGCTATCTATTTTATATTTGGTAGTGTATATATGTCCATGCTACTCTCTCAGTTCGTCCCAGTTTACCCTTGCCCCTCCCCATGTCCTCAAGTCCATTCTCTACACCTGCATCTTTATTCCTCTCCTGTCCCTAGGTTCATCAGAACCATTTCTTTCTTTAGATTCCATATATATGTGATAGCATACGGTATTTGTTTTTCTCTTTTGGACTTACTTCACTCTGTATGACAGACTCTAGGTCGATCCACCTCACTACAAATAACTCAATTTCATTTCTTTTTACAGATGAGTAATATTCCATTGTATATATGTGCCACATCTTCTTTATACACTCATCTGTCGATGGACATTTAGGTTGCTTCCATGTCCTGGCTATTGTAAATAGTGCTGCAATGAACATTGTGGTACATGTCTCTTTTTGAATGATGGATTTCTCAGGGTATATGCCCAGTAGTGGGATTGCTGGGTCATATGGTAGTTCTATCTTTAGTTTTTTAAGGAACGTCCCTACTGTTCTCCATAGTGGCTGTATCAATTTAAATTCCCACCAACAGTGCAAGAGCGTTCCCTTTTCTCCACACCCTCTCCAGCTTTTATTGTTTGTAGATTTTTTGATGATGGACATTCTGACTGGTGTGAGGTGATACCTCATTGTGGTTTTGATTTGCATTTCTCTAATGATTAGTGGTGTTAAGCATATTTTCATGTGTTTGGTGGCAATCTGTAGGTCGACTATGGAGAAATGTCTATTTAGGTGTTCTGCCCATTTTTGGATTGGGTTGCTTGTTTTTTCAATATTGAGCTGCATGAGCTGCTTCTATATTTTGGAGATTAATCCCTTGTGAGTTGCTTTTTTTTAACATCTTTATTGGAGTATAATTGCCTTACACATATGTTGTGGTAGTTTCTGCTATATAAAAAAGTCAATCAGCTATATGTATACATATATCCCCATATCCCCTCTGTCTTTCATCTCCCTCCCACCCTCCCTATCCCACCCCGCTACGTGGTCACAAAGCACCGAGCTGATGATCTCCCTGTGCTATGTGGCTGTTTCCCACTAGCTATCTATTTTACATTTGGTAGTGTATATATGTCCATATACACACTACCACTCTCTCATTTTGTCCCAGCTTACCCTTCCCCCTCCCCGTGTCCTCAAGTCTATTCTCCAGTAAGTCTGTGTCTTTATTCCCGTCCTGCACCTAGGTTCTTCATGACCACTTTTTTTTTTTATATTCCATATATATGTGTTAGCATTCGGTATTTGTTTTTCTCTTTCTGACTTACTTCACTCTGTATGACAGACTCTAAGTCCATCCACCTCACTACAAATAACTCAATTTCGTTTCTTTTTACAGACGAGTAATATTCCACTGTATATATGTGCCACATCTTCTTTATCCATTCATCTGTTGATGGACACTTAGGTTGCTTCCATGTCATGGCTATTGTAAATTGTGCTGCAGTGAACATTGTGGTACATGTCTCTTTTTGAATTATGGTTTTCTAGGGTATATGCCCAGAAGTGGGACTGCTGGGTAATATGGTAGTTCTACTTTTAGTTTTTTAAGGAACCTCCATACTGTTCTCCATAGTGGCTGTATCAATCTACATTCCCACCAACAGTGCAAGAGGGTTCCCTTTTCTCCACACCCTCTCCAGCTTTTATTGTTTGTAGATTTTTTGATGGCCATTCTGACTGGTGTGAGGTGATACCTCATTGTGGTTTTGATTTGTATTTCTCTAATGATTAATGATGTTGAGCATTCTTTCATGTGTTTGTTGGCAACCTGTATATCTTCTAAATGTCTATTTAGGTCTTCTGCCCATTTTTGGATTGGCTTTTTTGATTTTTTGATATTGAGCTGCATGAGCTGCTTGTATATTTTGGGGATTAATCCTTTGTCAGTTGCTTCGTTTGCAAATATTTTCTCCCATTCTGAGGGTTGTCTTTTTGTCTTGTTTATTGTTTCCTTTGCTGGGCAAAAGCTTTTAAGTTTCATTAGGTCCTATTTGTTTATTTTTGTTTTTATTTCCATTTCTCTAGGAGGTGGGTCAGAAGGTATCTTGCTGTGACTTATGTCATAGAGTGTTCTGCCTATGTTTTCCTCTGAGAGTTTGATAGTGTCTGGCCTTACATTTAGGTCTTTAATCCATTTTGAGCTTATTTTTGTGTATGGTGTTAGGGAGTGATCTAATCCCATACTTTTACATGTAGCTGTCCAGTTTTCCCAGCACCACTTATTGAAGAGGCTGTCCTTTCTCCACTGTACATTCCTGCCTCCTTTATCAAAGATAAGGTGACCATATGTGTGTGGTTTTATCTCTGGGCTTTCTATCCTGTTCCTTTGATCTGTATTTCTGTTTTTGTGCCAGTACCATACTGTTGATTACTGTAGCTTTGTAGTACAGTCTGAAGTCAGAGAGCCTGATTCCTCCAGCTCCATTTTTCTTTCTCAAGCTGGAAGCAGTAATTTGAATGGTCAAACCTACCTGCTAAAATTGAAAAGCCTCTCAGAGAGGCAAGAGGCAACTGGAGCTCACCCTGGAGACGCAGAAACTGGCAGCTGCCATTTTGGAGAGCTTGATCTACCATGACGACACTGGTACTGAGAAGCATCATTTTGGAATCCTCCCTCTAGCTTATTAGCATTGGCACTCGGCCCCACACACCACCCTGTCAGCATCAGTATTGGGAGAAGCAACTAACTGGGCAGGGACACAGCCCTATCCACCCACCAGCAAACAGGTTGCCTTAAGAAACCCTGAGCCCAAAGGAACCCATGAACATGGCCCTGGCCACCAGAGGGGCCAGGACCAAGCCCCACACACCAGTGCACAGGCACTAGATCTAGGATCCCCAGGGCCCTGTAACCAGAGACCCCAGAACCCAACTCCACCCAACAGTAGGCAGGCACCAACTCCAGAATTACCAACCCTGCCCACCTATGAACCTGCTCAAGCCCTGGGACCAGCCTCACCTACCAGGAGGCAGATACCCACCCAAGGAAAACTACAGCCCCACAGCTTGTGGACTTAGCCAAATTACCAGCAGGCCAGCACCAGGCCAGAGACCAGCCAGCCCCCAGCCCCGCCCACCAGTGAGTCTGCTATAGCCTCAAGACCAGCCTCACCTACCACCAGGCAGACACCAGCCCCAAGAACATCTCAGCCCTGCTGCCTGTGGACAAGGCCCATCTACTAGCAGGACAGCACCAGACCTAGGACCAGCAGGGCCCAAACCCTGGCCACCAGCAGGCCAACACAAGTTTTGGGACACCCCAGATACTGCAGTCAGCTGTGTCAGGAACCAGCACCACCCACCAGCAACTCTGGGACCCCTAAGTTCTGCAGCCAGACCCCAGGACCCAGCTCTGCTAGCCAGTGGGCCAGCACTACTTCTAGGACATAGCTTCATCTACCAGTGTGCAGGCACCAGGTGCAGGAACTCCTGGAATCCACCTCTGGCCAGCAGAGAGCCAGCACTAGCTCTGGGACCCGCAGGATTCTACAGCCAGCCACCGTGTGACCTGGCCTCACCAAGCAGCAGCCAGAAGTCTCTGCACAAGGCAGGGATTAGCAACGAACTGGACCAGGGTCAGCCAAGCCTACCAGACAACCCACAGTAGTCATGCCACCACAACAGAAAGACCCAAGAAGCTCACATGGAAGGCACAACTAGAGCATATACCTCTAGTGACCAGAGGGGAGTACATACTTCTGGGGCTAATAGGATATCTCCTAAAAAAAAGGTCACTTCTCCAAGTTCCGGAAATATAACCAACATACCAGATACATAGAAATAAAAACAGCAAGTTAGGTGGAATGAGTTGACAGAGGAACATGTTCCAAACAGAAGTACAGGATAGAACCCCAGAAGAAGAACTAAGTGAAGTGCAGATAGCCAACCTACCTAAGAAAGAGTTCAAGATAATGATCATAAAGATATTGAAAGAACTCAGGAGAAGAATGGATGCACTGAGTGAGAGGACAGACGTTCATACAAAGAGTTAGAAAATATAAAGATAAACCAAACAGAGATGAGGAATACAATAACTGAAATGAAAAAATACACTAAGAAGAAGTGAAAGTAGGCTAAATGATACAGGGGGAAAAGATCAGCAAGCTGGAAGACAGAGTAATGGAAATCACTGAAGATGGAAAGAAAAGATAATAAAAAGAAATGAGGACATTTAAGAGACCTCTGAGACTACGTTATACATACTAACATTCAGATTATAGGGTTCCCAGAAGGAGAAGGGAGACAGAAAGGGGCAGAGAGTATATATGAAGATATAATAGACAAAAACATCCCTAATCTGAGAAAGGAAACAGGCAGTCTAAGAAGCAAAGAGAGTCCCAAAGAGGATCAACCCAAAAAGGACCACACTAAGATACACTGTAATTAAAACGGCAAAAATTAAAGATAAAGAGAGAACATTAAAAGCAGCAAGGGAAAAGCAACAAGTTACATACAAGGGAACTCCCTTAAGGCTATTGGCCTTATAGTGATACAAGTTTACCTCAGGAAACAAGAAAAATTTCAAATAAACAACCTAACCTTACACCTGAAGGAACTAGAAAAAGAAGAACAAACAACACACAAAGTTAGTAGAAGAAAAGAAATCATAAAGATCAGGGAAGAAATAAATAGACACCAAAAAACAATAGAACAGATCAATGAAACTAAGAGCTGGTTCTTTGAAAAGATTTTAAACATTGATAAACCTTTAGCTAAACATATCAAGAAAAAAAAGAGAGGGTCCAAGTCAAGAAAATCAGAAATGAAAAGAAGTTACAACTGACACCACAGAAATACAAAGGATCATAAGAGATTACTACAAACAGCTATATGCCAATAAGATGGACAACCTAGAAGAAATGGACAAATTCCTAGAATTGTACAATTTCTCAAGACTGAACCAGGACAAAATAGAAAATATGAATAGAACAATTACCAATAATGAAATTGAGTCAGTAAATTAAAAAAACCCTCCCAACAAACATAAGTCCAGGACTGGATGGCTTCATAGGTGAATTCTACCAAACATTTAGAGAAGAATTAATAATCATCCTTCTCAAACTATGCCAAAAAATTGCGGAGGAAGGAACACTTCCGAACTCATTCTATGAGGCCAGCATCACACTAATACCAAAACCAGACAAACATATCACACAAAAAAGAAAATTACAGGCAATATCACTGATGAACATAGCTGCAAAAGTTCTGAACAAAATATTAGCAAACCAAATCAAACAATACATTAAAAGAATCATACACCATGATCAAGTGGGATTTATCCCAGGGATGCAAGAATGGTTCAATATATACAATTGAAACAATGTCATAAACCACATTAACAATTTGAAGAATAAAAGCCATATGATCATTTTAATAGATGCAGAAAAATCCTTTAACAAAATTCAACATTCATGATAAAAATTCTACAGAATAGGGTTATAGAGGGAACATACCTGAACATAATGGAGACCATATATGATAAGCCCACAGCTAACATCATACTCAATGGTGAAAAGCTGAAAGCATTTCCTCTAACATCAGGAACAAGACAAGGATGCCCACGCGCTCCACTTCTATTCAACATAGTATTAGAAGTCCTAGGCACAGCAATCAGGCAAAAAATAAGAAATAAAAGGCATCCAAATTGAAAAGGAAGAAGTAAAACTGTCATTGTTTGCAGATGACATGGTACTATACATAGGGTATCTTAAAGACACCACCAGAAAACTACTAGAGCTCATCAATTAATTAGGAAAGTTGTAGGATACAAAATTAATATACACAAATCTGTTGCATTTCTATGCACTAACAACAAACTACCAGACAGAAATTAAGGAAACAATCCCATTTACAATTGCATCAAAAAGAATAAAATACATAGGAGTAAACCCACCTAAGGAGGTAAAAGACCTATACTTGGAAAACTATAAAACACTGATGAGAGAAATTTAAGAAGACACAAACATATGGAAAGATATACTGTGTTTGTGAATTGGAAAAAATAATATTGTTAAAATGACCTTACTAACCAAGGCAATCTACAGACTCAATGCAATTCCTATCAAAATACCAATGGCATTTTTTCACAGAAATGGAACAAATAATTTTAAAATTTCTATGGAAACAAAAAAGATCCTGAATAGCCAAAACAATATTGACAAAAAAGAACAGAGCTGGAAGTATCACACCCCCTGACTTTAGACTACACTACAACACTACAGTAATCAAAACAGTATGGGTACTTGCACAAAAACAGACATATAGATCAACAGAACAGGACAGAAAGCCCAGAAGTAAACCAACACACTTCTGGACAATTAATCTATAACAAAGGAGGCAAGAAGGAGAAAAAACAATCTTTTCAATAAGTACTGCTGGGAATACTTAACAGCTACATGTAAAACAATGAAATTAGAACATTCTCTAACACCATATACAAAAATAAACTCAAAATGGATTAAAGACCTAAACGTAAGAGCAGAAACCATAAAACTCCTAGTGGAAAATATAGGCAGAACACTCTGTGACATAAATCACAGCAATATTTTCTTGGATCTGTCACCTAAGGCAAAGGAAATAAAAGCGAAAATAAACAAATTGGACCTAGCTAAACCTAAAAGCTTTTTTGCGCAGCAAAAGAAACCATCAACAAAACAAAAAGAAAACCTACAGAATGGGAGAAAATATTTGCAAATGATATGACTGATAAGGAGTCAATACCCAAAATATATAAACAGCTCATACAACTCAACATCAAAAAAACAAACAACCCGATTAAAAAATGGGCAGTAGAACTGAATAGACATTTTTCCAAAGAGGACATGCAGATGTCCAACAGGCACATGAAAAGATGCTCAACATTGCTAATCCTCAAGTAAATGCAAATAAAAACCACAATGAGATATCACCTCACATCTGTCAGAATGGCTATCATCAAAAAGAACACAAATAATAAATGCTGGTGAGGATGTGGAGAAAAGGGAACCCTCCTGCACTGTTGGTGGGAATGTACATTGATGCAGCCACTGTGGAAAACAGTATGAAAGGTCCTCAAAAAACTAAAAATAGAAATACCATATAACCAAGCAATTCCACTCCTGGGCACATATCCAAAAAAAACCAAAAACACTAATTCAAAAAGATACATGCTCCCCAATGTTCACAGCAGCATTATTTACAACAGCCAAGATATGGGAGCAACCTAAGTGTCCATCAATAGATGAAGGGATAAAGAAGATGTGGCACATATATACAATGGAATATTACTCAGCCATAAAAAGAAACGAAATTGAGCTATTTGTAATGAGGTGGATAGACCTAGAGTCTGTCATACAGAGTGAAGTAAGTCAGAAAGAGAAAGACAAATACAGTAGGCTAACACACATATATGGAATTTAAGAAAAAAAATGTCATGAAGAACCTAGGGGTAAGACAGGAATAAAGACACAGACCTACTGGAGAACGGACTTGAGGATATGGGGAGGGGGAAGGGTGAGCTGTGACAAAGCGAGAGAGAGGCGTGGACATATATACACTAACAAACGTAAGGTAGATAGCTAGTGGGAAGCAGCCGCATAGCACAGGGAGATCAGCTCGGTGCTTTGTGACCGCGTGGAGGGGTGGGATAGGGAGGGTGGGAGGGAGGGAGACGCAAGAGGGAAGAGATATGGGAACATATGTACGTGTATGACTGATTCACTTTGTTATAAAGCAGAAACTAACACACCATTGTAAGGCAATTATACCCCAATAAAGATGTTAAAAAAATAAAAATAAAATAAAAAAGAAGATGTGGTATACATACAATGGAATACTACTCAGCCACAAAAAAGAATGAAATAATGCCATTTGCAGCAACATGGATGGACCTGGAGGGTATTATGCTTAGTGAAATAAGTCAAGCAGAGAAAGACAAATAATATATGTTTTCACTTACACGTGGAATCTAAAAAATAAACTAGCAAATGTAGCAAAATAGAAACAGACTCACAGTTACAGAGAACAAACTAGTTGTTACCAGTGAGGAGAGGGAAGGGCACGATAGGAATAGGGGATTACGAGGTACAAACTACTATGTATAAAATATATAAGCAACAAGGATATATTTTACAGCAGAAGGAATATAGCCAATATTTTATAATACTATAAATGGAGTGTAATCTATAAAAATTTTTAATCAATATTTTGTACACCTGAAACTAACATAATATTGTAAATCAACTATACTTCAATTTTAAAAAGACTTACACACTGCTTGCCACATTTTTATGTTTATTTTGTGTTCCTTTTTCTCATGTTTGATTTGATGAAGGCAATAGAATACATGTTGGTAGAACACAACATGTAGATAATACTAACATCACACAGAACTAACAATTATGGTAATTTTCCATAAGACTAATTCTCCACCAATACATCTAAAAGGGATTCTCTTAGTATATCTTAGGATCTAAAAGGAGTCTCAGAAATATTAATATAACCTCCATTTTACATATGTGGAAAATGAAGTCCTGAGTAGAAATGCAAATGGTCTATACACCTGGAAAAAGAAAGAAGCTCTCTGAACCTGTTAAATGCCCAAAAACAAATCTAGTCTGAATGAGTTTGTATTTGAATAGAAAGCAATGTCTTGATGAGCAGTGTAAATTGCAATGGAGTTACAAAGTACTCAATATTTCCTTGCTTTACCAATAACGGAATTTTTGGCAATGAGATAATTTAACATCATTTCATTATAATTTTTTTCTAAGATTGTTTTTTCAAACAGTATTGCATTAATAATAAATGTAAACTATAACTTCTATGTAATAATTCATGCAATTAAGATGTATATGAGTTACTTGAGTATTTATGCTCATTTATCAGTGAACTTTAGAGTTTGTATTGTTTCCTTAGCCAGTGGAAAATTAGATGGATACAGTTTATATGTAAGAGAAACAAAAAAAAATTTTTTTGAAAGTTGTAAAGTACATTCTTGGAGGATGTTTTAACATCTTCCCAACAATACTGCATATGGGTTCTAAATTCTCTACCTCTCACCAACACATGCTATTTCCTTTTTTGTTTTTAAATCATAGCCATCCTATTGGATATGAAGTGGTATTTAGTGGCTTAATTTCCATTTCCCTAATGACTAATAACTTCTTTACATGTGCTTCTTGGCCATTTGTATATCTTCTTTGGATAAATGTCTAAATAAATCACATGTGCATTTTTCAATTGGGCCGCCTTTTTGTTGTTGAATTGTGTTTTTTATATGTTCTGGATATTAGACCCTTATCATATATATAACTAGTAAATATTTTATCCCATTCTGTAGGTTTTTTCACTTTCTTGATAATGTTCTTTGATGAACAAAAGTATTTTTTCACCTATAAGCTTTTTTCTATCATTTTTTCATAGCATTTTGAGTGTTCCAAGTACTGATATAAATTTTACTTTTGTAGGAACCGTTATTGGTTTCTTTTATAAGTATGCCTGTAATTGTATACCACTAGTGTCTACATTCATCTGACAGATGGGTTTTGTTCTGTTATACTTTTACTAAAGCTATGAGTCACTATAAAAATGAATTACTTGAGTTCCTTTATCATTCTGTTTCAATTAAATGGCTGACAGTTGCTTCCCATAAAGTTGCTATAAAATTAGATAAAATCAGAATATTATTGCACTTATTTAAAAAATGTATTCTCTTTCAACTCATGGTGCCTTTCCCCCAGCTTTATATGATAAGGATCTACTTTTTTAAAGGATCTACTTTTTCTGTTTAGAAAATAAATTATTAAATTTTTATTTCAGTTTTGCAGAATTCCTCTGTTCTCCTGCATTACATTTACTATCTTCTTTTTAAAAAAGATGTTCCTTCGAAACTGAGTTGTTTGTAGTGAGGTGGATGGACCTAGAGACTGTCATACAGAGTGAAGTAAGTCAGAAAGAGAAAAACAAATACCATATGCTAACACATATATATGCAATCTAAAAAAAAAAAAAATGATCATGAAGAACCTAGGGGGCAAGACGGGAATAACGACGCAGACCTACTAGACAATGGACTTGAGCATACGGGGAGGGGGAAGGGTAAGCTGGGACAAAGTGAGAGAGTGGCATGGACATATACACACTACCAAACGTAAAACAGATAGCCAGTGGGAAGCAGCCGCATAGCACAGAGAGATCAGCTTGGTGCTTTGTGACCACCTAGAGTGGTGGGATAGGGAGGGTGGGAGGGAGGGAGACACAAGAGGGAAGAGATATGGGAACATATGTATATGTATAACTGATTCACTTTGTTGTAAAGCAGAAACTAACACACCATTGTAAAGCAATTATACTCCAATAAAGATGTTAAAAAAATAAAAATAAAAAAAGATGTTCCTGAATTAATATGTGCACAGATTTTCATGAGATCATAAATTGCTTTCATTTTTTAATGTTCTCAAAATGTCTGCTTTGATACAATTGCCTAAAATATTAACATTAACACAGAAGCTAGTAGAAACCTTCCTGCAAAAGACAATGAAGAATGCTATTATGAAATAGCTATAAACCATCAAGAAATACAGTAAGGGCTTCCCTGGTGGCACAGTGGTTAAGAATCTGCCTGCCAATGCAGGGGACACAGGTTCAAGCCCAGGTCCGGGGAGATCCCACATGCCGTGGAGCAACTGAGCCCATGTGCCACAACTACTGAGCCTGAGCTCTAGAGCCCGCGAGCCACAACTACTGAGCCCTAGTGCCACAACTACTGAAGGCTGCATGCCTAGAGCCCATGCTCCACAACAAGAGAAGCCACCACAATGAGAAGCCTGCGCACCGCGATGAAGAGTAGCCGCCACTTGCCGCAACTAGAGAAAGCCTATGCGCAGCAACAAAGACCCAACGCAGCCAAAAATAAATAAAATAAATAAAGAAATATTTTTAAAAAAGAAATACAGTAATATTTTCATCATCGCATAGCTTTTCTGACCAGCAGGAAAAACAGATCTTTTCTTACTTGAATTAAAGAATATGGCCAGTACAAAACAGGGAGCTTAGGCATATGCAGTAAGAGACTCTGGTATTTACTTTTTGAAAAATCTAACATTTGTACAGAATTAAAGAAAGAATGTTCATCACTTTAAAGGTGACAATGTCAGGGAAAATATAGTTTTCCTGGGGTGGGTGCTAACAAATCAATTAAAAATATGACTAAAGGAGTCATTTTAGTTGCCTTTATAACTAATGGCAAGAATTCTAGAAAAAAGTGAGGAGTAAGAAGACTCATGATACAAGTTATAACATAACTACTCTGAGTCTGGGACCAAGTGTCTAAATACTAGGCAAGGACTTCCTTGGTGGTGCAGTGGTTAAGTATCCGCCTGCCAATGCAGGAGACACAGGTTCAAGCCCTGGTCCAGGAAGATCCCACATGCCACAGAGCAACTAAGCCCATGCGCCACAACTACTGAGCCTGTGCTCAAGAGCCCACAAGCCACAACTACTGAGCCCTCAAGCCACAACTACTGAAGCCCGAGCGCTTAGAGCCCATGCTCCGCAACAAGAGAAACCACTGCAATGAGAAGCCTGTGCACCAGAATGAAGAGCAGCCCCTGCTCTCTGCAACTAAAGACTGTGCACAGCAACGAAGACCCAACACAGCCAATAAATAAATAAATAAATATTAGGCAAATATATAAAGGTCTTAGTAAGTCCAAATGTAGAACAGTATCCTATAATGCAACACTTTCAGTAACAGAGGCATCCTTTAGAGGAGGCAAGACAAGTAATGCCAGCAATGTGGTAGGCAGCAGACAGGTGCTTGATACAAGAGTAGTACAGTAGAGGGCCAAAAGCCGATTTTCAGTTACCAAAAAAGTAATGTGCATGAGTGGAGAATTTTGCCATTAATTATTAGTGATGCTATAAATCTGTGCATATACATCTCGAGCACCAAAATAAAGATAGAATTAACTTTATTAAGAAAGCATTTTAGGTCAAGATTCTGTATTATGTAAACATCTTAAAAGGGAGAAATTATTTACCTACAAATATTCCAGATCTGAAACAAAAAAGGATAAGACTGTTATAATAATAGTTTCTTTTTTAATACTTCATTATTAAGGCAGTTTTACATTCACAGAAAAATTGAGTGGAAGGTAAGAGATTTCCCATATATCCCGTAATCCTACACATGGATAGCTTCACCCATTAGCAACATTCCACACTAGAGTGGCACATTTGTTACAATTGTTGAACCTACATTGACACATCATTATCACCCAGAGTCCATAGTTAGGGTTCACTCTTGTACATCCTATGGCATTTGACAAATATATAATGGCATATATACACAATCATAATTTCTTACAGAGTAGTTGTACGACCCTAAGAATCTTCTGTGTTCCAAGTACTCATCTCTCCTTCCCATGACACGTGGCAACCACTGATCCTTTTACTATCTCCATAGTTCTGTTTTTCTAGAATATCATATAGTTAAAATCATACAGTATATATAGCCTTTTCAGAGTCACTTCTTTCCTTAATAATATGTACCTAAGGTTACACCATGTCTTTAATAGCTCACAGCTCATATGATTTTAGGCACTAAACAATATTCCATTGTCTGGATGTACTACTACAGTTTATTTATCCATTCACCTAATGAAGGACATCTTGGTTGCTTCCAAGTTTGGGGCATTATGAATAAAGTTGATATAAACATTCATGTTCAGGTTTTTGTGTGGATAGAAGTTTGCAATTCATTTGAGTAAATACCAAGTAATGCAATTGGTAGATCGTATAGTAAGAATATGTTTAGTTTTGTAAGAAACAGCTGAACTGTCTTCCAGTGCTGCTGTACCATTTTGCATTCCCACCAGAATTGGATGAGAGTTACTGCCGCTCCACAATCTCACCAGCATTTTGTGTTGTCAGTGTTCTCAATTTACGACATTCTAATAGGTGTTGAGTGGTTGATAATTTCTTGATAATTTCTCTATAAAATAATCTTAATTTCCTTTCTTAAGAATATCCATAATATATACAATATGTTATAGCATACATATGTTGTCAGTAAGGATTGAAAGTCCTCAGACTTTCCCCTTGGGGCTGTCTCCTCTTTAATGATGCTCTCTACCTGAGAGTAAGAAAGGAGAAACCTGTACCCTAGGTAGCCATTGCCAAAACTATAAGAGAATAAGTATCGTTTGAAAACAGAGCAGTGATTTCTGTTTTGCCATTGCGTGGATTTTCCTCCTTCTAAATCAACTTTAACATCGTTTATGAAAAATTAAAAGCATTAATTTTAATTGTACAGTTCAATGAATTTTGACAAATGTATATACCTATTTAACTACCACCACTTTTACAATAAGAACATTTACATCATTGTCCCCCCCCTCCAATACCTCCTCCAAACCTCCAAACCCCTCCAAACCTCTCCTTCCTTCCCCTTTTGCAGTCAGTCATACCTTCCCACACACACACCAATCCACGTCACTAAGCAACCACTGATCAGATTTCCCTCATTAAAGATTAGTTTGGCTGTTCCATAATTTCACATAAATGAAATCATAGCGTATTATTTTCTGTCAGTTCTTTCATTCAGCATGTTTCTGAGATTTATCCATTTTTTTGTGTGTATCAGGAGTTTTTTGCTTTTTATTATAAGTAATATTTCATTGTACAGATATACTACAATCTATCCATTTATCTGTGATAGATCTTTGAGTCATTTCAAGTTGTGGGCATATGAATAAAACTGCTGTTAAAATTGGAGCTTAAGTAATTTTGTAGACGTATGTTTTTATTTCTGCTGGATAAATAAACACCTACGAGCAGAATGGCTGGGTCATATGGTAGATGTAAGTTTACCTTTATGAGAAAGTAGAAGACATTTCCGAAGTGGTTATATCATATTATATATGCCCATCAACAACATATGAAATTCCTGGCTGCTCCACATCCTTGTTAACAATTGTCACTCTTTTTTTGGACTAAAATCTACTATTTATTGGACAATTTGCAAAGCACTGTGCTACACTGCTACACATCACATACATTATTTCAACTGTTTCTCACGGAAGCCCTATGAGGTAGGTATTGTATCCACATCTTACAGAGAACACAACAGTTTCAGAAAAACAAGCTGCTTGCCCCTGATCATACTGCAAGGGAGAAGCCAAACCATAATATGATCCTAACCTGTCTCACACACCAGTACAACCTGACAGGGACAAAACTTATCTCCATGTATGAAAGATCCAGGTTTTCAAAGAGAAGTAGAATCACTTCATTTTATAATCACATTTAGTATCAGTGGCATCACTGTCTGGAAAAAAGGTCTCTAAACCATTCTTCCAGTTTACTAATTCTGCTAAAATGTCTTCAGAAATGGCATCATCAGTGAAGCTACCCAACAAGCCCTCTAGAACAAAACACCCAATGAAATGGGCCTTTATTTATATTTACTGCAAATTACACTTCCAGGACTTTAGCTTGGAGCTATCCCCCTTCACAGATATGTATAATAACATTGGGTTTAAGGTTATCACTGTAATAGCAACAGATAGGAAACAACCTAAACATTCCTCAGGAGCAGATTAAATAAATTATGGTATATTCATTCAGTAGAACCTTATGTAGCCAAAAAGGAAAGAGGTTCTTTGTTCCTTAACTACTGATATGGAATGACCTCCACTGGGGAAAACACTGTATGTAGTTTGTTATCATTTGTATAAAAATCCCCATGTACATGTGTTTGTTCAGGCACAAAATCTTTTGCAAAAGGATACAGGAAAATAGCAAATGCCTGACTCCAGGGAGAGGAACTAGGAGCTGGGGGACAACCCAAATCACTTTGTATTGACCCAGGGGGAAAGTTATGTATTTAAATTTTTTTCAATTAAAAAAAATTATGGACTGATTATACACTTGAAAAATTACAAGAGTAATTTATGGTTGCAGAAGAAAAAACAAAGTCTTCTTATGAGAATCACTATAAAGTTATAACGTAAAGACATTTTTTAATGTAAAAAGGCATAAAATTTCCTTTATGGACAACTTCTCACTTATCTACCATGTGTCAAATGTGCCTGTAATCCCATAAAATAAGTATGATTCTTATGAGAGAATAGAGCCAGATCAAATGCATCATTAAGAAAAAACATGCATACTAGACTATGAATTCTACTGAGAACAAAGGCCATTACTTTAAATACTTTCAAACTTCCTAGTTCCTGATAGGGTTTTCAGAACAGAGTTTCTTGGTTAATGAATAGCAAATTGATTTATTGGTTAAATTAGCAACTATGGAGCTTCCTGACAACAATATAAAATTAATGGATAATTCACCAGAAACTAGCTTCTAGATTTTCATTTTAATTACTACTTTGAAACAACATAATTTAGTACCAAAGGTTTAAACATCCAATATAAATGCTAGACTGTGAAATCAGCATTATTTATATTTCATCAGCTATACAAAACTCATCAATTTTTCTTTTGAAAACGGTAGCAGAAATCCCAAAGAATAAAAGAGAGACTACTAATTAAAGGTCATGTTTACTAATCTAGCACCATAATTCCATTCTCAGGACCTCCCAAGTGGCTGGAAGGAGGAAGGGAAGAAGTGAGGATGTTGGAAAAGTGAGGGTTGCTCTTAACTTGTGGCCCCATTTGTGCTGTAAGGCAATGCAGGGTCTAGCAAAGAAGAAAATTGCTGAGGCTGGAGATGAAAACAAAAACTTTTGGTTCAGATGGTAAAGGAGGCCCTCAAGAACAGTAGAATCAGTTTATCTAGGAGGCAGTGCTAGAGTCGGCCTCATGAACTAGGGGGTTTCTTCTTGGCGTCCACGTCCTTTTTAATTTCTTCAGGTTTTTTAGACAGGTTTGGTATGTCACAGTTCTGAGCCAGATACATTCCCACCACGTTGCCAAGAGTAAATCCAAGCAGGAACTGGAGCATACTGTTGGCAAGGAGGGCGCGAAGGGCCTCCCCTGGCGCGATGGGTCAACAATTGTCACTCTTAATTTTAGCCATTCTAGTCGGTGTAAAGTGGTACCACATGTGGTTATCATTCGTAGTTTCCTAATGATTAATGAAGTTGAGAATATTTTCATGTGCTTAGTTGCTGTTCATTTACATTCTTTGGTGAAGTGTCTTCAAATATTTCTCCCAAATTATACTGAGTTGTTTTTCTTCTTAGTATTTAGTCGTAAGAGTGCTATTTATAAAACATATTATAGATACTAGTTATTTGTCAATTATATATAGAAAGAATCTTTTCTCCCAGTCTGGAGTTTGACTTTTCATTTTCTTCATGTTACATTTCAAAGAGCAGAAGTTTTCATTTTGATGAAATCCAATTTATCTTTTTATTAATTTTATGATTAGTGCTTTTGTGTCATCTCTAAGATATTTTTGCCTATCCCAAAGTCACAAAGATTTTCTCCTATAGTTTCATTTAGATGATTTATACTCTTAGCTCTTTCAGTTAGACCTATGATCCATTTCAAATTTAGTTTTGTATATGGCATGAAATAAAGGTCAAGATTCATTTTTTTCCATATGTATATTCAGTTAATTTAGCACTATTAACTTACTGGAAAGACTATCCTTTCCCCCATTGAATTTCTTGATAATTTTGTTGAAAATCAATTTACCATACATGCGTGGTTTTTTTTCTGGACTCTTTTGTGTTTCCTAGATCAATATGATCTATAATAATCTTTGAAACTAATTTTAGAGTAAGTTTTGAAACCAGATAATGTGAGTCACCAAACTTGTTACTCTTCTTCAAAATTGCTTTGACTAATATAATTCCTTTGCATTTCCATATTAATTTCAGAATCAACTATTAACTTTGCTATAAAAGCTGCTGGGAATTTATTTGGGTTTATAGGGAATCTATGGATTAGTTTGGGGAGAATTGACATGTTTACAATATTGAGACCTGAAATCCATGTACATGGTATATCACCTCATTTATTTAAATCTTTTAAAATTTCTCTCAGGAGTGTTTTTTAAAAGTTGTTTTTGTTTGTTTGTTTTGGTTTTTGTACACACTATTTAAGAGTCAGAGGAAGTTTCTTCCCCTTCCTAAATTGCTGGAAGTTTTTATCAGGAATAGGTGCTGAATTTTGTCAAATTCACTTTCTACATTCATAGGGAAAATTTTTTCTCCTTTATTATGTTATTATGGTAAAATATAATTGATTTTAAAATATCAAACCAGGTTTACATTCCTGGAATAAACACAATTGGTTATGATGTATTGATATTATCCCTCTAAGTACTGCTTCAGCTACATTCCCAAAATTTTGATATGTTGGGTTTTCATTTTCATTCAGTTCAAAACTTTATTATCTAATTCTCTTGTGATTTCTTCTTTGAACCATGGCTTATTTGAAGATTTGGGTTTTTTTTAAATTTTATTTTATTTTTATTCTTTTCTTTTTAAAAAAAATATTTATTTATTTTTGGCTGCATTGGGTCTTCATTGTCACGTGGGCTTTCTCTAGTTGCAGACAGTGGGGGCCACTCTTCATTGCGGTGCATGTGCTTCTCATCACGGTGGCTTCTCTTGTTGCAGAGCACGGGCTCTAGGAGAGCAGGCTTCAGTAGTTGCGGCTTGCGGGCTCTAGAACACAGGCTCAGTAGTTGCAGTGCGTGGGCTTAGTTGCTCCAGGGCATGTGGGATCTTCCCGGACCAGGGCTTGAACCCGTGTCTCCTGCACTGGCAGGCAGATTCTTAACCACTGTGCCATCAGGGAAGCCCTAAAGATTTGTTTTTAATATCTAAATATTTGGGGATTTTCCTAATATATTTCTGTTACTGGTTTCTAATTTCATTGTGATCAGAAAAAATCTGTATGACTTTAATCCTTTAAAATGTATTAATACTTCTTTTTATCACAGACCATATTCCGTATCTCAGTAACTACGCCATATGCACTTGAATATAATGTACATTTTGCTTTTGGGGGTGTGTTTTATAAATGTCAATTAAGTCAACTTAGTTATTAGTGTTTTTGTGTACAGATTTTGTGTGAACATAGTTTTTCATTTTGATGGAGTAAATACCCAGCAGTAAGATTGCTGTTTTGTATGGAAACCTTATGTGTAGCTCTGTAAAAAATGCCAATGTGTTTCCCAGAGTGGCTGGATTATTTTACATTCTCACCAGCAATGTATGAGTGACCAGTTTCTCCAAATTATTACCAGCATTTGGGGTTGTGATTTTTAAATTATGGCTATTATGATAGGTACCTAATAATATTACACTGTGGTTTTACTTTGCATTTCCTTAATACCTAATAAGGTTGAACACCTTTTCATATGCTCATTTGCCATATGTATATCTTCTTAGGTGAAATATCTCTTTATGCCTTTTCTCATTTTCTAATTGGATTCTTTGGGGGTTTGTGCTGTTGAGTTTTGACAGTTCTTTATAGATTCTAGACATTAACCTTTGTTGGATATGTGGTTTGTAAATATTCTTTTAGTCTGTAGCTTCTCTTTTCACCTCAAAAGGGTATTTCATGAAGTGAAATTTTCTAATTTTGATGAAGACCAATATATCATTTTTTCTCTATGAATTTGATATCCTCTAAGAACCTTTTCTAGCCCTAGATCCCACAGAGTTTTCTTTTTTCCCTAAAAGTTTCATAGTTTTACATTTGACATTAAAGTCTGTGATCCACCTCAGTTAATTTGTACATAAGATGTGAGGTTTGGGTCAAGGTTCATTTATTTGGCTATGGATATGCAGTTGCTTCAGCACTATTTTTTGAAAAGGCTATCCTTAGCCCATTTAGTCTGCTTTACACCTTTAATGAAACTCTGTTGATGATACTTGTGTGCCTGTATTTCCAAGTTCTCTATTCTGTTCCATTGATCTATGTATCTTTCTCCACAATCACCACAGTCTTGATTACTGTAGCTATATAATAACTTTTAAAATCAAGTAGACTGATTGTTCCCACGGTATTCTTCTTCATGTCATGTAAGTTATTCTAGTTCTTTTGTTTAATATAAATTTTAGAATAATCTTGTCCAAATCTACAAAAATAATCTTGCAAGTATTTTGATAGAAATTGCATTAAACAAGTTTATCAATTTGGAGTGAATTGACATTTTTACTATTTGGGGTCTTCCACTCTATAAACATGGTATATCTCTCCATTTATTTAGATGTTATTCAATTACTGTCCTCATTGTTGGGTCGTTTTCAGCATACATCTTATACATGATTTGACTGATTTATACTCAAGTATTTCACTTTTTGGATGATTATAAATGTATTATGTTTTAGTATTGATATCCACGTGTTTATTGCTAGTACATAAAAATGCAATTAATTTTTGTATATTTATCTCATGCACTCTAACCTTGCTGAACTTATAAGTTCTAGAACATTTTATTGTAGATTTATTGGGATTTTCTACATAGTCAATCATGTCATCTGAAGACAGGAACAGTTTTATTTGTTTCTTTCTCATCTGTATGCCTTTTATTTCCCTATCCACTGGCTAGATTTTTTTCAGCACCGTGTGGAATAAGAGTGGTGAGAGCAAACATCTTTGCCTTCACAGTCTTTCACCAATGAATAAAATACTAGCTATAGATTTTGCTAGACAGTCTTTATCAAGTTGAGAAAATCCCCCTCCATTCCGATTTTTCTGAGAGTTTTTACCATGAACGTGTGTTAAATTTTGTCAAGTGGTTTAACTGCATGAATTGGTATTATCATGTGATTTTTCTTCTTCAGCCTGTTAGTCTGGTGGATTACATTGCTTGATTTTTAAATATTGAACCAGCCTTGCATCACTGGAATAAATCCCAGTTGGTTATGGTGTATAATTCATTTTACATATTACTGAATTCTGTTTGCTAGTATTTAATTAAGTTTTTTGTATTTATCCTCATTAGGGATATTGCTCTGTAGTTTTCTTTTCTTGTACTGTCTCTTTCTGGGTTTGACATCAGAGTAATACAAGCTTCATAAAATGAATTAGAAGTGTTCCCTCCTCTTCTACTTTTAGAAGCGATTGTCTAGAATTGGTGTTTTATTTCTTCTTTAAATGAATTACAATTCACCAATAAAACATCTGGGACTGGAGATTTCCATTTGGGGATTGTTTCCATTATTAATTCAATTCCCTTAAATATTATGAGATTATTCTGCACTTCGTATTGAGTGAGCTGTGGTAGATTGTGTTTTTTGAGAAATTGTTCCATTTCATCAAATTTATTTGGTGTCAATTTTATTTTTATATTGCTGTTTGAAGTGTTCTCATATTATTCTTTTGATATCTTCAGGGTATGTAGTGATATGCTGTTTCATTCTCATTACTGAAAATTTGTCTCTCTCTTTTTTCATTCGCAGTCTTGACGAAGGTTTCTAAATCTTATTTTTTTTCAAAGAACCAGCACTTTGTTTCATTGATTTACTCTACTGTTTTCAGTTTTATTGATTTCTGCTCCTTATTATTTCTTTCCTTCTGCCTACTTTGGATGTGGTTTGCTCTTCTTTTTCTAGGATCTTGAGGTAGGAGCTCAGATTGGTTTCAAACTTTTTATGTGCATTTCGTGCTCTAAAGTTTCCTTTTAGCACCACTTTATCTATGTTCTACAAATTGTGATATGCTGTATTTTCATTCTCATTCAATTCAACGTATTTTCATTATTCCCATTGGAGACTTCCTCTTTGACCCATTGATAATTAGAAAGTACTTTGCTTAGTTTCCAAATGTTTGGAATTTTTCCTGTTTTCTTTCTGTTAGATTCCATTTTGAACTCTAATTAGATTCCATTGTGTTTGGAGAGCACACTCTCTTTGATTTCAGTTGTTTTACATTTGTTAAAGTTTTTTTTAGAAGCCCAGAGTATGACCTGTCTTGGTACACATGCCATAGCCACTTGAAAAGAATATGTATTCTGAGTTTTGGGGATGGAGTGATCTATAAATGTAAATGTAAATCAGATCTTATTGGTTACTAATGTTGTTGAGTTCTCCAACATCTTTGCTTATTTTTTGTCTGTTGTATCAATTGTTGAGAGAAGGATGCCAAAGACTCCAACCATAATTATAGATTTGTCTATTTTCAGTTTGATCAGTTTTCGTCTTATATTTTTCAACTGTCTTTTTGGAGCATATGCATTCAGGGTTGCTAGGTTTTCTTAATGGATTAACCCTTTTACCATTATGTACTTACCCTGTTTTGGGTAGTTTTCTGCACTCTGAAGTCTATCTCAAGTTAGTATAGCCACTCCTGTTTTGCTAGGATTAATAATTACATAATGTTATTTTTCCATTCTTTTACTTTCAACATGCCTATACAATTATTTTGTAAGTTACTTTCTTAAAGATGGCATATAACTACATCATGCTTTTAAATCTAGTTTGTCAATCTTTTAACTGATGTGTTTATACTACTTACATATTGATATATAATGGCTTATGTCTGCCATCATATTTTTTGTTTTCTCTGGGTTCTCTCTGTTTTTATAGTGTTTTATTTTTTCTGCTTTCCTGTGAGTTAATTGAATACATTTTAAAATTCATTTTTGATTTATCTGCAGTGGTTTTTTAAGTGTCTCTTTGCATAATATTTGTGGGGGTTTCTCTAGTTATTAACAAAATAAAATTATATATACATAACATCACAGTGTGCTATTATCATTATTTTACCAGTATATATATTTTACCATTATTTTACCAGTATAAACCTTAATTCCCACCTCCTTTACTCTCCTACATTAAAATTGTTTTAAATATTTCCTCTATATACATTATATGCATTGGACAGTGTTATAAGTTTGCTTCAACTGAAAAACATAATTTAGAAAATTCAAGAGGAGAAGAAAAGCCTATTGTATTTACCCAACACCTTCCTGATGTCCCAAGATTCCTTTTTTATCATTTCCTTTCTGTGTAGCCAACTTCCTTTAGCCACTCTTTTAGGGTAGAATTGCTGGTGAAAGAACCCCTTTATCTTCCTTCATATGAAAATATCTTGATTTCCCCTTCATTCCTGAAAGATGTTGTGTGATATAAGGTTCTGGACCGATAGTTCTTTTCTTTTGGCACATGAAAAAATGTTGCCATTTCCTTTTGGCCTCCGTGGTTTGTGATGAGAAATTTAGTTATTCAAATTCCATTTCTACTATTAGCTTGGCATTTTCAAGATTTTGTCTTTAGTTTCAGAAATTTAATTATGATTAGCCTTAGTGTGGATTTATTTACATTTATCTTCTTTGGTATTCACTCACCTTCTCAATTATGTAAGTTTATGTCTTTTGCCAAATTTGGAAAATTTTCAGACATTATTCTTTCAAGTATTTTTTTAGTCCTGCACTCTTTCTTGTCTCTTTCCAGGGCTCCAATATGTGGCTATTAGATCTTTTGTTATAATTCCACAGGTACCTGAGGTTCTGTTAATTTTTTGCCAATTTCATCTCTATTGCTCAGATTGGGTAATTTCTACAGTTCTGTATCCCTGTTCACTGATTCTTAATTCTGTTCCTTCCCTTCTGTCACTGAGTCAATCTACTATGTTTTAAAATTTCAGTTACTATGTTTTTCAGTTCTAAAATTTTTATTTCCTTCTTTATATCTTCTCTCTTCTGATATTTTCTATTTCTTTGCCAAGGCTATTTTCTCAACTGTTTCAAGCACATTTGTATGCTTGAAACACTATACCCACACTTCAATTACTCATTGAAGCATTTGTTTGATGGTTATTTAAAACCTTTGTCAGATAATTCTAACATCTCTGTTATCTTGGTGTTGGCATCTATTGATTGACTTTTTAATTAACATTGTTATCTTCCTAGTTCTTAATGTGATGTTATTTTTATTGTAATTTGGACATTTTGTGTTTTACAAAGTTTTTTACATTTTGTGTTCTACATTACGAGATATATCTTTTTAAAATACTTAGTTTTACCTGGCTTCTTCTGACATTGCTCTGTCAAAACAAGGGCTGGGACAGGAAGGGTTGCTGTCTTGTTACTGCCAGTTAGAGGAAAAGGAGGTTCTTCATTACTGCTGGGCCACGGGAGTTCTATCTCCTTATATGACCTCCACTAAAACCACAGAGGGAGTGGCCTCATTACTCCTAGGCAGTGGTGAATGTCCTAGGCTTTTTATGACATCACCACAGTAGGGAGAGGCTAGAGTACCTAGTAACTGTTTATGGGGCTGGAATTCTAGGCTTCCCACATTGTTTCCACTGACACTGTAGTGAGGAGCTTATTACTTCCACACAATGATGACAGTCCCATGTTGCTACTTGACATTCTCTGACATTATCTTGGCAAGTGTTTTCAGGTGCCTCATTGCAGCCTTGTGAGCACAGAAGTCTAAGCTTCCCACCCAGCCTCTGCAGGCATGGATAGGGGTAAGAATACAGCTTTTTCTGTGGTGTTTGGATGAAAAAACAGTTTTTCTAAAAGCATTCTGTCTTTCTAAGCTATCCCTGTCCTGGTCCTTTAGCAAGAGAGTCAGTTCTTGGTGGAACTCTTTGTGTATGTGTCCATTGGTATTTCTGGGTTGCTGGTTTTTTCTGATCCAAATCTGAGATATGTGTAGAAAAAAGAAAACCCAGTGAGTTTACCACCATATTATCTCTTGGGTCCTGAGTTCTCTAGCTGAACTGCCTTATTTCTACCTTTCAGTCTTCTTATGTTTGTTTTACAAATAATATTCAGGGTTTTCAATTTTACTTAGTAGGAGGAATAGGGGAAAGTATGTCTACTCCATCTTCCTAGAAACAGAATTCTACAGTTTGCTTTTTTTTTTTGATCCTGACATTTAGTTAATTTTGTAATTTCCAGTAACAAAGAGAGAAACTTAAGATTGTTATGATTATCATGAGGAAATTTTTTTTAACTGGGAAACACAAGTCTGACACAAAAATCTCCTTAGTTGCTATTTTTTGTTGTTGTTGTTCATTTTAAGCACATTCAGGGACTTCCCTGGTGGTGCAGTGGTTAAGAATCTGCCTGCCAACACAGGGGACGGGGGTTCGAGCCCTGGTCCGGGAAGATCCCACATGCCGCGCAGCAACTAAGCCCATGTGTCACAACTACTGAGCCTGTGCTCTAGAGCCCGTGAGCCACAACTACTGAAGCCCACATGCCACAACTACTGAAGCCCGTGTGCCTAGAGCCGGTGCTCTGCAACAAGAGAAGCCACCACAACGAGAAGCCTGCGCACCACAACGAAGAGTAGCCCCCACTCGCAGCAACTAGAAAAAGCCCACATGCAGCAACGAAGACCCAAAAGAGCCAAAAATAAATAAATAAATGTATTTTTTTTTTTAAAATAAGCACACTCAGATTTTTTTTTTTTGTTCCTATGAACCAAAGTTACCCATACATAGTTTTGATGACCATACAATATTATTTTCCACACTGTTCTATGACATTTGGGCTTTTTCCAGCTATCATTAGACTTAACCAGGAAACACTGTACATACATATAGTATACTTTGAATTACTGTTCAAAAATTGCTTTATCTACTTCATCTGATACATATGGTTATTTTTTTAGCTATAAATGGATTTTTTCTAGAAAAAATGGAGAAAAAACATGAAATTATCTGAGTTGTCTTTATGTTCAGGTGCAAGTACTAGCAAGACAACAGTCAAATTGTAAAAGCAGTAATAAAAATAGTCTTCCTATCTTTATTTGAATTCCCCCTTTACATAAACCAACTGTTTAGTAATTTCCACTGAGTTATCTTACCTGTGCTTTTGCTCCACCTGCATTACCAAATATGCTGGCCATTTTTCTTTCATCTCTCTCTCCTTGATCAAAATTCATTTTCCCAGTGCTATCTGGGGGGGGGGGGGCAGTGACTCTGCTTTCCCTAGGAATATCTGATAAACTAAGGTACTACTAGGTACCTTACCTATAAAATTAGAATAATAAATAGTATCTAGCTTATACGGTCTATATCATGATTAAATGAGATAATGGATATAAAAACATCTAAAAAGTACATTTTAAAAGCAATCATAAGAACATTAAACATTCATTATAATAGAAATTTCAGTTTAATTTCTTCAGCTGATACTTTTTTTAAGATGTGCCCCATGTGGCACTCTTAAAATAATACCACAGTAGTATTATTCCCTTTGTCCATGCCCAGGGATGTACCTGATGATGACTCAAAGGAAAAATATACTGAAATAGCAATTGATCTATACTAGGTCATAACACTGTATTATCCATCTCAATATTCTATTACTAAGAATATTTTGATTCATTCAACAAATTTAGCATCTACTATATGCCCACTATTGTTCTAGGCACTGAAGAGATACCAGTAAAAACTACAGACCAAAACAAACAAAAAAAAGGAACTCTTTCTACAGAGTTTCATGACTGATGTCAAATTTCAACTTTCTAAAGTAGCCACATCTAGCTCTAGTATTCACAAATTTATCTGATCTGTGTTTGAATATATTCATATTTCTTGCAGTGTTACCTCTTGGCATGATATGCACTATGCACCTATTATCTGCTGGTTAAGTATATTTTCCTAAATTTACCTGTTAAAATAAGTTATCACATCAAGATTTGATATATAATTCTATGTTATATATAGATTTATATAATTCTATGTTAACCTTATACATATAATCATTATTTTATAGATGTGAACTACATATTATTTCATCTTTTGATATTCCAAGCTGGAAAGTCCTGGTTTTCTGTTTATTCATATGGCAATCCACATCAACCCTCTCATAATTTTAATGGTGCTCTTATAGACTTTCTCTGGTTTTAATATCCTAACAGATATGCAGTAAGCTGAATATAACACAGGATTACAGGTGCAGATATGCCATAACTTTAATTAAATTAAAGCAAGATCTATGAAAAACAGTATGGGCTTCCTCAAAAAATTAAAAATAGAACTACCATACGATCCAGCAATTCCACTTCTGGGTATTTATCCAAAGAAAACAAAAGACTATCTTGAAAAGATATATGCACCCCATGTTCATTGCAGCATTTTTACAATAGCCAAGATATGGAAACAACCTAAGTTTCCATCAATGGATGAATAGGTAAAGAAAATGTGGTATATATACACAATGGAATATTATTCAGCCATAAAGAAGAGGAAATCTTTTCATTTGAGACAACATGGATGGACTTTGAGGGAATTATGCTAAGTGAAATAAGTCAGACAGAAAGACAAATACTGCATGATCTCATTTATATGTGGAATCTAAATTTAAAACAAATAAATAAAAACAAAAACCAAAGCTCATAGATACAGAGAACAGACTGGTGGTTGCCAGAAGCTAGGGGTAGGGAGGCATAAAATGGGTGAAGGGGGTCCAAAGGTACAAACTCCAGTTATAAAATAAATAAGTCATGGGGATGTAATGTACAGAATGGCAACTACTATAGTTAATAATACTGTTCTCACATTTGAAAGCTGATAAGAAGATGACATGATCCTATACATAGAAGATCCTAAAATGTCCACCAGAAAACTAGAGCTCATCATGAATTCAGTAAAGTTGCAGGATACAAAATTAATATACAGAAATCTGCTGCATTTCTATGCACTAACAACAAACTATCAGAAAGTAATTAAGGAAACAATCCCATTTACCACTGCATCAAAAAGAATAGAATACCTAGGAATAAACCTACCTAAGGAGGCAGAAGACCTATACTCCAAAAACTATAAGACACTGATAAAAGAAACTGAAGATGACAAAAACAGATGGAAAGACATAACATGTTCTTGGATTGGAAGAATCAGTATTGTTAAAATGACCATATTACCCAAGGCAATCTACAGATTCAAGGTAATCCCTATCAAATTACCAATGGCATTTTTTACACAAATGGAACAAAAAACTTTTTAATACGTATGGAAACACAAAAGACTCCGAATAACCAAAACAATCTTGAGAAAGAAGAACAGAGCTGGAGGAATCATGCTCCTTGATTCAGACTATACTACAAAGCTACAGTAATCAAAACAGCATGGTACTTATACAAAAAGACATATATATCAATGGAACAGGATAGAAAGCCCAGAAATGTAGTACAGTATTGTAATTATAGTCACCATGCTGTACATTACATCCTCAGAACTTATTCATCTTATAATTGGAAGTTTGTACCTTTTGACTCACTTCACCCATTTCACCCACCCACACCTACCACTGCCTCTGGCAACCACCAATCTGTTCTGTTTCTATGAGGTTGTTTTTTATAGATTCCACGTATAAGTGAGATTATACAGCATTTGTCTTTCTCTGTCTGACTTATTTCACTTAGCGTAATGCCCTCAACTTCCATCCATGTCGTTGCAAATGCCAGGATTTCCTTTTTTATGGTTGAATATACCACATATAATATTACATTTTCTCTATCCATTCATCCACTGATGTACACTTAGGTTGTTTCCATGTCTTTGCTATTGCAAAATAATTTGCAGTGAACATGGCGGTAGAGTTATCTCTTTGAGATAGTGATTTTCAGTTTAGTTAGATGTATTACAAATAAAGTGTACATGAAATTCATGTAAAAGTCTTCATGTGGATTTTTTTTTTTCATTTATCTTATGTAAATATACAGCAGTGAAATTGCTGGATTATATGTTTGGCATTTTAAGAAACTGCCAGACCCTTTTCCAAAGGTTTGTGCCATTTTTACACTCTGACCAACAATGGATGAGAATTATGATTGCCCTACATTCTTGCCAATATTTGGTTTTGTAAATATTTTTAATTTTAGTTATATGGCTACATGTGTAGAGGTCCTGTACCCTCTGGAATGGTGCCAAGCACTGGCTAATCTTTTTGACTACAGAATCATGTGAATATGTTATCCTTAGGAAACACTCTACAATGAATCCAAAAGTCTTTAAATGTTAACTATTATCTCACAGCATCTTAGAGAGCTAGATAGATATAATAATTAACCTCTCTATATAATTATACAGTAATAATAATAATATTGCCACTCACACGAACTTGTAAGATCATTTCACATTTTATCGCTGCTAGTTTGGCTCTCAGTAACTGAGAGGAGCTTATAAAATAGGCTAACAAATTGTCATAGGAGTATGAATCAATGTGACTTAGAGAATTATTGGTTGTCTTCAACTGGATAGTTACATCTATGCATTATTTAGCAAAGTCCATAAAAAATCTACTTAAATATGAAAGATAATGGTTAGTTCCCTCATTATATAAAAGATCCTTAAATAAATAATAAATTAACATCAAAATAGAAAATTGGTGAATGATATATACAAGTAATTTGCAAAAGAAAAATACGTATTGCAAAAATATGAATGATGCTGATATATACATATATACAATTATAATACGATGCTGATATATACATATATACAATATATAATAACATGTTTTGTATATAAATACATGTTTAATGTATACAGCAAATTAGTGATATACAGATTGATGATGACAGTGCAGAGAAGCCAGTGCTTCTACACATTATTGATGAAAATGCGTATTAGTAAAACATTAGTGACGTTCAGTTGGGCAATACATATATCCAAATTTTAAATGTGAAGTGTATAAAAACTTTGCCCCAGGTATTCCATTTCTGGAAATTTACCCTAAGAAAATAAGCAGATAAGTATACAAATATATGTATAAGGATAATAATTGCAGCAGTGTTCATAATAATAAAAATATTTGAAAGAACCAAAATGCTCACAACAATACTAGTTAAACTATGACATACTATAATACTATTAATCAATTTTAAAAGATGAGACAATTTACAACTGACATGTGAAGGTATCCATACACATCATTAAGTGAAAAGAACTGGTTACAGAAGAATATGTGTAGTGTGATTATTTTTGTAGAAAACAAAAATGTGCATAAATATGTAAGCTTTATATATGCAGAGAGAAAAGCTCAGAAGGAAAAACACTATACATTCAACAAGGGGCTGGCAAACTTTTTCTGAAGAGTCAGATAAAAGTGTTTTATAATTTGTGAGCCACATGGCATCTGTCACAACTATACAGCTCTATCATTGTAGCATGAAAACACAACAGATAATATGTAAATGAATGATCATGCCTGTGTTCAAACAATACTGTATTTATGGATCCTGAAATTTGAATTTCCTGTAATTTTCATGTGACACAAAATATTCTTCTCTTTATTGTTTTAAATCATTTAAAAATGAAAAATAATTTTAGTTTGTAACCCATAAAAAAAAAAGCAGGCTAGATTTGTCCCACAGGCTTTAGTTTGCCAACTCCTGCTCAAAATTATTAGTTCTTACATTGTGAGGTACAATTTTTTTGGAGGTTGTGGTGGGTGAAAGCACTTTTTATTTTATACTTAATAAACTTTCAAATTATTTAAAAATTTTAGAGCAAATCTGTGTTACTTTTAATAAAAATAAAAATATTTTATACTGAACAACAAAATGTTGGTTTTCCGATAGGAGTTAGTAGAATTCTAGAATGGATACTTCCTACTTCTTTGGTAGATAGCTTTCTTATCATTGTTAATTTTCCTCACTATCACCTAAACTAAAATAGAATTTTTCTGGGAGAAATATATAGGTATAGATATAGATGATACAGATTTAGATTAGATATAGATATTACTTAGAGCTGAAATCGTCTTTGGTGGATAAAGACTGAATGATTTCCCCCTAAGTTTGGGAATAAGGCAAGAATGTACTCTCACCACTTTTATTCAACAATGTACAATGGGTTCTAGTTAGTGCAACAAGCAAGAAAAATAGCTAAAAAGGCATACAGATTGGAAAAAAAGGAGATAAGATTCTAATTTGTTTACAGACTCTATTTATTTATCTCTTTATTTATGGTCACAGATTTAGAAAATCCCAAAAAGTCTACATAAAAGCAACTAAAACTAATAAGTGAGTTTAATAAGGTCACAAGATACAGGATGCTATAGAATGAATGTTTGTGTCCCCCCAAATATATATGTTGAAACCTAATGCTCAATGTGATGGTATTAGGAGGTGCGGCCTATAGGAGGTGCTTATTATATCATGAGGGTGGAGCCCTCTTGAACTGAAATTAGTGCTTTTATACAAGAGATCCTGCAGAGCACCTTAGCCCCTTCCACTATGTATGAACACAGTGAGAAGTCAACAGTGTGCAACACCATAGAGTGCCTTCATCAGAACCCCAACCATGCTGGCACCCTGATCTTGGACTTCCAGCCCCCAAACTGTGAGAAATAAATTCCTGTTGTTTATAAGGCACCCAGTTTATGGTAGTTTTGTTATAGCAGCCCAAATGAACAGGGTCAATACACAAAAATTTACTGCATTCCATACGCAAACTGTGGAGAATAGGTAATAGAAATTTATTAAATAAAAAGTACCATTTACAATAACATCAAAAATATAAAATACTTAGGGATATATCTAACAAAATATGTATATTGCAAACTATAAAGCATAGGTAAAAAAATTAAAAACATATAAATGGAGAGATCTACCATGTTAATGACTTAAAATTCAATATGTTTGAGATATCAATTCTTCCCCAAATGATCTATATATCCCAGAGTAATCCCAAACAAAATCCCAGCATGCTTTTCTTAGTAGAAATGGAAAAGCTAATTCTAAGTTTTATGTGGAAAAACAAAGAACCTTGAATAGCCCCACCCAAAAGGTAAAAGAACAAAGTTGGAGGACTTACAGTACCAGATTTTAAAACTTACTATAATGGTAGACTAATCAAGATAATATAGTGTTGGCATAAGTATAGACATACACCAATGAACACAATAGAGAATCTAGAAATAAACCTATACATATATGGTCAACTGCTTTTGAACAAATTTGACAAAGTACTCAATGGAGAATGAAGAAGCTTATCAATAAACTGTGTCAGAAGAACTGAGTATCCATATAGAGGGAAAAAAACACTCAACCCTTATCTTGCATCATCTACTAAATTTAACTCAAAATGGATCATAAACCTGTATATAAGACCTAAAACTACAAAAGTTCTAGAGAAAACATGGAGCAAATCTTTGTGACCTCGGGTTAGGCAAAGATCTCTCAGTAAAATCACAAAAAGCAAAAGTGATAAAAGAAATATTTGTTGAATTTTAAACTTCTCATCCTTTAAAGATGATGTTTAAAAAATAAAAGGACAAGTCACATACTAGGAGAAAATATTTGGACATATATTTCTGATAAAAACTCTTATATCCAAAATATATAAAGAATTCAAACCACTCAATAATAAGAAAACAGAAAACCCAGCAATAAAATGGACAAAAGATTTAAACAGACACTTCACTCAAGAAAAGATATAGATGGCCAAAATGCATATGAAAACATGGTCAGCATCATCGGTCATTGGAAAAATGCAAATTGAAACCATAAGAAAATATTACTACACACCTTTTAGAATAGTTAAACAATTTTTTAAAAACTGACAATACCAAGTGCTGGAGAGTGTGGAACAACTGAAATTCTCAGATAATGCTGGTGGAAATGCATAATGGTAAAGCCATTTTAGAAAACAGTTTGCCAGATACTTATAAAGTAAAACATACACATACTCACCATACTACTCACCAATCCCTGTCCCTGAGTATTTAACCACATGTAAACACAAAGACCTATGCTCGAATATTTATGTAGCTCCTTAAAAACTGGAAATAATCCAAATGTTGGTCAGTTGCTAAATGGATGCACAAATTGCGGTACATCAATAAATAGAATACTACTCCTTAATAAAATCAATCGAACTACTGATTCATGCAACAATAATGATGAATCTCAAAAGCATTATGTTAAGTGAATGAAGCCAGAAACAAAAGACTACACATTCCATTTATATGATATTCTGAAAAAGTTAAACTGCAGGGACAAAAATCAGTTCAGGGAATAGTGTAGATGAGGTGACTGATTACAAAGTGGAATAAGGGAACCTTTTAGAATGATGAAAATATTCTATAACTTAATTTCAATAGTGGTTGTATGACCATCATGGTTACATAAATAACATACATGGTTACATATTACTCAAACCCATTAAACTGTACATCTAGGGACTTCCCTGGCGGTCCAGTGGTTGGGACTTCACCTTCCAAAGCAGGGTGTGTGGGTTCGGTCCCTGGTTAGAGAGCTAAGATCCCACATTCCTCACGGCCAAGAAGCCAAAACATAAAATAGGAGCAATATTGTAAAAAATTCAATAAAGACATTTTAAAAAAACTGTACATCTAAATAGGAACAATGTTACTGTAAGTAAATTATACCTTAGTAAACCTGACATTAACAAAATATCAAAGTTTCAAATATTATAAATTTGGAAATTTTTATTTTGATAGAACTCTGAAAACCTGCTTTTTGTGAAATATTCAAGTTTATGGACCATAGCTTACAAAGTATACTTCTAAGTGGAAGATTGTATTAATTGCTCAAATAGAAATAGTACCTTTATTATTTTGTTTTGGGTTCATCACATTTATCATGAAATCATTAAAACAATTATCTCTTTTCCTTTTCCTAAAGGTGAAAACTATAAACACTAGTACTAGTATTTACCACTAGTACTAAAGGCAAAGGATTATTTTTAATATTATTTTTTCTCTTTACAGTTTTGGAAAATTATTTTGTAAATGTCGCGGGTAAGTCATTTGTTTCTGAAATTTATTCTTAAAAACTTTAGGGAAAAAAACCTCAGCTCATTCTGCTAGAACAAATGTTGCTTTATTATACAATTATCAGCTTCAGAAATTACTTCCTACAGATTTGTCTAGTCCAGCTGAAAATGCATTCTGTGATTTCTTTGGACCCATATGCAAATATCTTTGGTGAAAATAAACATTCCCTTTGGAACCTGTAGATTCTTATGAATTAGGGTAGTAGGTACTAAACTATGCACTGAAATTCGAGGAGCTCTAGAAAGGAACTACCTGACAGAATCTATTTTCTCTGCTTGTTGGCTACTGATATGAGAAATCCCACTAATGTCCATCTGCTTAAGATGCAAGTGCTGTTAGAAGAGAAAACCAATAATTTCTCAACACCTTAGTGTTAATAATATTAATTTGTTTATTTTTCTCTATCAGAGTAAGGAATCAATTTGAAAACCTTGGAAGAGTGAGGAGGGTGCTAAAAGTGAGAAGAAAGGATCAAGAAAGGAGAAGATTGGCCCACAGAAGAAAAACTTCTACTAACCTCACAATACTGCCTGGTACTAATTGTTTAAGGTTAAATGTGACTGTTTCTCTACAAAGTTCCTGAATGATGATAATTTTTTCCTTTATATTGTCAATAAAATTCTTATTTTAAGATATAAATAATTTTAACAGCTATCATACATTTGCCCATTTTTATTTACCAAGTTTTAATTTCATAACTCACACACTCACTTTATTGGATTCCAGGAGCACAATGGAAAGAACGGGCAACCTGTATATCATTCACTGAACATCCGTCTTATTAAAAAAAAAAAAAAAAAAGCAATCAATACAGGATACTTTACTCCTATTTGTAACGCTGCAATGTGTGGTGTTTCAACAGGAAAAAATAGTGATGGTAAGCTTTTTCATTCTTTAAGTCTTCAGCAAGGTAAGAAATATGGCCACTTTTCTTTTAAGGTTGTATTCATTTTTAATGATATAACTTTTGGTAAACAGTAATGTTCTAGCCTTAAGAAACTGTATATATAGCTTAAATATCAGTTTCATTGGAGATCCATGCCTTTGTTCTACTGTGCTCATCAAGTAAGATGAAGTGCCACTGATTTTCTAAGTAAATTTTAGATTTCTGACTACCTATGAATTTTATTTTTTACTCTGTATAGGAGAGAGCCATCAGCTTCATCACCCACAAGCAGTTATTACCATCTTAAAAAGTATTTTTCTTACATTCAACTTCAGTTCCAAGAATATCACCCCAATATATTAATACAATTTTATTTTCTAATCATGGTTTGGAAAATTATAGTTGAAGGTGTAATGGAAAATTACAGGTCTGGAAGGAATCGCAAGGACCTCTTATAATGTTAAAAAAATTACTTCTCCCTCTTTTTTAGATTATATGGTGAACATATTTTATCAAATCAATTCTCATAGATACTATATATGGATACAATGTTAACAGAGTAATACATTTATTTATAAATACTATATAAAGATACTACATATGGATATATAGATCCCATATGTGGGTATCATTTATAGATACTATATATGGATACTACTAACTCCTAATAAATCATCTTGAGGTAGTTAGAGCATGTTTGCTAATTAGTTCTTGGGACTTTGTTATAAACCTTAAAAATCTAAATTCTGTACATATGGGTACCTAGCTTTGGGAACCCAGTCTTACGGTATAATGAAAACTGTGTCATTTTAATTTTAATTTATAAAAGATTCTCAGTGTTTGAGTCTCATTTGCAAAGCTCACATAAATAGATGATTATTTATTCTATAGTGAAGAAACAGCCCAATGACAATTCCATATTTAATATCCATGTCATAAGAGTATTAGGCAAATTTAAAAGGTCATAAAACCACCTCACACAATGTATTGCTGGTTAGCTCAACTGGATATACTAACAGGCCTAATAGGTCAAGATCATGTGGTAAGATGACATCAGCAAAAATGACAGTAAGAACCTCTAAAAAACTGCTCCTTCATAAAAGCAATGAGAACACTGGCAAAAAATTGTCAAATCGTTTTTTTCAGAAACATGAGAACTAACCAAAGTCTTGCAGAAATCTAGGTAGTGTTTATTCAAAAAAAAGAGAAAAACAGCTGAATTTCAGTAATAACAGCAAGCTCTGTGGTGTTTTAAACTTCCCCTATTCTCATCTGCCCCTCTACCAGATCAGCAGTACTCCTGAATATCAACAGCACACAATCATAATGAAAACCAAAAGCCTTGCAGGAACCACAAGAGGCAATAAGGAGTTTGAGATCCTTCTAAGCCCCATTCCCAGAGGATTATCATTATTTGACCTGTTGGCTATTCCCTGAAAGATCTCACTTATAAGAATGTCTTTATTTTAGGAGCTTATCCAGTGTGAAAGCCTTTTGCCCAGGAGCCTTGGTCAAAGACAACTGCAGGCAATTATGGCTGCCTAGGTCAGTGTATACCAGTTGGGGCAAACAACAGATTATCCAAAAAGCTTAAAAGTAAAAACTTTTGAATAAGGAGGCTTAAGAAGCTACGAAATATTCCTGGGAATTTAGAAGTCCATGTGTGTAGGGCTGTGCACAGCCCGGTACTGTGTATATAGTCAGGAAAGATCTCAGAAGGCCCTTATTTCTCATAGTTGGCTAACCTTGAGGCTCTGCAGAAGCAGGAAATAGAGACTAAGGCAGAGTTTTTAACTGTTTGGTTGAGTGTGGAAGGCATGCCTCAACAAACATACAGAGCCCCTTGGCGAAGACTGAGAAACGTATTGGTTCTATGCGTTTAAGGAAATCTTGGCTAATCTTGGCTAATCATTAGCTAACCACTAAACTAACCAAGCAGAGACTTCTGTGGCCATACACAACAAAGGAAACGGACTTTACAGAATTGGTCCATAAAAGTCACCAAGCAAGCACAACAACTAATAGCAAAAATAGCAAACCTGGGGAGGGTGGAGAATCTGATATCCAGAGTTGCTACATTATATTATTTAAAACATTCAGTTTTCAATTGAAAAATACAAGACATGCAATGAAATAGGAAAATATAGCCCATTCACAGGAAAAAAAGAATCAGTAGAAACCAATCCTGAGGAAGCCCCAGACTTAGTAAAGATTCTAAACCAGCTATTTGAAATATGTTCAAAGCAAATGTGTCTAGAGAATTAAAGTATGAGAATGATGTCTCACCAAAGACAGAATTTAAAGAAAGAGATAGATATAAAAAGAGACTGATAGAAATGCTTAAACTGTAAAGTGAAAAATTCCACTAGAGAAGCTCGATGTAAGATTTGAGAAGGCGGAAGAATCATTGAACTTAATGATAGATCAATTGAAATTATCCAGTCTGAGGAGAAGAAAGAAAAAGGAAAGAAAAAAATTGAACACAGCCTAAGAGACCTGTGGGATGCCATCAAAAGTACCAAAATATGCATGAGGAGAGTCCCAGAAGGAGAGGAGAGACAAGAGTCAGAAAAAAATTTTCAAGAAAAAATAGCATAAAATTTCCCAAATTTGATGAAAAACATTCATCTAACATCCAAGAATCTCAACAAATTCCAAGTAGGATAATCTCAAAAAAATCCATACCTAGACACGTCAAAAGAAAGCTGTCTAAAGACAAAGAGAAAGTCTTGAAAATAGAAAGGTGGAACCCATTTATTATGTATAAGGGATCCTCAATAAGATTAACAGCCAATTTCTCATCAGAAACTACAGAGGCCAGGAGGCAGTGTGATGGCATATTCAAAGTGCTGAAAGAAAATTACTGTCAACCAAAAATTCTATATCCAGCAAAAGTATTCTTAAAAAATGAAGGAGAAATTAAGACATTTCCAGATAAGCAAAAACTGTGAGAATTTATTGCTAGCAAAACCACTCTAGAAGAAATACTAAACAGAGTGTTTCTAGCTAAAATGAAAGGCTGTTAGACAGTAGCTCATATCTAATGAGGAAATAAAGAACATAATAGGTAAATATTAAAGACAATATAAAATACATTTTTGTTTGTAACTGTTTTTTTTCCATCTAATTTAAAAGACAAATCTGTTTGACAGGCATAAAATATATATAAATGTAACTTGTGTGACAATAAAAGCACAAAAGATAGGGTAGGAAATGGAGCTACATAGGAGCAAAGTTTTTATATACTATTCACATTATGTTGGTATTAATATGAAATAGATTGTTTCAAGTCAACATATTAATTGTAATCCGTATGGCAACCACTACAAAAATAACTCAAAAAACAGTGAAAGAAATGTGAAGGTAATTAAAATGGTACACTAGAAAATATCTAACACAAAAGAAGGCAGAAACAGAGAAACAAAAGAACAAAAAAGACATAATACAAAAAAAAACATAAATCACACATAATTAGACTTCTTTACTGCAAGACTTCTCAAATCTTTTAAAATGTTAATGGATATTATGAAGCTTCAGTAATGGGATATAGTATGCAGAAATTTCCAAACATGTTTGGACACAGAACTATTTTTTCAAAGATTATTCCATAGGTCTAATGTTCCATTCAGAATACTCTTTAAAACATACTAAATTAAATCTTTATAACATAGAACAACAACAAAAATCTGTCATCCCTTTTGTGAGTCATAATTCGTATGCTTGAAAATGAATTTTGACAGTATTCTCGGGACATAAGAAGTAAATTTCTTACTATCTTTCTTATGTAAAACAAGATGAGAGTTTTATTTTATTTATGAGAGCTCATACTGGCAGATACTGTATATCAGAAAGTAGATTAGAATCAAGCAAAGAGGGACTTCCCCGGTAGTCCAGTGGTAAAGAATCCACCTTCCAATGCAGGGGATGCGGGTTTGATCCCTGGTCGTGGAACTAAGATCCCACATGCCGCGGGGCAACTAAGCCCACATGCCACAACTATTGAGCGCACGCACCTCAACGAGAGAGTCCGCATGCTGCAAACTACAGAGCCCACGCGCTCTGGAGTCCATGAACCACAACTAGAGAGAGAAAACCTACATGCAACAAATAGAGAAAACCCGCATGTCACAACTACAGAGAAGCCCATGTGCCACAACTACAGAGAAGCCCACGCACAGCAAAAAAGAGACCACGCGCTGTAATGAAAAGATCCCGCATGGCTCGATGAAGATCCCGTGTGCTGCAACTAAGACCTGACGCAGCCAAAGAAAAAAAATAAGGAAAATAAATTAAATAAATATTTTTTTAAAAAGAATCAAGCAAAGAGTAGAATAGAGGGAAAGGAAGTAGTTGCTTGGGCTTGTGAGTCTGATAGAATTGCTAGCCAGTTACACACTTTTATAACATCGGTTAAATGGCTTAATTTAGTTAAGACTCTATTTTCTTCTTTGTAAAATAGAAGGTGATAATACCTAGCTCATAAGATGGCTGAGAGGAGTAGAAAACAGAAACATCTAATTATATCAAACATCTTATTATGGCATCTGGCACATAGTAAGCACTCAAATATTACTCATATATGATTCCATGGGTAGCATGAGTAACATGCTACAGTAGGTCCAATAAATGCTTCCATCAACATCCTACCAGTGCCACGGCTCATTCTCAGAATACTCAGAAGGTGTTTTTTTTCAGTTATTTTGTGTTAAATAATGATTGCATCCATTAGTGAAAATGCAGCAGCTACTATACAAGTAAATGGTTCATGTGAAAGTTGTGAGCTGTAGCTACTCTTTTAGATTAGTAACCATGCCAGAGGAATGCTTGTCTGTACAGAGACAGGCAGTGGGGGAATAAAATGTCACCTATAAGAGGTGCATGTAAGTCAGTAACCATTGCCACATATAGTCCCCTGCCAGGGAAAGTAAATCAAAGAATTAAAATAGTAGCTACTATTTATTGAGCATGTACTACGTGCTTAAATTGTACTTTACCTCTATTACCTCATTTTTTCTTCACAACAGCTTTATGAGGTTGAAAAACTGCTATCTCAGCCTTTAAAAAGTGAATGCAATTATTATCCCTGTTCTACTAATGGGGAAACTGAACCCAGGAGAATTGACTTGCTGAACCATTCAGAAAATGTATTCAGCAGTTTTGAAGATTAAATGAGGAGATGTGTATGGAACACTTAGTTGATCCGATGTTTTTGTTAGACTTGGTACTGGGCTCTCAATCTTAATTTCATGACTGAATACTGTATTTCTGAGCCCACCTAGTTTAATTCCTCACAGTTGAACCAGTGCAAAAGAGAGTTGCATCCAACTCCGCAATCAGCCCTGATTCCTCTCTGGATGGGAGGAATAAAGTTCAGCTAATATCCACAAAAGTACTGTTAAACACAGACCTTCAACTACCCAACAAGTCAAATCTCAGGTGAACAAATTTCCTTTCACAGTTCCTTATTTTACCCCTCCCCTTTCCACTGCCCATTTTGGTTGCTTACACTCTGTGATGTAAGGGCTAAAATTAAGCCCCAATATTATGTGTTGCCTTGACACCTGGTGAACCTGCGAGGGTCCTAAATGGCCTAACGGCATAGTCTCCTCGCCACTCTGCTCCTGTGGATAAAATATCCAAGCAAAACAACTCCTTATAAAATGGACCAGGTACACTTTCTGCTTTTCCCTGAGTCATGAATTTCAGTTCCATGCAAGCCCATGGAATTAAATAAGCCAATGACATTGTCCTGCAGGTACGAGGTGTCACCTCATCCTCTTAATACTACAAAGCCTGCTTCCCACAGCCTCTACTTGTTCACTCTGTTCCCAAGTACAACCCCCATGAGACCCTGCATGGCATGCTCTATCTTCTTCCCAGGCCATGAGTGTATGTGGCTGACTAACTGCTGTCCATCTCATCTATCCAGCATCCGGTGTCATGTGTTTGGCATTCGCCATAACCCTATGGCAGGAATCCCTCCCTCATCAATTGGGTGAATAGAAAACAAAACAACTGGCATCATAAACAGGATGGTCCACCATGACTGATGACACCTGGTTAACTTTACCTAAATCTTGGCTAACTGGCTCCATGACATAGTGAAGGCCACCTACAGTGGAACCACTAATTGCTGCCGGGCTTGTGCTTTGTCCTGAGCAGCACTTTGCTGCCTTTGTTGGATGTCACAATCTCTTTTCACCCTAAAATGCTCTTGTCCTCAAGGTGATACCTGATGTTAACTGAATATACCCCAGCATGATGTGCTGTTAGGTTCAACCTGTGTTTGGGAAGTGGTCTCTGAGGTTCCCACCTATTAAGGTGGTGACAACACAGCACCTTAACCAGTTGACACTTGAGTTCCGTATACCAAAGATCAGATTAGAGTTCTCTGGACACAGCATATAGCCTTGTGACCATCACTGGGTGCTTGGGGCAGCCATATGGACATTGTTTGTGATTGTGCACTGCTAGGACGAGCTCAAGAATGAGCCTTTGTGGAAAATAAGGAAGCCACCAACCTGAGGAAAATTAACAATAGCACCCCAGTTGCCTATCAAGACTCTTGTTGTTCAGGCAAGGTGGCTGCCTTGTCCATCTCATGTACTGCTGTTTCCCTTGTGGCTGGGGGTCATCTGGGGTCTCCTGACCCCCAAAGATATCAAGGTGCACATTTATGGTAGTCCATTGCCCAGGTGCTAATGAGAAAGAAATTGGGAAGGAATATTTGGTATTAGCCCCTTTAAAAACAGTGAAGAAGAGCAGTCCCACCCCCTGCGCCCAGAAAGGAGCCCGTGTTTCCACAGAGCTGGAACTCCTGGCTCAGGGTCTCTTCCCTCCGCCATCACTGAACTACCCCAGAGCCCGAGGGGAGGGCAGCCTCACTGAGGCTGCCAGCTTTGGAGGGGCCCCAGCAGCCAAAGCCGTGACAGTCCTGCGCACCACAGGCCAGATCACTCATTCTGGGGTAAGCCAGCTGCCATGTCATGAGGACACACAAGCAGCCCTAAAGAGAGATCCATGTGGAAAGAAACTGAGGCCTCCTACCTATAGCCAAATGAGCTCTTGGTGCTCCAGCCAGGCGTCAGGGCAGTGCCTCTGAGGTGGGGGAGCCAAATTCAGGACACTGGTCCACAAGAGACCTCCCAGCTCCACATAATATCAAATGGCGAAAATCACCCAGAGATCTCCATCTCAACGCCAAGATCCAGCTCCACTCAACGACCAGCAAGCTACAGTGCTGGACACCCAATGCCAAACAACTAGCAAGACAGGAACACAACCCCACAAATCAGCAGAGAGGCTGCCTAAAAGCATAAGGTCACAGGCACCCCAAAACACACCACCAGACGTAGTCCTGCCCACCAGAAAGACAAGATCCATCCTCATCCAACAGAACACAGGCACCAGTCCCATCCACCAGGAAGCCTACACAACCCACTGAACCAACCTTAGCCACTGGGGACAACCACCAAAAACAACGGGAACTACGAACCTGCAGCCTGCGAAAAGGAGACCCCCAAAACAGTAAGAAAAGCAAAATGAGAAGACAGAAAAACACACAGTAGATGAAGGAGCAAGGTAAAAACCCACGAGACCTAACAAATGAAGAGGAAAGAGACAATCCACCTGAAAAAGAATTCAGAATAATGATAGTAAAGATGACCCAAAATCTTGGAAATAGAAGGGAGAAAATACAAGACACGTTTAACAAGGACCTAGAAGAATGAAAGAGCAAACAAACAGTGATGAACAAGACAACAAATGAAATTTAAAACTCGCTAGAAGGGATCAACAGCAGAATAACTGAGGCAGAAAAACGGATAAGTGTCCTGGAAGATAAAAGAGTGGAAATAACTACTGCAGAGCAGAATAAAGAAAAAAGAATGAAAAGAATTGAGGACAGTCTCAGAGACCTCTGGGACATTAAATGCACCAACATTCGAATTACAGAGGTCCCAGAAGAAGAAGAGAAAAAGAAAGGGACTGAGAAAATATTTGAAGAGATTATAGTTGAAAACTTCCCTAATATGGGAAAGTAACTAGTTAACCAAGTCCAGGAAGCACAGAGAGTCCCATACAGGATAAATCCAAGGAGAAACACACCAAGACATATATTAAACTATCAAAAATGAAATAAAAGAAAAAATATTAAAAGCAGCAAGGGAAAAGCAACAAATAACACACAAGGGAATCCCCATAAGGTTAAAAGCTGATCTTTCAGCAGAAACTCTGCAAGCCAGAAGGGAGTGGCAGGACATATTTAAAGTGATGAAGGAGAAAAACCTACAACCAAGATTACTCTACCCAGCAAGGATCTCATTCAGATTTGATGGACAAATAAAAACCTTTGCAGACAAGCAAATCCTAAGAGAATTCAGCACCACCAAACCAGCTTTGCGACAAATGCTAAGGAACTTCTCTAGGCAGGAAACACAAGAGAAGGAAAAGACCCACAATAACAAACCCAAAACAATTAAGAAAATGGTAATAGGAACATACATACCAATAATTACCTTAAATATAAATGCATTAAATGCTCCAACCAAAAGGCACAGACTGGCTGAATGGATACAAAAACAAGACCCGTATATATGCTGTCTACAACAGACCCACTTCAGACCTAGAGACACATACACACTGAAAGTGAGGGGATGGAAAAAGATATTCCATGCAAATGGAAATCAAAAGGAAGCTGGAGTGGCAACTCTCATATCAGACAAATTAGACTTTAAAATAAAGACTATTACAAGAGACAAAGAAAGACACTACATAATCATCAAGGGATCAATCCAAGAAGAAGATGTAACAATTTCAAATATTTATGCACCCAACATAGGAGCATCTCAATACATAAGGTAAATACTAACAGCCATAAAACGGGAAATCGACAGTAACACAATCATAGTAAGGGACTTTAACACCCCACTTTCACCAATGGACAGATCATCCAAAATGAAAATAAATACGGAAACACAAGATTTAAATGATGCACTAAACAAGATGGACTTAATTGACATTTATAGGACATTCCATCCAAAAACAAAAGAATACACATTCTTCTCAGGTGCTCATGGAACACACCCCTGGATAGATATCTTGGGTCAGAAATCAAGCCTTGGTAGATTTAAGAAAATTGAAATCGTATCAAGTATCCTTTCCGACCACAATGCTATGAGACTAGATATCAATTACAGGAAAAAATCTGTAAAAATTACAAACACATGGAGGCTAAACAATATACTACTTAATAACGAAGGGATCACTGAAGAAATCAAAGAGGAAATCAAAAAAAACCTAGAAACAAATGACAGTGAAAACATGACGGCCCAAAACGTATGGGATGCAGCAAAAGCAGTTCTAAGAGGGAAGTTTATAGCAATACAATCCCACCTTAAGAAACAAGAAACATCTCAAATAAACAACCTAACCTTACACTTAAAGCAATTAGAGAAAGAAGAACAAAAAACCCCAAAGTTAGCAGAAGGAAAGAAATCATAAAGATCAGATCAGAAGTAAATGAAAAAGAAATGAAGGAAACGATAGCAAAGATCAATAAAACTAAAAGCTGGTTCTTTGAGAAGATACACAAAATTGATAAACCATTAGCCAGACTCATCAAGAAAAAAAGGGAGAAGACTCAAATCAATAGAATTAGAAATGAAAAGGGGGAAATAACAACTGACACTGCAGAAATACAAAGGATCATGAGAGATTACTACAAGCAACTATATGCCAATAAAATGGACAACCTGTAAGAAATGCACAAATTCTTAGAAATGCACAAACTTCTGAGACTGAACCAGAAAGAAACAGAAAATATGAACAGACCAATCACAAGCACTGAAATTGAAACTGTGATTTAAAACCTTCCAACAAACAAAAGTCCAGGACCAGATGGCTTCAAAGGCGAATTCTATCAAACATTTAGAGAAGAGCTAGCATCTATCCTTCTCAAACTCTTCCAAAATAGGGAGGGAGGAACACTTCCAAACTCATTTTACAAGGCCACGATCACCCTGATACCAAAAATAGACAAAGATGTCACAAAGAAAGAAGATTACAGGCCAATATCACTGATGAACATAGATGCAAACATCCTCAACAAAATACTAGCAAACAGAATCCAACAGCACATTAAACGGATCATACACCATGATCAAGTGGAGTTTATCCCAGGAATGCAAGGATTCTTCAATATACGCAAATCAATCAATGTGATACACCATACTAACCAATTGAAGGAGAAAAACCATATGGTCATCTCAATAGATGCAGAGAAAGCTTTCAACAAAATTCAACACCCATTTATGATAAAAGCCCTCCAGGAAGTAGGCATAGAGGGAACTTTCCTCAACATAATAAAGGCCATATATGACAAACCCACAGCCAACATTGTCCTAAATGGTGAAAAACTGAAAGCATTTCCACTAAGATCAGGAACATGACAAGGTTGCCCACTCTCACCACTACTATTCAACATAGTTTTGGAAGTTTTATCCACAGCAATCAGAGAAGAAAAAGGGATAAAAGGAATCCATATCAAAAAAGAAGAAGTAAAGCTGTCACTGTTTGCAGATGACATGATACTATACATAGAGAATCCTAAAGATGCTATCAGAAAACTACTAGAGCTAATCAATGCATTTGGTAAAGTAGCAGGATACAAAATTAATGCACTGAAATCTCTTGCATTCCTATACACTAATGATGAAAAATTTGAAATTGAAATTAAGAAAACACTCCCATTTACCACTGCAACAAAAAGAATAAAATATCTAGGAATAAACCTACCTAAGGAGACAAAAGACCTGTATGCAGAAAATTATAAGACACTGATGAAAGAAATTAAAGAGGATACAAATAGATGGAGAGATATACCATGTTCTTGGATTGGAAGAATCAACATTGTGAGAATGACTATACTACCCAAAGCAATCTACAGATTCAATGCAATCCCTATCAAACTACCACTGGCATTTTTCACAGAACTAGAACAAAAATTTCCCAATTTGTAAGGAAACACAAAAGACCCTGAATAGCCAAAGCAATCTTGAGAAAGAAAAACAGAGATGGAGGAATCAGGCTCCCTGACTTCAGACTATACTACAAAGCTACAGTAATCAAGACAGTATGGTACTGGCACAAAAACAGAAATATAGATCAATGAAACAGGATAGAAAGCCCAGACATAAACCCACGCACATATAGTCACTTTATTTTTGATAAAGGAGGCAAGAATATACAGTGGAGAGAACACAGTCTCTTCAATAAGTGGTGATGGAAAAACTGGACAGCTACATGGAAAAGAATGAAATTAGAACACCCCTAACACCATACACAAAAATAAACTCAAAATGCGTTAAAGACCTAAATGTAAGGCCAGACACTATCAAACTCTTAGAGGAAAACATAGGCAGAACACTAGATGACATAAATCACAGCAAGATCCTTTTTGACCCACCTCCTAGACAAATGGAAATAAAAACGAAAATAAACAAATGGGACCTAATGAAACTTAAAAGCTTTTGCACAGCAAAGGAAAACATAAACAAGATGAAAAGACAACCCTCAGAATGGGAGAAAATATTTGCAAATGAAGCAACTGACAAAGGATTAATCTCCAAAATATACAAGCAGCTCATGCAGCTCCATATCAAAAAAACAAAAAACCCCATCCACAAATTGGCAGAAGACCTAAATAGACATTTCTCCAAAGAAGATATACAGATTGACAACAAACACATGAAAGGATGCTCAACATCATTAATCATTGGAGAAATGCAAATCAAAACTACAATGAGGTATCACCTCACACCATTCAGAATGGCCATCATCAAAAAATCTACAAACAATAAATACTGGAGAGGGTGTGAAGAAAAGGGAACCCTCTTGCACTGTTGGCAGGAATGTAAATTGATACAGCCACTATGGAGAACAATATGGAGGTTGCTTAAGAAACTAAAAATAGAACTACCATATGACCTAGCAATCCCACTACTGGGCATATACCCTGAGAAAACCATAATTCAAAAAGAGTCATGTACCAAAATGTTCATTGCAGCTCTATTTACAATAGCCAGGACATGGGAGCAACCTAAGTGTCCATCAACAGATGAATGGATAAAGAAGATGTGGCACATGTATACAATGGAATATTACTCAGCCATAAAAAGAAACAAAATTGAGTTATTTGTAGTGAGGTGGATGGACTTAGAGTCTGTCATACAGAATGAAGTAAGTCAGAAAGAGAAAAACAAATACCGTATATAACACATATATATGGAATATAAAAAAGAAATGGTCATGAGGTACCTAGGGGCAAGATGGGAATAAAGATGCAGACCTACTAGAGAATGGACTTGAGAATACGGGGAGGGGGAAGGGTAAGCTGGGACAAAGTGAGAGAGTGGCATGGACATATATACACTACCAAACGTAAAATAGCTAGCTAGTGGGAAGCAGCATAGCACGGGGAGATCAGCTCCGTGCTTTGTGACCACCTAGAGGGGTGGGATAGGGAGGGTGTGAGCGAGATGCAAGAGGGAGGGGATATGGGGATATATGTATATGTATAACTGATTGACTTTGTTATAAAGCAGAAACAAACACACCATTGTAAAGCAATTATACTCCAATAAAGATGTTAAAAAAAAAAAACAAGAAGGTCGCGTTGGTGGTATAGTGGTGAGCATATGCCTTCCAAAAACACTGAAAAAGGTAAGTTAATTACTCTCCCAATACAAAATCCCAAGCCAGTGTACCTGGGCTTTTGCTTAGTGCTGCTGCCTACCAACACATGAAGAGTTAATCTTGCAATCACAGGGCTTAATTACCCCTACCTGGTTCACAGACAAAATGACTTTATTTGATGTGGCCCCCTCAACCCGGGGAGACACTCCCTGGAGAAGGAGGAAGCAACCTATGAGATGAGCCACTGGGCACTCAAACTTTCCCTGTAACCATCTAGAAGGTTTGCACGGTGGGTAATCAGATGGAGACAGAAACTGAAAGTTGTGATTTCACGTAGCTAGAACTCCAACATATTCTGTGGGAATCTGTACTGAGAGAAAGGAGGGAAAAGTACCCATTAGATTGTAAACTGAGGTCCACATTCCTAACAGCAGACAATTCACTAGCACCCTTAAATACTACTGCTGCTGCCGCCTATGACTGTAACAGCAAAGATTCTGGTTCTCAAGGTTATAGGGGAAACACCCATGGTACCCCTGTGGCACAGTGAAGGGGTTAATTCAAACCTGACTCAAGCCTGGGGTCCTAAAGCCCTATAAAGCAACCATGGCCATGCAGGAGGCCCCTAACCCTGGGAATATTTGATTTGAGGCTCTCTGGAGGAAGACATTTATAAATATGAGCAGAATAAAGGGGACAACTCCTGAAGTATATCAAGTTAGGGCTGGGGAACAGGAAAGAAACAAACCTGGATACAGGGGAGGAAACTGAAACAGAGGTCCACAATTTGAGCTAACTGGAAATTCAAAGTTTACTAAAAGAATTTATATAAGAAAAAGGTAAAGGTTGCTGATTGTCTTTTGCATCTTTGCAACATAGGTTTTGAATTAACTTCAATAGCTGCTGAAATGCATCAGCTGTGAAGGCTTCATGATCTTAATCAATACTGGGGCTCAGATTACAGTTACACCTGGGGATCTCACTAAATTTAAACATGGCACACCCTGTAATCTTAGTAAAGTTACTGAATATAAAAGACACATATGGGGCTTCTCTGGTGGTGCAGTGGTTGAGAGTCCACCTGCCGATGCAGGGAACACGGGTTCGTGCCCCGGTATGGGAAGATCCCACATGCTGCGGAGCGGCTAGACCCGTGAGCCATGGCCGCTGAGCCTGTGCGTCCGGAGCCTGTGCTCCGCAACAGGAGAGGCCACAACAGGGAGAGGCCCGCGTAACACACAAACACACAAAATATATATATATATATATATGTTTCACCTTAACCAACGGAACCATTCCTTTGCCTAAATTCCCCATGGTCATAGCACCCACTGGCCTAATTTTAAGACAAATTCACGGTGAGTATAGACACTCTGACACAATGAGTAATAAGTTAAAATTAAGTCTGACACAAATTTGCTCAAGAAGATGGGACTCCATAAATCACACCCCAGTTACAATAGGTAACATGGCCCAATGTAAATTAAAACAGGGTCTTCAAGGATTGACACCCATCATACAAGACCTATTTAGTAAAGGGGTGATTATCCCGTTTCCCCTTTCAGCAGTCAAATTGCATTTTCTTAAGCTCGGAATGAGTGGCACCTCACAGTGGTTAACACAACCTTAATGCTGTGGTCCCATCCATTAAGGCCTCCAAATCCAATACCCAATATTATCTAAATTACAAAGTCCATCCAATAAGCAAATGGTATACATTTTGCTATTACAGATTTGGCCAATATGTTATGCTGGGTGCCTATTTCAACGTCCTTTCAGTCATAGTTTGCTTTCATGTCCAAAGGGAAATGATACTTGGTACCCCATGGAGTACCTCAGCAGCCTTGCAATCACACACGGTCTTCACAGGCAATATTTTAACTGTATCAACCTTTCGCCATGAGCATAGATATGACATAAGATGGATGACATCCTGAGGAGAAAATTCATTTGCACATTTATTCAGGACATACACATTTATAAAAGGGCTCATAAAAGCGGCATGGGCCATTGTCCTATATACAATGCAATGGCCATGCCACTTTGGTTAAATTCCTAAAAATTATTTGGTAACCTAAGGGTTGCTCCACCCCTGACACTGTCAAGAGACAATTATTGATCCTTTCCACACCCTCAATGTTAAAACAAGTCCAACATCTTTTAGGCCTTTTTAGGCTCTGGAGGCAACAAAATCCTCATTCAAAAATTTTATTTAGTCTGTTACTTGCAAATCAGCCCACCATGAATAGCAGCCACTCAAAAAAGGCTCTAGAATGTGTCCAAATTGCCATACAACAGGCACTCCCATTAGTGACCCTGAGACTTAATTTTTAGAGGCTTTAAGCAACCTCCTCTCATGTCTCCTGGTCTCTGGACCACCCATGATAACTAAAAATTGCCCACAAACTTCTGATGCAAGACACTGCCCTCCTTGGCCACATGCTATACACCATTACATCAGCAATAGCTGGCCACCTACTTGGCTCTTTTGGAAGTTTACGCCCTGGGCCCACAACCCTCTGTACTTAGCTGATCATTATACCTTGAGTTACAAAAGCAGCACCTTGAAAGCTTGGCATGGCTACTAAGGGCTCCTTGCTACAGGATGAAGCCAAACCTGGTCCCTCTGGCATATCACACCTACAGGAAGGGGTGGACTCCTTTGCTCTCAGTCCCTTGCCAGATGCCATGGTACTGGAGGGGTCACTCCTCTTCCAGACCCATTGGCTACTCAGAGAGTCCCTTGGGATCAAATGAGTGGAGAGCAACAGAAATTCATACACTTTATGGATAGTACTGCCACCATGTAGGTGATGGAGCTAATTGGGGAGTTGCTGCTTTTTCATCCCTTAACCAGGACCTCCCTGATAAGGGGCCAGACCTAAATGTCAGCACAATTGGCTGCACTTCATACAATCACCTCAGCACAGGATGCCCTGGCCAGAAAATGGCCCCACCTAGACATTCTTTCAAACTCTTAGACCACTGCCTAAGAGCTGTCCCCTCTGGGGTAAAGAACTCTGGCAATCTCTTGCCTCACAGATACCCAAAATATAAAGCAAAGTAACAGATGTCTCTATGATATTAAGACCATAATACAAGGTCTTACCAGGATACCTTATCAACTTCAGAGCCCCAGACATTGCTGATAGTGACCAAGACACTCAATTCACTTCTCAGAATACACAATGCTGGGCTCTTGAAGAAGGCATTCGATGAAACTTCTACCTCCCCCATAAGCCCTAGGCAGCTGGAATAATTAAGGAATAATGGGCTCCTCAAAGAACTCCTATTTAAGTTCAAAAGAGTCAAATGGACCCCCTTGTGGTTGTCACTATTGCCACAGGCATTGATTAGTCTAAATTCATGGCCCCTGGGAATGTGTATTCGTTACTCTAATGCCACACAGGTCTCTCAATTGACTTTATTGGCCATAAAGGGGAATACTTCTAAAGTTCATGGTTTTTACTACCACCTCACCATGTGCCCTCTCCCTTTTGATCAAGGGCCTACTTTATTTCCTAAGGAGGCACTCTACCTACTTCCTTGAAGTCCTAGTCATCACCTAGGTTTAAACTGATGTCAAGGTATCAAGGAGTCAATTGCTGTGTAAGGCCTAAAATTAAGAGCCAATATTATGTGCTGCCTTGACATGTGACAAAATTGGGAGGGCCTCAAATGGTGTAACCAGAAGTTCCCCTCCCTAGTATGTTCCTGCAGATAAGGCCCCCTAACCAAGTAACTCTCCTCATCAAGAAGACCAGGTACAGTTCCTATTTATCCCTGAGCAGTAGACTGCAGTCCCCTGCCAGCTCACAGAATTATGCAAACAAGACAAACACATCCTCCTGTGGGAACCCGGGGGGCACCACACCCTCTTAATACTATAAAACCTGCCTCCCACAGCCTGTGGTTATTTACTCTGTTCTCAAATGCAACCCCCAGGTCACCCTGCATGGTATACTGTGTCCTCCTCTGGATTGTGACTGTATGTGCCTAATAACTACTGTCAGTCTCATCTGTTGGGTACTGGGTGTCATGTGTTTAGCCATACTCCTAATCCTACGGCAGGAATTCCTCCCTCACCAACAGGTAAATAAGTGATTAAAACACACCCTTTCATTGGGTCACCAATAAGCACAGACGAACGCCAAGCAGCTGTGCTTTCAGGAAAGCCTGTCCTCTGCCAGACGTGGAAAACAGGTGGGGGCAGGAGATAAATTTCATTTGGAAGAAGTGCAAGCTGTGTCAGGGTAATGGATCATGTGGGAAAATGATGTACAAATTAGTCAGATTTGAGAAATACAGGCTACATGATCTTCCTCATCCCAAACTAAAATTATGAGTCGTGAGAATTAAAGGTAGCAAAGTAAAAGGAGAGCAAAGCAGTGGGGGGAGGGGGGTTAAATACCACTTCCCAAAATGTTCCTAAGGAACCTGTGAGACAGGAGGTAAGTCACTTGAAAGAGCAAGATAGCAGGTGGATAATGCACAAACACATGTTTAAATAGAAACTGGAGTTCTATTTAAATGGAGAAAAATGTGCAATTGTAAGAATGAGAGCAAGTGAGAAAAAGTCTATTACAGATGAGCAGGAACCATTTCTTTGTTCCTTTATTGTTACACGTATTCACAGACCCTAATAAGCAGTGGGTCCATGCAATGAATATAAGAGCTAAATAACAGAAAGAATCATCTAATCTACTAATCCCTTATGTCAATATACAAATTCAAGATTGTTTTGTAATTTTCTCTACATTGTATTGTAATTAATTTATGTTACCTGGAATAATTAACCACCCTGAATAAGAAAAGACCTCTGCTTAACCTTTTAATAAATATTTTTATGAGCTATTTATTGGAAAGCTAGGATTCCAACTTTCTTATTTCTTTGCATGCTTATGATTTTTTGCTGTAATTGGATGTTTTGAATATTATAATGTGCTAACCCTGAAAATCAGATTCTTCCTTCTCCTCAGGGTTTGTTGTTCTTACTTACTGTGGGTTGTGGATACTTGCTTATTTAGTGACTTTTCTAAAGTATATTTAAAGACTATTTCTTTGTTGTATGTGGCCTCTGAAGTCTCTGTTTCTTTAGCTTGTGGTCAACTAGTGATTGACAGAGATTTCCTTAAATGCCTGGAGCAAAAAAGAAAAAGGAAAAGAAAAAACTCTCCTGGTCTTTGCAAATTATATGTGCACTGGATACTCCCTCAATACTTACCAACCCTCTTAACAACTTTACCTTAGCTTTCACTAGGTCCTAGTTGGGCTGAGCCGAAAGATCAGCCACAGGTGAAAGCTTAAGGCCTTCACAGGTCTTCTCTGAACATGTGCACATGACTGCCCAGATTCCCTGTTATTTGTGGGAGTTTTTCAATTCTCTTATTCACCAAACTAACTCTTTCCCCAGATTTTCTACCTGAGCTTTCAGCATTTTTTCCAACTGTAATACTCTGCCCCTAGTAGGCAGTAGTTTGTTCATATGCCTTATAATTTTTTGACAAACACCCTCTATTTAGTCCTTTTCCACCCTGAGAGAGTTCTGAGTTAGGTAAAAAAACAAAACAAAACCTTGTGTCAGGCCTTTGAGGAATCCTCAGATAGGTCAAAGCAGATACACACAAGTTCTTAGAAATAAGCTCTGCTCTGCTCCCTCTGAAAACAGGTACCCACACCAAGAATGTGAGTGCTGTCTCTAAGACAACTGCCACTCCAGAAAGGGGAATGGAGTAAGGCTAATTAAAACACCACAAAACCTGACTTCCATGTGTAAGTCACCTTTTTCTTGATTCTGTTATTGCTTGGTTGCTATTTATTTTTGCCTATTTCCCAGAGTTCCAAAAAAGTTGATTTTGAAAGTTTTCACTCATTTTTCAGTGTTTATTTGGAGATATCAGCCCTTGGAACTCCTTTCTCCTCCATTTTCACTCTGATCATATTATGAAAGTAGCAGATGGGTGATGGGATATGGTCAGGAAGGAGGGTAGAAGGAATAATCAAAGGTGATGGGCTTCCCTAGTGGCGCAGTGGTTGAGAGCCCGCCTGCCGATTCCGGGAGCATGGGTTCGTGCCCTGGTCTGGGAAGATCCCACGTGCTGTGGAGCGGCTGGGCCTGTGAGCCATGGCTGCTGAGCCTGCGCGTCCGGAGCCTGTGCTCCGCAACGGGAGAGGCCACAACAGTGAGAGGCCCGCGTACCGCAAAAAAAAAAAAAAAAAAAAAAGGTGATATGATTTACTTTTGCTTGTATACTATTTTACCAATTATGGAGCATTCCCACCACAGTGAATATATAAAAAGTTTCAAAAGATGTGACCCTCGCAGTTCACAGTGTTGAAAGCCAAGTCACCTTTTGTTTTTGTAATATAATAGACCCTTAGAACAACACAGGGATTGGGACACCAACCCTCCACACAATTGAAAAATCTGTGTATAATACACAGTTTACACAGAAATCCTCTGTATCTGTGGTTTCACATCCATGGATTCGAACAACTACAGACCATGTGGAAAACATCCATGTATAAGTGGACCCACACAGTTCAAACCCACGTTGCTCAAGTGTCTACTTATTGGTAATGAAGGGATAAGGCAAAAATGTGTGATTTTGCCAGAGAATCTATACATAGAAGAAATCAGAGGTCTAGTCAGATTTAGAAGAGAATTTAGAGGTATAAAAAAGTAATATTGCAGGTTGGAGGTCTCTGGAACCAAGTTCTAACATTTGGAAGGAAGAGGGAGAAAGCAAAATTGGGCACAGGGTGAAGTCAAACTGTGATGTAGACCTAGACATTTTTGGTCAATTCCACCAGGAGCTCTGTAGCATATATGGCCCTTCAGACTTATCCCACAGTGGACCAAAATGGTTGGGCCTTTATACCTCATCTCAAGCAGTCATTGGCTATGGGCTGCCCCTGGAAGGACGTGATCTCAAACAGGGCAATTTTCTGTAGTTGAGTCACTACCTAGAGCTGCTGACAGCTGAGGCAACTAGTCCTTCCTTGCAGGGTCTGAACGATACATCTCTGAGTCAACCATAAGTCGAAATTCTAGTCTAAATTAGGGACATGTTAATATAACTGGCACTGTTCCATCTTCATAGAACTTTGAAGAGAGGTGTATAATACAAAGTTTAAATTGATGCTTAAATATCAATAGGGATATACATTATAAAGATAATGTCATTTCAAAACCCTTCACTAGTGCTTCTTAAGAAAGTAGATTTTAAGTCAATTTATGTTTCAAAGGAAAATAAAGAAATTTGATAGTGCAGAGAAGGAGTCGTGCTAAGATAGGAGATAGCAATATGTTATTTAACAATAATTTTTGGTTGCCTGTTTTTTCCCCAAGGATGATCTGGGGACAGAATAGATGTAGTCTTCTCACTGAAAATTTCTTTAGGTACACCACATTAGAAGTCTGTAGAGCATCTTACTTTTATTGTTTTTATTCATTACCCTTTCAACCATAAAACTATACATCAATGTACTCCTCTATTAGTTATAAAATGGCAATAAGGACACATAATCCAGATTGAATCCCTGAAAAACATAGTTATTCTAATTTTAATGACCATTCCCAATAAGATTCTAAAAGACAGCATATAGCATTATATTCTCCAGAAATATGACATTGCTGATCAAGAAGTTAGAAGGATAACATATCATAAACATAATGCCTCTCCTTCCTGACTTGTTACGGAAAAGGTATAGAAATATTAAACATATTAAAGACTCATCAATATTAATGATTATATTACAGTAGGTTATTAATAAGCTCTGATTTCAAAATTAGTAATTGCTGTCTTCTGTTTTAAATATTCTATTTGTCCTGCTATACAGTGTTATAATAGGACACTTCCGTATTCTTTGTTATTCAAAAAATGTTTACTCCTAGAAAAATCTGAAGAATGAGTAAATGCCTCCTTTTTAAAACAAAATGCATCTAGAAGGTTTAAAGGATAAAGCAATTAAGTTGTGTCTCATATTTCTTTGTAGCTGAAATGAAAATGCCAAGACTCTTAGAACACTGGCTCATGTGTATGTAAGAGCAGACTTGCCAATGAAATTGATACAACTCAACAGATTTTTTCTCAATTTTCAGTTCTTTGCCAAATATCTTTATCATCTCATAGCAATTCTCTAAAGGCTTATTACAATTGAGAAAAAGGGAACAACTTAAAATTTTAGTCTGAATCAACAAGCTACTGGATCAATTCAAGCTAGTGTATCAATTCAAATTTTAAAAGTTCCTGGGCCAAGCAGTTTTTACCTATAGTACATTATACATACCTAAACCTATATGAAGGATCATACATGAATACAAACTGAGGAAAATATAAGCAGTGCTAAGTATTGTAGTCTAACAGAAACACCAGAAGCAGCAAAAATTTCCCAAGTCAATAAACAAAACCATTCTCACATTTAGTGGTATTATGTGATGTGATCAGTAACATAAATACGTACAGAAAAATTCCTGGTATGGGCGGGAGAAATATCTTTGTTTCCCAAGGGTTATTTAATAGCACACGAAGATGTTATACACTGTCTCTTGGAGCTCCAGAGAGTCCTCATCTTTTAATAGAACACTTTTTTTCCATTTTAATTTTAGAAGTGTCTGTTTTGCATCAAAGAGAGAGAAAAGCTTTATTCGGTCATTCAGTCAGTCGTTCAAGAAATAGTTTTAGTGCATCAGCTATGACAGGAAACAGACAAATAAATAATTATTTAACAAATGAAAAGTTGGTAGTTGGTATAGAGAAGAATAAAGCAAAGAAATAGGAAGTGATATGGTGGAGAAAGTAGAAGGGTTGCCTCACAGGCTACAGAGCTTCACAGGGAATACGGTTAGGAAAAGGATGATCTAGGATTCTAGAAATCCTGGACTTCTTTCAGGGATTGATGAAAACAGGAGAGAGGACATCATGGGATTCATCAGGATAGTCTCACAACACATAACAGAGGTGAAGTTGGGACACTGAGAGGTCCAGAAGGGTGGTGGACCGAAGTTCTGGGCCCTCCCCTTCAGTCCTGCCAGTGATTTCTGGGAAAGAAGGTAATCTTGTCCTAAGCTAATGGAGACTTCCTCTTGACTCTGGGACTTCCTCTTGACTCTTCTTGAATGAGATATGGAGGCCTCCACACGATAAAATAGAACATTTGTTTTATTTAACACCTCAGAAATAGCCAACCACCTATTCAATGAAAACCAAAGGAAACATTTTTACAACTGTAAATAAAGCCTCACACACACACTATTTGAGAGACTGCAAAGGTCTGTGGCACATTGACAGACTGCTGGTGAATTCTTTTTTTTCTTGAAAAACTGCAAATTCATGGGACTGGAAATTGCTGATGGAACTTACTCTATGTCTTACAGATATTTTCTTGGACAGCACAATATAAAGCAAAGTACAGTAATCATGTTTGGTTCACATTTATTCTTGAGTTTCTACAATATTTTACTGTCCACCAACATAAAAGCAAGTAACCTGAGGCACTGGTAAGACTTTATTGTGGCATTCTTCAATAACTTTTATATACTGTTTCCTTTCATAATTTGAGATGATTTTTGTTATAAATTTCTTCATAAATATTCTTAATGATGGATGATGCATTTATTTAAGCATCAGTGGACAAATAAAGTTATCCATGGGTGACTAACAACCTTGAATAAATACTACTTCACGCAGTTACTATCCATAGTACCTAAGAAGTGCAATTACATGCTGGGACCTATTATCCCAATTAATGGACTGTTTTATATTCATTGTGCATTATACTTGAAACACTTTAGAGGCCTGGCCTTCACTTAGCTATAGGCAAAGTAAAATTTATAACAAATAACCAAAAAAAGGCTTTCATTTACTTAACAAGATATGTAGCGTGTAATTATACTTTAAGCATAACTAGGCAGGGCTCAAAAATGCCCTTTGATTTAAACCACAATAAAAGTATATTTTTAAAACCATAACAAATATAACTTTGTAATGAACAAGTCACTGTGGGTTGTTGCAACACTGGAGTTTTCATTATCAGCTATGCCTATCTTTCCCTTCTTGTAATGATGTGGCCAAAGGTTAAACTTGATTATTATTTATTATATTCAGAGAGAATCTCATTATTCCAGGCATATGAACTAAGAGAGCAACAATACACGGAGGTCTTCCACTAGTAGTATGGGTGAACAAATAAAATAGTCTGCTAAAAAGTACACAACCCCTTGTTGTGTTGCTACTTTGTAAAATGTCAGCCTGAGGCTATGTTTTACCGCAATGGAATTTGACCACTGAAGTCTAACTCTACTCCCTCTGGTGGTTTCCAAAGCTGTATTACCAAAGCTATAAAATAAAACACAGTTGTAATTCTTCTCCTTATTGTAAGAAGCATTGATCGCCTCTGATTGTATATTATAGCAAAGGGGTAGTCTATTACATGAATTTACTGCACTTTCTTCCTGATAATTACTGGAAGTTATTGAACAAGGCAGGGAGTTATAGCCAGTAAGTTCCTACGCTAGCTGAGGAAGCAAATCTACAGATATTTAGTGGATCTAAACAGCTGTAAACAACACATCCTGTTTACAGTGTACTAGAAATTTATAATTTACAGTGCATTTGAGGTTATTTTAAGAATCACACTCAATTCCACAAATTTAGAATTGAAATATGAACTGTAGCAAAATGTCATGCTAACTATATCATCTTTGTTTTTTAAAACGGTTTTGACAACACTTAAAATGTCAAAAGTCAAACCATTTGGATTTGCTATTTCACTTTGTTAAGACAGATGAGTTTCGTTAATTTTTATTTAAATTTGTCATGTATAGTGAATATATAATCTTTGGTCATATTTATTTTTGCACTTGAAATTATAATTATTTATGTATCTAAACTCATCCTTATCTAGTAGAAAAACTGTCCAATAATAAAAAATATAACCAATTTAAAAACATCAAGTTCACCAAAAGAAAAATATACAAGTTAAAATATAATACTTAAATTCTCATTCTGCAAAATATACAATTAAAAAGGGGTAAACATAAGAAATAAAGAAACATTTAAATCAATCAATCAACCTCCAATTCCTTCTACTGATATATTAAGTCTGAAATAAGGTTATATTTGTACAACAGTCAAAAAATATAGATTGGGAATCAGCTAGTACCATTTACTATCTTATTTATATATTCTAAAATCACATAGTTTGAATATTCCCTGTAACAGAGGATTAACTACTATAAGACCAACACTCCTAGAGATACAACTCTAGGGAAAAAAATGCCTGAAGGTACTAGAGAGCAAGCAGAAGCAAGCAGATACTTTAGGGAGATTATACTTGGAAGAAGGAAAGGGCAATGGTTGAGTTTCCATATTTTAGAGCTTTCTGCATGAAGGGAGGCCCTAGGCAGTCCCACCTGACATAGATAAAATTGAATAGAAAACCCCAAACCATAATGACTTGAAGAAATAAATAAGAGACTTAGGAGCAATGACAGCGGCTGGAAAGTGAAGGCAGTATCTCATAAAAAAGAGAGCTATAGAGGGGGAGCTACAGAGGGGGATTTAGTGTGTAAAATCTTCCTATATATCTAGCTGACTTCTGAATTACAAAGGTGTGAGACAGATTGAAAGCATCCCAATTATGACTAAAAGAACTAAACAGAGATTTCAACTCCTGGCCACCACAGGGGAGACAGAGCTAGGAGCAAAGTTAACTGCCTGTTGTAACAAAAACAACAATGACAAAAAGCAATACCCTTCAGAGGAATATAACAGAATTCAAAATTTCTGGAGTGTATCATTTATAACGTCCAGAATATAATCTAAGACTACTAGACATATAAAGAAGCAGGAAAATGTGACCAATATTCAAGTGGAAAGGGAACCAACTGAGACTGTATCAAGATGAACCAGATGTTGGAATTAGCATATAAGAGTTTTAAAGTAGCTATTATAACTATGCTCAAAAACACAGGAAACTCTGCTTGTAAGAAATTACATAATAGAATCTTTCAGCAAAGAAATAGAACTATAAAAAAAAGAGCCAAAGGGAAATTGAGAAAATAAAATATAATTTCTGAGAAAGAATATCACATGGCTAGATTTATTATCACATGGGAGATGACAGAAGAAAAAGTCAATGTACATGAAGATATATCAATAGAAAGTATCCAATCTGAAGGACTGGGAGAAAAATGATTGCGTCTCAATAACCTGAAGGATAATATCAAAAGGTTAAACATGTATGTAAATTTAGTACCAGAAGGAGAAAAGAGAGAAAAAATAGGTCAGGAAAACAAAACATATAAAGAGAAAAATGACTAAAATTTTCTCAAATTTCGTGAAAAATATAAATTTAGAGACTAACAAAACTCAGCAAACCCTGTCAAGTTAATACAAGGAAATCCATACCAAGATATATCATGTCATTTTGCTAAAAAATAGATATGTAATATTTTATATCTATATACCTAAGGCTTACAAGATATACATGTGTCATATATATCTTATAAGATATACACAGTACTATACATTATATATAATATTCCTTGCTCCTCTCTCTCTCTACACACACACACACACACACACACATATACACATACACACACACATATATCTCCATCCATTCCCAGGCCTTCTTTAGACTTTGATAAATTGATTCTAAAATTTATGTGGAGTCGAAAGACCCACAATATCTAAAATAATCTTGCAAAGGAAGAATAAAGTTGAAGGAATTATCTGTATGTCAATTACATCTCATTTAACTGGAAGGAAAAAAAAGTTGGAGAACCATTCTACTTGATTTCAACACTTACTATAAAACTATAAAAATCAAGAAAATATAGTCCTGGCATAAGGATAGACAAATGTACCAAAGGAACAGAACAGAGGGCCTAGAAATATACCCACATTATATGGTCTATTGATTTTTGGTAAATGTACCAAAGCAATCCAATAAATGTCACTAGAACAACCTACCTCACATCACACACAAAAACTAAATTAAGATGTGCCACAGTCCCAAACTAAAAACTAAAACTATAAAATTTCTAGTAGAAAACAGAAGAAATTTTTTTTTACTTGGGGGTTGGCAAGGGTTTCTTAGACGTGACACAAAAAGCAGCAACCATGAAGGAAAACTGTAATGAATTTGACTTGATTAAAAATAAAACTGCTGCTCGTTGATAGACACAATTAAAGAAATGAGTGGCCAAAACACAGGCTGGAAGAAAACATTTGAAAATCATAGTCTGATAAAATAGTCATCCAGAATATATAAAGAACTCTTCTAACTCAATAATAAAAAGACAAAAGCATTTTTAAGGGACAAAAGACTTGAACTGACATTTGACCAAGAAGATATACAAACAGCCCATAAGCACATGAAAAAATGCTCAACATCATTAATCACCAGGCAGATGCAAATTAAAACCACAATGATATACCATTAGACACCCTCCAGTTACAATTAAAAGACTACAACATCAAATGCTGGCAAGGATGTAGTGCAACTAGAACTCTCATACATTGTTATTAGGAATGTACATGATATAACTACTTTGAAAAAGCATCAGGCAGTTTCTTATAAAATTAAACATACACTTACACTATCACCCAGCAATCCTACTCCTTAGTATTTACCAAAGAGAAATGAAAGTTTATGTTCACAAAAAGACTTATATGAGAATGTTCAGAACAGTTTTATTCACAATAAATAAAATCGGGAATCAATTTGGATCCACGACCAGAAAAATGGATAGACAAAATGGGATGCATTCATACAATGGAATTCTACTTAATAATAAAGGAAATAAACCTCTACTAAACACAACATGGATGAATCTCAAAACCATTAATCCAAATGAAATAAGTCTTACACAAAAGAGTAGAAAATCTGTAGTAACTTTTATATTAAGTTCTAGAACAGACTAAATTTATAGTAGAAAAAAATTAAGCAAATGCCTTCTTGGGGTACTAGCTACATGACTTAGAAGGGACATAAAGGAATTTTCTGCAGCAATGTTAACATCCTATATCTTCATGAAGGTTTGGGGTTATACATGTGCACGAACTGGTTAAAACTCAGCAAATTTCACTTAAGATCTCTGTGTTTCACTGTATATCAATTTTCTCTCAAAAGAAAAAATATATATAACCACATATTGAACTCTAGTTAACAGTATCCACACTAAAATGTTTAGGGATGAAGTATACTGATGACAACTTATTTTGAAATGTATCAAAAGATAAGGTATTTTGATGCATCAATAGAACCATGGTAAGAGAGATAAACATGATAAAGCAAATATGTCAAAAATTTCATTGGAAAATTTAGATGGTGATATATGGGTGTTCACTGTATGAGTCTTTCTACTTTTCTGTATGTTTGAAATTTTTCAAAAAAAATGTTGAAAAAGAAGTATATGGTTGAAGAAACTTGGTCTTTTAGTTATCTATTAACAAAAACTATGCCAGGGGAGATTGGTTCAAGATGGCGAAGAAGAAGGACATGCGCTCATTCCCTCTTGCGAGAGCACCGGAATCATAACTAACTGCTGAACAATCATCAAAAGGAAGACACTAGAACTGACGAAAAAAGACACCCCACACCCAAAGATAAAGGAGAAACCACAATGAAATGGTAGGAGGGGCACAATCACAATAAAATCAAATCCCATAAGCACTAGGTGGGTGACTCACTAACTAGAGAACAATTATACCACAGAAGTCCACCCACTGGAGTGAAAGTTCTGAGTCCCACGTGAGGCTTCCCAGCCTGGGGGTCCAGCAATGGGAGGAGGAATTCCCAGAGAATCAGAATTTGAAGGCTAGCAGGATTTGATTGCAGGGCTTTGACAGGACTGGGGGAAACAGAGAATCCACTCTTAGAGGGCACACACAAAGTAGTGTGCACATCAGGACCAAGGGGGAAGGAGCCGTAACCCCACATGAGACTGAACCAGACATACCTGCTAATGTTGGAGGGTTTCCTGCAGAGTCAGGGGGCAGCTGTGGCTCACCGTGGGGTGGATACTGGCAGCAGAAGTTCTGGGAAGTACTCCCTAGCTGAGCCCTTCTGGAGTCTGCCATCAGCCTCACCAAAGAGCCTCTAGGCTCCAGTGATAGGTTGCCTCAGGCAAAACAACAGGGAGGGGACTCAGCCCCACCTATCAGCACACAAGCAGATTAAAGTTTTACTGAGTTCTGCCCACCAGGGCAACACCCAGCTCAACCCACCACCAGTTCCTCCCATCAGGAAGCTTGCACAAGCCTCTTAGATAGCCTCATCCACCAGAGGGCAGATAGCAAAAGTAAGAAGAACTACAATCCCACAGCCTGTGGAACAAAAACCACATTCACAGAAACATAGACAAGATGAAAAGGCAGAGGCCTATGTACCAGACAAAGGAACAAGATAAAACCCCAGAAAAACAACTAAATGAACTGGAGATACACAATATTCCAGTAAAACAATTCAGAATAATGACAGTGAAGATGATTCATGACCCCAGAAACAGAATGGAGGCAAAGATCGAGAAGATGCAAGAAATGTTTAACAAAGACCTAGAAAAATTAAAGAACAAACACCTAGAAGAACTAAAGGACAAACAGAGATGAACAATACAATAATTGAAATGAAAAATACACTAGGAGGAATCAATAGCAGAATTACTGAGGCAGAAGAACGGATAAGTGACCTAGAAGACAGAATGGTGGAATTCAAGGCCATGGAACAGAATAAAGAAAAAAAGAATGAAAAGTAATGAAGACAGCCTAAGAGACCTCTGGGACAACATTACACATACCAATATTTGCATTATAGGGGTCCCAGAAGGAGAAGAGAGAGAGAAAGGACCAGAGAAAATATTTGAAAAGATTATAGTTGAAAACTTCCCTAACATGGAAAAGGAAATAGCCACCCAAGTGCAGGAAGTGCAGAGAGTCCCAGGCAGGATAAACCCAAGGAAAAACATGCCGAGATACATAGTAATAAAATTGACAAAAATTAAAGACAAAGAAAAATTATTAAAAGTAACAAGGGAAAAACGACAAATAACATACAAGGGAACACCCAGAAGGTTAAAAGCTGATTTCTCAACAGAAACTCTATAAGCCAGAAGGGAGTGGCATGATATATTCAAAGAGATGAAAGAGAAGAACTACAACCAAGATTACTCTACCCAGCAAGGATCTCGTTCAGATTCGATGGAGAAATTAAAAACTTTACAGACAAGCAAAAGCTAGGAGAACTCAGCACCACCAAACCAGCTCTATAACAAATGCTAAAGGAACTTCTCTAAGTGGGATAAACAAGAAAAGAAAAGGACCTACAAAAACAAACCCAAAACAATTAAGAAAATGGTCATAGGAACATACATATCGATAATTACCTTAAATGTAAATGGTCTAAATGCTCCCACCAAAAGACACAGATTGGCTGAATGGATACAAAAACAAGACCCATATATATACTGTCTACAAGAGACCCACTTCAGACCGAGGGAAACATACAGACTGAAAGTGAGGGGATGGAAAAAGATATTCCATGCAAACGGAAATCAAAAGAAAGCTGGAATAGCAATACTCATATCAGATAAAATAGACTTTAAAATAAAGAATGTTACAAGAGACAAAGAAGGACAATACACAATGATCAAGGGATCAATCCAAGAAGAAGATATAACAATTAAAAATATATATGCAACCAACATAGGAGTACCTCAATACATAAGGCAAATGCTAACAGCCATAAAAGAGGAAATCGAAAGTAACAGAATAATAGTGGGGGACTTTAACACCTCACTTACGCCAATGGACAGACCATCCAGACAGAGAATTAATAAGGAAACACAAGCTTTAAATGAGACAATAGACCAGATAGATTTAATTGATATTTATAGGACATTCCATCCAAAAACAGCAGATTACACTTTCTTCTCAAGTGCACAAGTAACATTGACCAGGACAGATCACATCTTGGGTCACAAAACAAGCCTCGGTAAATTTAAGAAAATTGAAATCATAACAAGTATCTTTTCCGACCACAATGCTATGAGATTAGAAATCAATTACAGGGAAATAAACGTAGAAAACACAAACACAAGAAGGCTAAATGATATGTTACTAAATAACAAAGAGACCACTGAAGAAATCAAAGAAGAAATCAAAAAATACCTAGAGACAAATGACAATGAAAACACGATGATACAAAACCTATGGGATGCAGCAAAGGCAGTTCCAAGAGGGAATTTTACAGCAATACAATCCTACCTCAAAAAACAAGAAAAACCTCAAAAAAACAACCTAACCTTACACCTAAAGCAATTAGAGAAAGAAGAAGAAAAAAACACAAAGTTAGCAGAAGGAAAGAAGTCATTAAAATCAGATCAGAAATAAATGAAAAAGAAATGAGCAACAGCAAAGATCAATGAAACTAAAAGCTGGTTCCTTGAGAAGATAAACAAAATTGATAAACCATTAGCCAGACTCATCAAGAAAAAAAGGGAGAAGACTCAAATCAAGAAAATTAGTAGTGAAAAAGGAGAAATAACAACTGATACTGAAGAAATACAAAGGATCATGAAAGATTACTACAAGCAACTCCATGCCAATAAAATGGACAACCTCGAAGAAATGGACAATTTCGTAGAAAAGTACAACCTTCTGAGACTGAACCAGGAAGAAACAGAAAATATGAACAGACCAATCACAACCACTGACATTGAAACTGTGATTAAAAATCTTCCAACAAACAAAAGCCCAGGACCAGATGGCTTCACAGGTGAATTCTATCAAACATTTAGAGAAGAGCTATACCTTTCCTTCTGAATCTCTTCCAAAATACATCAGAGGGAGGAACACTCTCAAACTCATTCTAGAAGGCCACCATCACCCTGATACAAAAACCAGACAAAGATGTCACAAAAAGAAGAAAACTACAGACCAATATTACTGATGAACATAGAGGCAAGAATCCTCTTTGTTTATTCAAATTCTTTGCTCAAGGGAAACCATAAACAAGATGAAAAGACAATCCTCAGAATAGAAGAAAATATCTGCAACTGAAGCAACTGACAAAGGATTAATCTCCAAAATATACAAGCAGCTCAATATCAAAAAAACAAACAACCCAATCCAAAAATGGGAAGAAGACATAAACAGACATTTCTCCAAAGAAGATATACAGACTGCCAACAAACACATGAAAGAATGCTCAACATCATTAATCATTACAGAAATGCAAATCAGAACTACAATGAGATATCATCTCACACCGGTCAGAATGGCCATCATCCAAAAGTCTACAAACAATAAATGCTGGAGAGGGTGTGGAGAAAATGAAATCCTCTTGCACTGTTGGTGGGAATGTAAATTGATATAGCCACTATGGAGAACAATATGGAGGTTCCTTAAAAAACTAAAAACAAAACTACCATATGATCCAGTAATCCCACTACTGGGCATGTACACTGAGAAAAGCATCATTCAGAAAGAGTCATGTGCCACAATGTTCATTGCAGCTCTATTTACAATAGCCAGGACATGGAAGCAACATAAGTGTCCATCCACAGATGAATGGATAAAGAAGATGTGGCACATATATACAATGGAATATTACTCAGCCATAAAAAGAAACAAAATTGACTTATTTGTACAGACATGGATGGACCTGGAGTCTGTCATACTGAGTGAAGTAAGTCAGAAAGAGAAAAACAAATACCGTATGCTAACACATATATATGGAATCTTATTTTTTTTTTTAATGGTTCTGACGAACCTAGGGGCAGGACAGGAATAAAGACGCGATGTAGAGAATGGACTTAAGGATGTGGGGAGGGGGAAGGGCAAGCTTGGATGAAGTGAGAGAGTGGCATGGACATATATACACTACCAAATATAAAATAGCTAGTGGGAAGCAGCCACATAGCACAGGGAGTTCATCTCGGAGCTTTGTGTCCAACTGGAGGGGTGGGAGGCAGACACAAGAGGGTGGCGATATGGGGATATATGTATATGTATAGCTGATTCACTTTGTTATACAGCAGAAACTAACACAACATTGTAAAGCAATTATATTCCAATAAAGATGTTTTCAACAAAAAAAAGGAAAACTAAAAGACACTGATGAAAGAAATGAAAGATTATACCAACAGATGGAGAGATATACCAAGTTCTTGGATTGGAAGAATCAATATTGTGAAAATGACTATACTACCCAAAGCAATCTACAGATTCAATGCAATCCCTATCAAATTACCAACGGCATTTTTTACGGAACTGGAACAAATCATCTTAAAATTTGTATGGAGACACAAAACACCCCGAATAGCAAAGCAATCTTGAGGGGAAAAAAATGGAGCTGAAGTAATCATACTCCCTGACTTCAGACTGTCCTACAAAGCTACAGTAATCAAGACAGTATGGTACTGGCACAAAACCAGAAATATAGATCAATGGAACAGGATAGAAAGCCCAGAGATAAACCCATGCCCCTATGGTCAACTAATCTATGACAATGGAGGTAAGGTTATACAATAGAGAAAAGACAGGCTCTTCAATAAGTGGTGCTGGGAAAACTGGACAGCTACATGTAATAGAATGAAATTAGAACACTCTTTAACACCGTACACAAAAATAAACTCAAAATGGTTTAAAGACCTAAATGTAAGACCAGTCACTATAAAACTCTTAGAGGAAAATATAGGATGAACACTCTTCGACATGTATCACAGCAAGATCTTTTTTGACCCACCTCCTAGAGTAATGGAAATAAAAATAAACAAATGGGACCTAATGAAATTTAAAAGCTTTTGCACAGCAGAGGGACCATAAACAAGACCAAAAGACAACACTCAGAATGGGAGAAAATATTTGCAAATGAATCAATGGACAAAATATATAACATCTTATGCAGCTCAATATTAAAAAACAAACAACCCAATCAAAAAATGGGCAGAAGACCTAAATAGACATTTCTCCAAAGAAGACATACAGATGGGCAAGAGCACATGAAAAGCTGCTCAACATCACTAATTATTAGAGAAATGCAAATCAAAACTACAATGAGGTATCACTTCACACCAGTTAGAATGGGCATCATCAGAAAATCTACAAACAACAAATGCTGGAAAGGGTGTGGAGAAAAGGGACCGCTCTTGCACTGTTAGTGGGAATGTAAATTGATACAGCCACTATGCAGAACAGTATGGAGGTTCCTTAAAAACTAAAAATAGAACTACCATATGACCCAGCAATCCCACTACTAGGCATATACCCAGAGAAAACCATAATGCAAAAAGACACCTGCACCCCAATGTTCACTGCAGCACTATTTACAATAGCCAGGCCATGGAAGCAACCTAAATTCCCATCAACAGATGAATGGATAAAGAAAATGTGGTACATATATACAATGGAATATTACTCAACCATAAAGAGGAACAAAACTGGGTCGTTTGTAGAGACGTGGGTGGACCTAGAGACTGTCATACAGAGTGAAGTAAGTCAGAAAGAGAAAAACAAATACATGTGGAATCTAGAAAAATGGTACAGATGAACCGGTGTGCAAGGCAGAAATTGAGACACAGATGTAAAGAACAAACATCTGGACATCTAAGGGTAAAGGGGGCGGGGATGAATTGGGTGATTGGGATTGACATATATACACTATTATATATAAAATAGGTAAGTAATAAGAACCTGCTGTAGAAAAATAAATAAATAAATAAAATTCAAAAAGAAAAACATTATCCCAAAGCTTGGTAGTTAAAAATTACAACCATTTTGCTTTCCCACATGATTTTGGGAGTCAGGAATACAGTCAGGGCTTGGCTTGACAATTCTGCTTCACATATTGTTGACTGGAATCACTCTGTAATATTCAACAAGCAGCTAGACTGATCTGGAGGGTACCAGACAGTTTCACTCACATGCCTGAATCCTTGGCAGAATTGGCTAGAAGGCTGGCCATAGGTAGGCCCTTCTCCCTTTCTTTGTTGTTTCTAGAGCTCTCCCATTGGTCTTTCCAGCCATATTGTTAGATTCCTTACATGACAGTTTAGGGTTCTGAGAGACCATTGTGGAAGCTCTTTTAATGGTTAGGCCATCATATTCTGTTAGTCAAAACAATCATAAACCAGCCCACATTTAGAGAGAGGAATGTCAAATACTTTGCAGCTATCTTTAATCTGCCAAACCTAGCAGAAACATTTTTTAACTGAAGCAATTTTGGTATTTAAAGTGTTTGAACTACTGAATACATATGAATTGACTACTTATTATAAGAGGACAGAATTTAGTGATACATGGTTTGAAAAGGTGAGTCTTGCCTTCAATGAGCTTACTGTTTAAATTATGAAAGGAGTGGTAAATGTAAACTTAATATAATATGATAATTACTTTAATGGAGAAATATACAGGGCAGCTGGGAACACAGAAGAGGGAGCAGAGAGGAGTCAGGGAAATTTTCCTAGAAGAGAGAAAAACTCCATAGACTCTAAGAGCAGTAGGGGAAATTTACCACACAGATAATAACAAGATGGCATTCCATAAAGAGGGGGAAAAGCATGTTACTTGGAAATCGTAACATTAATTCCAATGTGATAACATTAATTCCACTATGTTAAGGACGGACGCTAAGAACTAAGCAAAGTCCTTTGTCATTATAAAGAAAAATTAAAGCAAATAAAAAGCTACCAAACATTCTATCAACTAAGGTGAAAAACCTTGTCTCCTGCTCTGATCCTCTGGTTTGAAGAACAGAGTCAGAATGAATAACCTCTTCAAAGGTCCCTAGTGAGATAGACAAGAGCAGAGAGTCCTTTTCTCAACAGAGCCTTGATCAGATGCTTTCATATTAGATTCCCACAGGAGTAGGGACAGCCTCAGCCATTTCCCTGTCTAGTCAGCTATATAAAAACTTACAAAAAACAGATCCCAATCTCTCTTCATACAGATTCAGCTTTACCTGATACCAAAGCCCTAGTATTAAATTATTACTAAAGAGAGAAAACTAATCACTCCTTAGCTCAGGAAGTCTCCTTAAGACCATTCTGTTTACTCTGATTTTGAGAAAAGCCCAGATTGAGAAAGCAAGTGTGCAATTTTCACATAGTTGTAATATTCAGAAACACTGTCTGTCACTGATAGCAATTAATGCTATAATAAACAAGGAGACCTGTGATGGGCAAGTAAGAACTGTAGTGGACAAAAGAAAAATAAATGTGAACAACCAATGAGTTAATAATTGGTCTCTCTTTAATAAGAATCCCAATTTCCTCTTTAGCTATGGATCTTCCAGTTCCATCTTTCTTTCCTGTGTATATAATTTACATGTACATTTCTCCTGGTTGTGAACAATTTTTTTTACATTGACACAATTATATTTTCATTTGAATGAATGTTCATCTATATAGCACACATGCTTAGGACTAAGCCTAAAGAAAAACAGAAAGAAATTTTGATGCATTTTCCCAAACTTCTTTTGTCTAAATGAAAATTATTAAAATTGTTTTATTATTACACATGGCAAGCTTCCCTAAAGGTTGTTGGCTAAACAAATATGTATGTCTTTTTACTTTACATTTATTGACACATCATATTACTTTGGAGAAGATAAAGGATTTATCTTTAGTACAAAGTCATTATTGCCATAATATTTCACAACTGACTTGCCATTTCCTCTATTATCATAAAATCCAAATTATCCCTGATGACCACCCAAGTCAGAGCTAAAGACAGAATAAAAGGCACCATATTAAAGGAAATTTTTGAACTATTCATCATTGTCCTGGTTTTATTTTTTTAATATAAAGAACTTTAGATAAAATATTTAGAATTATGCCCTTTTAATCTTTTTTTAAATAAAATGGATCTTTTTCTCCTAAAAATATTTCCTTCCAAAATATTTATATTTATTTTCCACTCAATGCATATTTTATTATTTAATAACATACAGGAAATTCTTGTTACATAATAAGAGCTAACATTACTGAGTCCCTACAATGTGCCTGGCACTGTTTTACTTGTTTTATATAATAATACTAAAAGCAACATTCATATTGACAGATAACAGTTAATGAGTCAAGTATTATTCTAAGTACTTATATTCATTTAATTCTAACAACCTTATGAGATAGCCTAATCATTACAATTTTACAGATAAGGACACTGAAATGCATCAAGATATAACTTATGACACTAAAGCATGAGCAACAACAGAAAAACCCAGCTCAACTTGACTTCATCAAAATTAAAAATTTTGTTCTTCAAAGGATACCAAGAAGAAAGTAAAAAGATAACCCACAATATGGGAGAAACTAGTTGCAAATCATATGTCTAAGCAACTTGTATCCCAAATACATAAAAATACTTACGATTTAATAATAAAAGACAAATAACCCAACTAAAAAATGGGGAAAGGTCTTGAATAGACATTTCTCCAAGGAAGATACACAAATGACATCATTAGTCATCATGGAAATGCAAAACAATACCACAATAAAATACAACTTCACACCCGCTAGTATGGCTAGAATCAAAAAATCAGAAAACAAGTGTTGCCAAGGATGTAGAGAAATTAAAACCCTTTAGCTGTTCTAGTGCACCATGTAAAATGGTACAGTCACTTCTGAAAATAGACTGGCAGTGTCTCAAATGATAAATATAGAGTTACTATGTGACCCAGAAATTCCACTCCCAGATATATAATATATCAAATAGAAATGAAAGCATATGTCCACATAAAAACTTATATATAAATGTTTATAGCAATATTATTCACAATAGCCAAAAGATGGAAACTAAAATGCTCATCAACTAACAAACAGATAAACAAAATCTGATTTTCCATACAGTGGAATATTATTCTGCCTTAAAAAGGAATGAAGTTCTAACTTGTGCTTATATATGAATGGATCTTAGAAACATTATGCTAAATGAAAGAAGCCAGTCACCAAAGACCACATATTATATGATTCCATTCGTATGAAATGTCCAGAACAGGGAAATTTACAGACTCAGAAAGTAGATTACTGGTTGATAGGGCTGAGGGAAAGGGAAAGGGGGATGCTGGGATGATAGCAAAATGGTATGGGAGTTTCTTTTTGTGGCAATAATAATGTTCTAAAATTGACTGTGATGATGGTTGCACATCTATGAATACACTAAAAACAACTGTATTGTAAACGTTAAAGGGACGAATTGTATGGTATGAGTTATATTTCAATAAAACTGTTTTAAAAAAAGATTAAGTAACCTGTTCAAGATTTCACAGCTGGTAAGTGACAGAACTGGGATTCAAACTCAAGCAGTTGGGTCCCTGAGTTCAAACTTTTACCAAGCACATCCGTAGCCTCTCATGTGTTTTCTTTTGTTTAATCTTTATAATAACCCAGAGAGGTGGGTACTCTTATTAAATGCATGTTATAGATAAATGATAAATGAATATATAAACATGCTCTCTGCCTTTGGGGAACTTTTTTTTTCGGTACGCAGGCCTCTCACTGTTGGGGCCTCTCCCGTTGCGGAGCACAGGCTCCGGACGCGCAGGCTCAGTGGCCATGGCTCACGGGCCTAGCCACTCTGCAGCATGTGAGATCCTCCCGGACCGGGGCATGAAACCGTGTCCCCTGCATCGGCAGGCAGACTCTCAACCACTGCGCCACCAGGGAAGCCCTTTGGGGAACTTTTAATCTAGCATGGAGGAGGTACATGCATTTAAAAATAACTAAGTAGGGCTTCCCTGGTGGCGCAGTGGTTGAGAATCTGCCTGCCAATGCAGGGGACACAGGTTCAAGCCCTGGTTTGGGACGATCCCACATGCCACGGAGCAACTAGGCCCGTGAGCCACAATTTCTGAGCCTGCGCATCTGGAGCCTGTGCTCTGCAACAAGAGAGGCGGCAATAGTGAGAGGCCCGCGCACCGCGATGAAGAGTGGCCCCCACTTGCCGCAACTAGAGAAGCCCTCACACAGAAACAAAGACCCAACACAGCCAAAAATAAATAAATAAATAAATAAAATTAAAAACAAACAAAAAAACTATAAAAAAAGATTCCTGTTCTTTAAAAAAAATAACTAAGTATAATACAAGGCAAAATAAAATGAATATTATAATAAAGTATGGAATACTGATATAGTGCAGAGATCAGAGAAGCATTTGTTGTATAAAATTATTGTTGTAGAACATTCAAGAAACTTAACCCATATAGCACTATTCCTTTAAATGAACAAAAAGGACTTAGAACCATTTTTGGAAACTGCTCAAAAACCTTCACTGCTCTGTCTTACCTACCCATCATCACACTGCCTGTAGAATGAAATTCAAACTTCTTATCAATGATATTTAGGGTCTGTCACCATCTGGCCTTAAATGTACCTCCTAGCTTTTTCAATGACTGCATCCTAACACATATCTTATGCGCTAGCCATAGTAAGCCATGTATTTTCAGGCCTCATCACTTCTGTCATGATTCTGGTATGGAATACCCATTTCTCCCATTTTCCCATCCATTTGGCATTAATTATTCCTTCCTCTGCACTCTACATCAGCTTTTTGTACCACTATAATAAAGCTTATTTCAACTTATTTTGTTCCATCTTGCATTATACTTCATTTTCCCCCCACTCCCACTAAATTACACACTCCCTGAAGACAGAGACCATGTCATCCTTTCCAGTACTTTAAACATCAAAAATGTTTGCTGAATGAAATCCTGCTAGCTCTAGATGGCAATTATATAATTGTTTCCCCTATTTTACCTGTGTTCTTATTTAGATATTTGTGTCACAAGCTTGTTATATACTTCATTAGCAACTGTCACTTGGAACAATTAGCTTATGCATGAACTGTAATGCATAGACCAAGTGCCCTGGAGACTCTGACTTTATATTTTGTATCTGTATCTCTAATTCTGTGACTAGTACACATTAGGCCCATAGTGAGGTGTTACTGAATAAATAGACAAACATTCAGATGAGACTATTTCTCCTAGTAACATAAAACATGCACACAGTTATTATAGGTATTATATCTGAGCAATATAAACAATGGACATAGCAGCTTAAAAGTTGCATAAGTAAAGATTAATACCTAATAGTGCAAGTACTGGTTTGTCACTCTCATTTCCCTTAAATTGCATTGCCAATCCTTAGTTTCAGGACATTTGTAATCACAGTTGTTTCTTAAATAACTCAAGAGTCTGGTTATAAAAGGGAATTAACGTAAAAACACATTTAAATGAGTGTCGTGTCAGAAAATACAGTGTCACCATGAATGCTATACTTAAGGCTAAAAAGACAACCAGACTATAAGCACATAATTTATTTTTATTATTATTATTATTTTGTGTGTGTGTGGTATGCGGGCCTCTCACTGTTGTGGTCTCTCCCGTTGTGGAGCACAGGCTCCAGACGCGCAGGCTCAGCAGCCATGGCTCACAGGCCCAGCCGCTCCGCGGCATGTGGGATCCTCCCGGACCGGGGCACGAACCCGTGTCCCCTGCATCGGCAGGTGGACTCCCAACCACTGCGCCACCAGGGAAGCCCTATAAGCACATAATTTTAAGGCTTTTATTTCTCACAGAAAGATCTGTGAAGGTAAACGTTTTCATGGTTGTTCTTAGCCTAACTGTCCATTTTATTTTAGAAAGTTTTAGAAAATGCGTCAACGTTTTGTAGTGAGTCTGGCCTAAAATACATATTCTAGTCACTACGAAATTATTTATATGCTTTTCTCACTGCTAAATGATTCAAAACAATTTTATTTTAAAATGTCAAGCTTGTCACGTGTGCAATACTGAATGGTGATGTGTGACGTTACAATAATCAAGTGAGTTTGATTTTCAAAATTGAAAAAATACTTATGGAATTTTAAATAGCATATTTAAAATAGTATGCACTACAAGGATTACTGTTTCTCTTCAAAAGAGACTAGTCTGATGTTTCCTCTACTCTCTGCAGTTGTAGATATTAAAGGTTCCAGTAGTCAGAGAGAAGGGAGAGGAGGAGGAGGAGGAGTGAAGGGAGGAAGGGGGGGGAGGGAGGGGAGGGAGGGAGGGAGGGAGAGAGAGAGAGAGAGGTTGATTCAGCTCTCTCTTTTTAAGGAAATGTGTTCTTCTTAAACATTTCTTCTTGGTGTTCCAAGAACATTTATATGACAAAAACATTACTTTTCTATTGGAAGAGTCAAGAAGAAGAAATAATTCTCCACTGCAATAATTGATCCATGCAAAGCTCATTTTAAAAATTATTATAAAATAAACACATGAGATTTACCCTCTTAAATATTTAAGTACAATACAGTATTATTAACTGTAAGCACAATGTTTTACAGCATATCTCTGAATTTTTCATCTTGCATGACTGAAACTTTATATGCAATGAAAGAACCTCCCCATTTCCTCCTCCCCCCAGTTGCCAACAACCACCATTCTACTTTCTGCTTCTGTGAGTTTTACTACTTTAGATACCTCATATAACTGGAATCAAGCAGTATCTGTCCCTTGGTGCTGGTTTATTTCACTTAGAATAATTTCCTCAAGGGTTCATTCATACAGCATATGACAGAATTTCCTCCCTTTTTAAGTCTGAATAATATTCCACTGTATTTATATATCACATTTTATTTGTTCATCTGTCAATGGACATTTAGGTTGTTTCCACCTCTTGGCTCTGAATACTGCTACAATGAACATGGGAGTGCAAATATCTCCAGCAGATCCCGATTTCAATGTTTCTGAACACCCAAAATTGGGATTGCTGGATAACATGGCAGTTCTGTTTTTAACTTTTTGAGGAGCCTCCATACTGTTTTCCATAGCAGGTGTGACATTATACATCCCCACCAACATTCCAATTTCTTCACATACTTACCAACACTGGTTATTTCCTGGTTTTTTGATAATGGCCATTCTAACAGATGTGAGATGATATCTCATTGAGCTTTCAATGTGCATTTCCTGATGATTAGTGAAGTGGAGCATCTTTTAATGTGTCTGTTGGCCATTTGTGTCTCCACTTTGGATAAATGTCTATTGAAGTTGTTTGCCCATTTTTTAATCAGGTTATATGTTTTTATGCTAAGTCACAGAAGTTCCCTATGCATTTTGGATATTAACCCCTTATCAAATATATGGTTTGTAAATATTTTCACCCATTCCATAGGTTGGTTTTTCACTCTGTTGATTGGTTCTTTTGCTGTACAGAAGTTTTTTAGTTTGAAATAGTCCCACTTGTTTATTTTTATTTTTGGTGTCATATCCAAGAAATCATTACCAAGCCAATGTCAGAAAGTTTTTCCACTATATTTTCTTCTAGGAGTTTTACAGTTTCAGGTCTTCAATTTAAGTCTTTAATATCAAGTTGATTTTTGTGAAGGTCCAATTCCATTCTTTTGTATGTGGATATCTAGTTTTCCCAGCATCATTTGTTGAAGAGACTATCCTTTCCCCATTGTGTATTATTAGCACCCTTGTCAAAGATCATTTGATCCTACATACATAGCTTTATTTCTGGGTTTTCTATTATATTCCATTGGTCTATATGTCTCTCTGTCAGTGCCAAACTATTTGATTACTGTAGCTTTGTAATATATTTTCAAATCAGGAAGTGTGAGGCCTCCTGCGTTGTTTTTCTTTCTCAGGATTGACTTGGCTATTCGGGGTCCTTTGTGGTTTCTTACATATTTTAGGATTGTTTCTTTCTATTCCTATAAAAATGCCATTGGGATTTGATAGGGATTGCACTGACTCAGTAGATTATTTGGGGTAGTATAGACATTCTGACAATATTAATTCTTCCAATTCACAAACGTGGAACATCTTTCCATTTATTTTTGTCTGCTTTAATTTCTTTTATCAGTGTTTTGTAGTTACAGAATTATTCATTGTTAGTGTAGTGTTGTTAGTGTATCAATGTGCACAACGGATTTTTATGTTGATTTTATAGGATGCAACTTTACTGAATTCATTTATTAGTTACAACAGTTTTTGTGGAATCTTTAGGGATTTCTATATATATGATCATATCATCTATGAACAAATATAAATCTACTACTTCCTTTACAATTTGGAAAATTGGAAATATTTCTTTCCTAACTTCTTTCTCAAGGACTTTTAGTACTATGTTGAAATGAAGTCACAAGAGTAGGCATCCTTACCTTGATCCTGATCTTAGAGGAAAAGCTTTTGGTTTTTCACCACTGAGTATGATGCTAGCTATGGGCTCTTCATATATAGCCTTTGTTATGTTAAGGTAATTTCCTTCCATTCCTAGTTTGTTGTTTCTATCGTGAAAGGGTTTTGAAATCTGTCAGTGCTCTTTCTGCATCTATTGAGGTGATCAAGTGATTTTTATGCTTTGTTCTGTTAATGTGGTGTATCACTTTGATGGATGCTTTTTTTCATGAGATGGTCAGTCAGGTTCAGCCACAAGAGGCGGACACAAGAGGGGTACAGGAAAACAAAATGTATTATACTCACAAGCCCTAGAGAGACAGAGTCACTGCATTCCATGAGGGGACCACACAGGGTGAGCACCAAGGGAGCAGGCTCCACCAAGCAGGTAGGAGCTGAGAGAAAGAGCAAGAACCCATGGGCAAGTACCTTTATTGGGGGTCTGGATGGAGTACCAAGCAAAAGGCATGAGGTGATTTCATTGGTGTGTTTGAATGTCACAGTGTGGGGAGGGCAAAAAGGGGAACTAGAGGCAGGGGCCAGCCTTATCACACTAGTGCACCAGTCACCTGAACAGGGTGCAAACAGCCTGTTTGTGGGGATGTTGAAACAGAAGTAAATAATTAAGTTTTTTAATTTACTATAAAATTTACTTTTGTATGTTTTTAAACCATCATTACCAACACAGGGATAAATTCTAATTGGTCATGGTGCATGATCCTCTTAATGTGCTGTTGAATTCAGTTTGCTAGTATTTTGTTGAGAATTTTTGCATTTATATTCATAAGGGATACTGGCCTGTGGTATTCTTTTCTTTTAGTTTGTTTTTTGTTTGTTTGTTTGTTTTTAATTTCTGGCTTTGGTATCAGATTAATACTGGCCTCATAAAATGAGTTTGGGAGTACTCTTTCCCCTTCAATTTTTCGGATGAATTTGAGAAGAACTGGCATGAATTCTTTAGATGTTTGGTAGAATTCATGAGTGAAGCCATCTGGTCCTGGGTTTTGCTTTGTTGGGAGATATTTGAATACTGATTCAATTGACGTACTAGTTACAGGAATGTTCAAATTTTCTATTTCTTTATGATTCAGTCTTGGTAGGTCAAATGTTTCTAGGAATTTATCTATTTCTTCTAGATTGTCCAATTTGTTGGTGTATAACTGTTCATAGTATTCTTTTTTAATGCTTTTTTATTTCTCTGGCATCGGCTGTAATGTCTCCCCTTTCATTTGATTTTGAGTCTTTGCTCTGTTTTTCTTAATCTAACAGAAGATTTGTCAATTCTGTTTATTTTTTGAAAATAACAACTCAGTTTCATTTATTTTTTCCATTGTTTTTCTATTTCCTACTTTATTTCTGCTCTTATCTTTATTATTTCCTTCCTTTTGTCAGCTTTGAGCTTAGTTTGTTCTTTCTTTTCCCTGAGGCGTAGAGTTAGGTTGTTTGAGATTTTCCTTCTTTTCTATTGTAAATATATCCCTATAAACTTACTGCTATATTGCTTTTTCTGCATCCAATAAGTTTTGGTATGTTGTGTCTTCATTTTCATTTGTCTCAAAATATTTTCTAATTCCCCTTTTGATTTCTTCTTCTACCCATTGGTTGTTCAAGAGTTTAATTTTGACATATTTTGAAATTTACTTTTCCTTCTGCTATTGATTTCTAGTTTTCATTCTATTAGAGCCAGAAAAGATACTTAGTATGATTTCGATCTTCTTAAATTTTGTTTAAGAAAGCTTGTGATCTAACATGTGATCTATCCTGGAGAAATGTGCTTGAGAGTGTGTATTCTGTTGTTGGGTGGATTGCTTTTTATATGTTTGTTGGGTCCATTTGGTCTTTAGTATTATTCAAGTCCTCTGTTTCCTTATTGACCTTCTGTCTGGATATTCTATCTGTTATTGAAAGTGGGATATTGAAATCTACATTACTGTGTTACTGTCTGTTTCTCCCTTCAGTTCAGCTAATGTTTGCTTCATATATTTAGGTACTCTGATGTGGAATGCATATATGTTTACAATTGTTACATCTTCCTGGGGAATTGACCCTTTTATCATTATATAATGTCCTTTATCGTCTATTGTGACAGTTTCTGACTTGAAGTCTATTTTGTTTGATATAAATGTGGCCACCTCTGCTCTCTCCTGTCGCCATAACCATGGAATATCATATTCCATCCTTTCACTTTCAAGTATGGGTATCCTTAAATCTGAGGTGAGTCTCCTTGTAGACAGCATAGAATTGGATCCTGTTTTTAATTCAGTCAGTCACTCCATGTCTTTTGATTGGGGAGATTAATCCATTTACATTTAAAGTAATTATTAACAGGGAAGGATTTACTATTACTATTTACTATTGCCATGTTGTTGATTGTTTTCTGTTAGTCTTGTAGTTCTTTTGTCTGTCTTTTCCTCTCTTGCTGTCTTCCATTGTGTTTCACTGATTTTTTTGTATTGACACACTTTGTTTCCTTTCTCTTTTCCTTTTGCATGTTTTCTATTGGTATTTTCTTTGTGGTTATCCTGGGGATTATATAAAGCATCTTGAAGTTATAACAATTACTGTTTATTTTAAACCAATAATAATTTAAGTTCAATTGCATACAAAAACTCTACACATTTTGCTCTCCTTTCCCAACACTTTATGTTAGTGATGTGACAAATCACATCTTTTTATTTTGTGTATTCATTAACATATTTTTATAGTTTATTTACTTTTAATTTCTATGCCAGAATTAAAAGTGATTTATGTACCACTGTTACAATATTACAATATTCTGTATTTCTCTATATATTTATATTTACCAGTGAGCTTTATACTTTCATATGCTTTTATGTTGCTGTTCAGCATATTTTTGTTCCAATTTGAAGGACTCTCTTTAGCCCTCAGCAAGTCTATTAATGAACTCGCTCAGCTTTTGTTTGTCTGGGAATGTCTTTATCTCTTCTTCATTTTTAAAAGAAATTTTTGCCAGGTATAATATTGTTGGTTGACAGGTTATTTTCTTTTGGGACTTTGAAAGACTACCATCCTGCTCCCTTCTGGCCTGCAATGTTTCTGCTGAAAAATTCACTGATAGTCTTATGGGGGTTCCCATGTATATGCTAAGTCACTTTTCTCTTGCTGTTTTCAAGTCTTTGTCTTTTAATTTTGACAATTTGATTATACTGTGTCTCAGTGTGTTCTCTTTTTAAACACCAGTCCAGTGGTATTCTTGAATATGGATGTCCACTTCCTTCCCTAGATTTGGGAAGTCTTCAACCAGTTTCTTTGAATAAGGTTTCTGCCCCTTTCTCTCTTTCTTCTCCTTCTGGGACTCCTAAAATTCGATGTCTCGTAAGTCCCTTAGCTTTCTTCACTCTTTTTTTTTTTTTTTTTTTTTTTTTTGCGGTACGCAGGTCTCTCACTGTTGTGGCCTCTCCCGTTGTGGAGCACAGGCTCCGGATGCGCAGGCTCAGCGGCCATGGCTCACGGGCCCAGCCTCTCGGCAGCATGTGGGATCTTCCCGGACCGGGGCACGAACCCACGTCCCCTGCATTGGCAGGCGGACTCTCAACCACTGCGCCACCAGGGAAGCCCTTCACTCTTTTTCATTCTCTTTTCTTTTTTGCATTTCTGACTGAATAATTTCAAATGACTTGTCTTCAAGTTCACTGATTCTTTCTTCTGCTTGATCAAGTCTGCTCCTGAACCCCTCTAGTGAATTTTTCAGTTCAGTTATTGCATTTTTTAGCTGTAAAATTTGTTTTGTTCTTTTATGTATTTTCTCTTTGCTGAAATTCTTGTTTTGTTCACACAATGTTTTCCTGAGCTCATAGAACACCTTCATGATGGTTTTTTTGTTGTTGTTTTTTTTATGGTGGTTATTTTTAATTCTTTGTCAGGTAATTCAAATACCCTCCACTTCTTTAGGGTCAGTTTCTAGAGATTTATTTTGTTCCTCTGGACAATTTTTCTCTGTTTCTTAGTGTACCTTGTAACTTTGTGTCAGTATCCATACATGTGAAGAAACCAGGCTGTATATACTGACTTTGTATAGGGAAAGATCATCAATCATCCTGACTAGAGATTTGGGGGGCCTCTCAAACCTTTTCTGTGGATGTGACTTCTCTAACCTTCTGTGTGTAGATTCCTTATCAGAGGGATTTGCCAGTTTCTTTTTTTCAGGAGCTTGCTATCTCTTGATCCTTCTGGTATCTCTCTGCTGTCCCTTTGGACCATGGAGTAGCAACACACCACCCATCCCTTTTATTGTTTCCAGTGGTTCCCAGGTGGTAGAGTATCCTAAGTCCTATCTACATCCTGTTGGGTGAGACAGAATCCAGTTCCTCATGCAGCTCTCCAAAAAGCCAGAACATTGTACACTTGCTCCACTCTTCTCTTTCCCCCCTAAGGGAAAGGCCACAAACTGTATTATCCTCTGTCTAATTTACCATAGGCCCTTTGGAACAGCAGCATGAGTCCAGCTCTTTTATGTGCTCAGTGCCCTAGGCTTCTAGTGTACGTCAGATCCTGTTCATGTTCTGAGAGAGGTGAGACAGATACCGGTCCCTCAGGTCACCCCTAAAAAAAGCCAGAATGTTCCATTCTTCTCTTTCCCCATGAGGAAGAGACTATTAAGCTGTATTGACCTTTGTATTCTGTACTGCAGATCCTCTGGAGCAGCAACATGTTGCCCAGAATTTTTTTTTAAGTCTTAGTGGTCTCCATGCATCTAAAGCATGATGGATCATATCAGTGCTCCAAGAAAGTGAGACAGAAGCTAGTACTTGGGCAGCCCCCAGAAATGTCAGAACACTGGACATATAATTCCTCTTTTCCTCCCCAGGGAGAAGCCAGAAGCTGGGAGTTTCCTCCCAAGAGGATGGCACTGTGCCAGGAAAAGAGAGTATCATGAGGAGGTGACATGAATTTTCCTACTGGCTTCAATGTGGTCAGTTTCACACTCACCTGGGGTGCAGGAGCCTCTTAACCTTCTCACAAAGGAAACTGGTGCATGTATTATTGAATTGGTGTCTCTGTGAAAGGAAGGTCTGTTGCTTACTTTTCTGCCATCTTGCTGATGTCACTTCTGTGAAAACCTCATCTTGACTGGTAGAATATAGATAGAATTATTCGGGAATATTATTTTAATTCCTATGGAATTAAAGGAGATTTCCAAAGTACTATGTTAAATTAGACTTTTCTAGGATCAAAATGCATGTTTGTCATGTTCTTTTTAATAGGAATCAAACACCTAAACTTTGCCTATTTTAACCACCCAACTTCACAACAGAATGTCTTGACTAAGTATCCTTTAGTTTTCATCTACTTTAGTTTAGTTTATTTATTACTTATTCATTCTTTCATTCATCCATTCTCTAATTTATTTATTAACATTCTGCACTTTAGTTAGGGGGCTTAGGAGAAACAGAGTCCACAGAGCTTAGCAAACTATGGCCCAGCTCCAAATTGACTCATCATGTGTTTTTATTAAGGTGTTATTCGAATATGGCCACACTTATTCATTTTATCTAGGCCTATTTTCATTGTACAATGGCAGAGCTGAGTAGCTGTTACTAAGACCATATGGCCTACAAAGTATTTATTATCTGGTCCTTTATAGAAAAAAATTTGCCTACCCTCCTCTATGCTATAGTTAGTTCTCATTATTGGCTTGTGTAGACATTCTTCTTTATATAAAATACTGATATTTATAAATGTTTGTGTTCAAATTATATTTTTGTGAATTGAATCATGTTATAGAAACCCCATCTCTAAGTTCTGTCATCCAAGAAGGAACCCTTGGGAGTACAAATAGTACACTGCATGTGTTTTACTGGATTTAAATTCAAAAGAACTTTTTTATAGTAGCACCCAGATAGAACAGCATGGTGTACCAGTGGCATGGCATCAAAGAGCATTTTGCTCTTAAAAATAAGAAATATAGGCTTCCCTGGTGGCGCAGTGGTTGAGAGTCCACCTGCCGATGCAGGGGACGTGGGTTCGTGCCCCAGTCTGTGAAGATCCCACATGCCGCGGAGCAGCTAGGCCCGTGAGCCATGGTCGCTGAGCCTGTGCGTCTGGAGCCTGTGCTCCTCAATGGGAGAGGCCACAACAGTGAGAGGCCCGTGTATCACAAAAAATAAAAAAATAAGAAATATGTCTTTTATAATTACTATTTAAAAATTCTGTTTTGAAAATAGGATATACACAGAAACACCATACACCCGAAGTTGAGATTGTTAATTATCACCCTGCACTTTTAGTGGAATACTTAACGTTCATTTGAAACCTAATTGTGATTATTTATTAATTTCCTGCTCTATTTATTTTAAACCTGTATTTTTTTAATAAGAGGCTGTTTTAAAGTAAGTTGCACTTCTACCTTTACTTAGAATGTATTTTTACCCACATAGTGTAGTTTATACATATAAATATATTTTTCATGAATAATTGCAAACTAGAAGGCTATTTCTAATGTGTATATTTTATATCATATTCCTTTTTTAACTTTCCAAAATACAGCCAAGTAAAGATATCTTGGAGAGTAATAAAATTCATTTTACTTAGTCATGTGTACATTTTAAATAGAAGAGATCATTTCGATAACCAAACAAGATGCTATCTGGCAGCAAATGTAGTAGAACTCATTTGACATGTTTCTTTATCCATTTTCTGGTCCTCTGGTTAGAAATGGAGGGGAAAAAAATGAATTCAGCATTTCTCAGAAATTACACATCATTATAAAAATAATATAAATAAATATCCAACTTCTCTTAAAAAAGCTAATCAGCTTCTCCTTTAGATTTTTACTGTAAAAAATTAGCTCATAAAATGATTTTGCCTCCATAAACGAAAACAACATAATTAGATTCCAAATAAAATGTAAGTATCCCACCACATAAAACTCTATGGTAGAGAGACGTTCAAGATGGCAGAGGAGTAATACGTGAAGATCATCTTCCTCCCCACAAATACATCTACATGTGGAACAAACCCTAGAGAACACCTGACCAGAGGCAGAAGACCTCAGACTTCCCAAAATGCAAAAAACTCCCCACGTACCTGGGTACAGCAAAAGAAAAAAGAAAAAACAGAGACAAAAGGCTAGAGACAGGACCTGCACCTCTGCGAGGGAGCTGTGAAAGAGGAAAGTTTCCACAAACTAGGAAGCTCCTTCACTGGCGGAGACATGAGGTGGCAGGGGTAAAGCTTCAGAGCCACGGAGCAGAGTGCAATAGCGGTGCAGAGCGCAAAGCAGAGAGATTCCCACACAGAGAACCAGTGCCGACTAGCACTCACCAGCCTGAGAGGCCTGTCTGCTCACCCACTGAGGCGGTTGGGGGCTGGGAACTGAGGCTCGGGATTTGGAGGTCAGATCCCAGGGAGAGGACTGGAGTTGGCTGCATGAACACAGCCTGAAGGGAGCTACTGTGCCACAGTTAGCCGGGAGGGAGTCCGGGAAAAAGTCTGGGACTGCCGAAGAGGAAAGAGACCATCATTTAGGGGTGCACAAGGAGAGGGGATTCAGAGCACTGCCTAAACAAGCTCCAGATATGGGCAGGAGCCGCGGCTATCAGCGCAGACACCTGAGATGGGCATGAGACACTAAGGTTGCTGCTGCAGCCACCAAGAAGCCTGTGTGCAAGCACAGGTCACTATCCACACCTTCCCTCCGAGGAGTCTGTGCAGCCCGCCACTGCCAGGGTGCCATGATCCAGGGACAACTTCCCCGGGAGAATACATGGCGCGCCTCAGGCTGTTGCAATGTCACATTGGCCTGAGCCACCACAGGCTCGCCCAGCATTCTGTACCCCTCCCTCCCGCCAGCCTGACTGAGCCAGAGCTACCTAATCAGCTGCTACCTTAACCCTGACCTGTCCGGACAAAGAACAGATGCCCTCGGGGGACCGACATGCACGGAGGAGACAAATCCAAAGATGAACCCTAGGAGCTGTGTGAACAAAGAAAAGAAAGGAAAATTTCTCCCAGCAGCCTCAGGAGGAGCGGATTAAATCTCCACAATCAACTTGATGAACGCTGCATCTCTGGAATATCTGAATAGACAACGAATCATCCCAAAATTGAAGCCGTGGACTTCAGGAGCAACTGTAAACTTGGGGTTAGCTTTCTGTATCTTATTTGTTTCTGCTTTTACGTTTATCTTAGTTTAGTATTTTCAGTTTATTATCATTGGTAGATTTCTTTAGTGATTTGGTGGTTCACTTCCGGTTTTTTACATATATTTTTTTCCTTTTCATGCGTATGTGTATGTGTATGCTTCTTTGTGTGATTTTGTCTATATAACTTTGCTTTTACCATCTGTCCTAAGGTTCTGTCTGTACATTTGCTTTGTTAGTTTCTTTGTTTGTTTTAGTATACTTTTTAATGCTTGTTATCATTGGTGAACTTGTTTTTTGGTTTGGTTGCTCTCTTTCTTTTTTCTTTTTTAATACTTTTTAATTTTAAATATTTTTTTAATTTTAATAAATTTATTTCTTTTTATTTTATTTTTTCTTTCTATCTTTCCTTCTTTTTTTCTCGCTTTTCTTCTGAGCCATGGGGCTGACAGGGTCTTGGTGCTCTGGCCGGGTGTCAGGCCTGTGCCTCTGAGGTGGGAGAGCCGAGTTCAGGAAATTGGTTCACCAGAGATCTCCCAGCTCCACATAATATCAAACAGCGAAAACTGTCCCAGAGATCTTCATCTCAAGGCTAAGACCCAACACCACTCAATGACCAGCAAGCTATAGTGCTGGACACCCTATGCCAAACACCTAGCAAGACAGGAACACAACAATAGGCATTAGCAGAGAGGCTGCCTAAAATCATAATAAGTTCACAAACACCCCAAAACACACCACAGATGCAGTGCTGCCCACCAAAAAGACAGGATCCAGCCTCATCCACCAGAACATATGCACCAGTCCCCTCCACAAGGAAGCCTAGACAACCCACTGAACCAACCTTACCCACTGGGGGCAGACATCGAAAACAACGAGAACTACGAACCTGCAGCCTGCGAAAAGGAGACCCCAAATACAGGAAGTTAAGCAAAATGAGAAGACAGAGAAACACACAACAGATGAAGGAGCAAGGTAAAACCCCACCAGACCAAACAAATGAAGAGGAAATAGGCACTCTACCTGAAAAAGAATTCAGAATAATGATAGTAAAGATGATCCAAACTCTTGGAAACAGAATGGAGAAAATAAACGAAACATTTAACAAGGACCTAGAAGAACTAAAGAGCAAAGAAACAATGATGAACAACACAATAAATGAACTTAAAAATTATCTAGAAGGAATCAATAGCAGAATAACTGAGGCAGAAGAACAGATAAGTGTCCTGGAAGATAAAATAGTGGAAATAACTACCCCAGAGCAGAATAAAGAAAAAAGAATGAAAAGAATTGAGGACAGTCTTAGAGACCTCTGGGACAACATTAAACTCACGAACATTCGAATTATAGGGGTCCCAGAAGAAGAAAAAAAAAAAAAGGTAGTGAGAAAATATTTGAAGAGATTATAGTTGAAAACTTCCCTACTATGTGAAATGAAATAGTGAAGTCCAAGAAGCACAGAGAGTTCCATACAGGACAAATTCAAGGAGAAACACACCAAGACACATATTAATCAAACTACCAAAAATTAAATATAAAGAAAAAATATTAAAAGCAGCAATGGAAAAGCAACAAATAACATACAAGGAAATCCGCATAAGCTTAACAGCTGATCCTTCAGCAGAAACCCTACAAGCCAGAAGGGAGTGGAAGGACATATTTAAAGCAATGAAAGGGAAAAACCTACAACCACGATTACTCTATCCAGCAAGGATCTCATTCAGATTTGACAGAGAAATTAGAACCTTTACAGACAAGCAAAAGCTAAGAGAACTCAGCACCACCAAACCAGCTTTACAATAAAGGAACTTCTCTAGGCATGAAACACAAGAGATTGAGAATACCTACAATAACAAACCCAAAAGAATTAAGAAAATGGTAATAGGAACATACATACTGATAACTGCTTTAAATGTAAAGGGATTAAATGCTCCAACCAAAAGACATGGACTGGCTGAATGGATACAAAAAGAAGACCCATACATAGGCTGTCTACAAGAGACCCACTTCAGACCTAGGGACACATACAGACTGAAATTGAGGGCATGGAAAAAGATATTCCATGCAAATGGAAATCAAAAGAAAGCTGGATTTAAATGATAAATTAAACAAGATGGACTTAATTGATATTTATAAGACATTCCATCCAAAAACAACAGAATACACTTTCTTCTCAAGTGCTCATGGAACATTCTCCAGAATAGATATCTTAGGTCACAAATCAAGCCTTGGTAAATTTAAGAAAACTGAAATCGTATCAAGTTTCTTTTCTGACCACAATGCTATGAGCCTAGATATCAATTACAGGAAAAGAACTGTAAAAAATACAAACACATGGATACTAAAAAATACACTACTAAATACCCAAGAGAGCACTACAGAAATCAAAGAGGAAATCAAAAAATACCTTGAAACAAATGACAATGAAAACACGACGATCCAAAACGTATGGGATGCAGCAAAAGCAGCTCTAAGAGGGAAGTTTATAGCAATACAATCCTACCTCAAGAAACAAGAAACACCTCAACTAAACAACCTAACCTGACAACCAAAGCAATTAGAGAAAGAACAAACAAACCCCAAAGTTAGCAGAAGAAAAGGAATCATAAAGATCAGATCAGAAATATATGAAAAAGAAATGAAGGAAACAATAGCAAAGATCAATAAAACTAAAAGCTGGTTCTTTGAGAAGATAAACAAAATTGATAAACCATTAGCCAGACTCATCAAGAAAAAAAGGGAGAAGACTCAAATCAATAGAATTAGAAATGAAAAAGAAGTAACAATTGATGCTGCAGAAATATAAAGGATCATGAGAGATTACTACAAGCAACTCTATGCCAATAAAATGGACAAGCTGGAAGAAATGGACAAATTCTTAGAAAAGCACAACCTTCTGAGACTGAACCAGGAAGACAGAAAATATGAACAGACAAATCACAAGCACTGAAATTGAAACTGGGATTAAAAATCTTCCAAGAAACAAAAGTCCAGGACCAGATGGCTTCACAGGCAAATTCTATCAAACATTCAGAGAAAAGCTAACACCTATCCTTGTCAAACTCTTCCAAAATATAGCAGAGGGAGGAACACTCCCAAACTCATTCTACAAGGCCACCATCACCCTGATACCAAAACCAGACAAAGATGTCACAAAAAAAGAGAACTACAGGCCAATATTACTGATGAACACAGAAGCAAAAATCCTCAAAAAAATACTAGCAAACAGAATCCAACAGCAGATTAAAAGGATTATACATCATGATGAAGTGAGGTTTATCCCAGGAATGCGAGGATTCTTCAATATATGGAAATCAATCAATGTGATAAAGCATACTAACAAATTGAAGGAGAAAAACCATATGGCCATCTCAATAGATGCAGAAAAAGCTTTCGACAAAATTCAACACCATTTAAGATAAAATCCCTCCAGAAAGTAGGGACTTACCTCAACACAATAAACGCCATATATGACAAACCCACAGCCAACATCGTTCTCAATGGTAAAAAACTTAAACCATTTCCTCTAACATCAGGAACAAGACAAGTCTGCCCACTCTCACCACTATTATTCAACATAGTATTGGAAGTTTTAGCCACAGCAATCAGAGAAGAAAAAGAAATCGAAGGAATCCAAATTGGAAAAGAAGAAGTGAAATTCTCACTGTTTGCAGATGACATGATACTATACATAGAGAATCCTAAGGATGCCAACAGAAAACTACTAGAGCTAATCAATGAGTTGGGTAAAGTAACAGGATATAAAATTAATACACAGACATCTCTTGCATTCCTTTACAATAATGATGAAAAATCTCAAAAAGAAATTAAGAAAACACGCCCATTTACCATTGCAACAAAAAGAATAAAATACCTATGAATAAACCTAACTAAGGAGACAAAAGACCTGTATGCAGAAAACTATAAGAAACGGATGAAAGGAATTAAAGATGATACAAACAGATGGAGAGATATACCATATTCTTGGATTGGAAGAATCAACATTGTAAAAATGACTATACTACCCAAAGCAATCTACAGATTCAATGCAATCCCTATCAAACTACCAGTGGCACTTTTCACAGAACTAGAACCCAGAATTTCCCAATTTGTATGGAAACACATAAGACCCCGAATAACCAAAGCAATCTTGACAAAGAAAAATGGAGCTGGAGGAAGCAGGTTCCCTGACTTCAGACTATACTACAAAGCTACAGTAATCAAGACAGTATGGTACTGGCACAAAAACAGAAATATATTATCAATGGAATAGGATTGAATGCCCAGGGATAAATCCATGTACATATGGTCACCTTATCTTTGATAAAGGACACAAGACTATACAATGGAAAAAAGACAGCCTCTTCAATAAGTGGTGCTGGGTAAATTGGAGAGCTACATGTAAAAGAATGAAATTAGAACATTCCCTAAGACCATACACAAAAATAAACTCAAAGTGGGTTAAAGACCTAAATATAAGCCAGACACTATCAAACTCTTAGAGGAATACATAGGCAGAACACACCATGACATAAATCACAGCAAGATCCTTTTTGACCCACCTGCTAGAGAAATGGAAATAAAAACAAAAATAAACAAATGGGACCTAATGAAATTTAAAAGCTTTTGCACAGCAAAGGAAAACATAATCGAGACAAAAAGACAACCCTCAGAATGGGAGAAAATATTTGCAAATGAAGCAACTGACAAAGGATTAATCTCCAAAATTTATAAGCAGCTCATGTAGCTCCATATCAAAAAAACACACAACCCAATCCAAAAATGGGCAGAAGACCTAAATAGGCATTTCTCCAAAGAAGATATACAGATTGCCAACAAACACATGAAAGGATGCTCAACATCACTAATTATTAGAGAAATGCAAATCAAAACTACAATGAGGTATCACCTCACACCAATCAGAATGGCCATCATCAAAACATCTACAAACAATAAATGCTGGAGAGGGTGTGGAGAAAAGGGAACCCTCTTGCACTGTTGGCGGGAATGTAAATTGATACAGCCACTATGGAGAACAGTATGTAGGTTCCTGAAAAAACTAAAAATAGAACTACCATATGACCCAGCAATCCCACTACTGGCCATATACCCTGAGAAATCCATCATTCAAAAAGTGTCACGTACCATAATGTTCATTGCAGCACTATTTACAATAGCCAGGACATGGAAGCAACCTAAGTGTCCATAGACAGATGAATGGATAAGGAAGATGTGGCACATATATACAATTGGAATATTACTCAGCCATAAAAGGAAACGAAGTTGAGTTATTTGTAGTGAGGTGGATACACCCAGAGTCTGTCATAGAGTGAAGTAAGTCAGAAAGAGAAAAATACCATATGCTAAGACATATAAATGGAATCTAAAAAAAAGGTTCTGATGTACCTAGGGGCAGGACAGGAATTAAGACGCGGACGTAGAGAATGCACTTGAGGACACGGGGAAGGGGAAGGTTAAGCTGGGATGAAGTGAGAGAGTGGCATGGACATATATACACTAACCAATGTAAAATAGATAGCTAGTAGGAAGCAGCCACATAGCACAGGGAGATCAGCTTAGTGCTTTGTGACCACTTAGACGGGAGGGAGATGCAAGAAGGAGGGGATATGGGGATATATGTATGCATATAGCTGATTCACTTTGTTATACAGGAGAAACTAACACCTCATTGTAAAACAATTATACTCCCAATAAAGATGTTAAAGTTTTTTTTGTTAAAAACAAAAAACTATGGTCATGATTAACAATGTCAATTTCTAACGTACAATGCTTGTCTCTATGTTCCATTTTCAAACAGAGACTATATCACTTTTAATAGCAAATTTTAAAACACGTATTTTATACTTTTAACTTTAAAATCTTCTTTGGTGTCATTTCACTGGCTCACCAAGTCACCTCTAGCTACGTTCTGCTATAAAGTACTTCTCTGTTTAGAAATTTAAACCTCCAGTATTTGTGCCATTACACTAAAACATATCTTTTATCTTTTTGCTTAAATAATGGTGGATGCTTCCAATCCTCCCATTTCTTTAGTTTGTCAAGCAAAATCACAGAGTAGATTCAAGTGACCTTGGATATCTTTTATTTTAAAAAGAAATGTTTCTTTGTTAAGAGATTCTGTGTACTTTGGCAATGATTCTCATGGTGAGATCAAAGCCTATCAGTGGCAACCCATTAATTTAGTGCCAATTCTGCTCTTACTAAGCTTAGCTAATTCAAGATAGCAAGTACTAGCGTTAGTCCCAATCTGAGTTCATTGAACCTGCTTAAGCAATTGATATGAGAGTAAGTCAAAAGTTGTCTTATTTTTAAGGTGGTTCACTTATCACCTTCATTCTTTTATCACATACAGTCTTAATTTGTCTTAATTTAATTTAAGTAACCAATAAACATTAAGGACCTACTCTCTATACTATGTAAAAGATACTATATTGGGCTCTACTGGTCATAGATAAGTAAAAAGCAATATATATATATATATAAAACTAAGTTGCAGTAGATATTACATAAGTTCCTTTAATATTAATAGATGGAAATCTATCCCATTATTTGACAAGAAATTAATACTCTAGTTAGGATTTAAGTTAGTGGAAGACATCAGAGTATCTGCTTTCAATTATTCCTTCCAACAAAAGATTTTTAGCTGTAAATTTAGTCACGAAGTTTTACCAGTATCAGGGAAAAACACAAAGTGTTCTTCTGCACTGAAGAAAAGCTAAAAACATTGGCAGAAAATAAAAAACCAACACACCACATTACAGGATTTGGAACATTTTTTAATAATGACACAAGTTTCTCTATTCATTCTATTATGGGAATGGAGTAGCAAACCCTGAGTTGCTTTTTGAATAAAAACATTGAAATAGCCAAAGAAAATATGGGCTTCGGCGACAATGAAGTAGTCTGTTTAATATTTCCTCTTCATATCCAGGACCTCTTGGTCATTCATGAGAATGGGATACTTTGACTGGCTGCTGCTATTGGGATCTTGGGATTTTGGAACGTTTGGTCATTGTGTAAGGAAAACAGAAGGAAAAACACCAAAATGGAAAAGAGGTTTTAGTGCTCAGATAATCTATCTAGCTCTGTAAATTCAAGCTTGTCCCCCAAATTGGCATGGAAATTCACCAAGTATGTATTTTCATTTATTGTTTTTTACTTTTTATTTTAAAATAATTTTAGACTTACACAAAGTTTGCAAAAACAATACACAGTTTTACCATATGACCCAGCAATCCCACTACTGGGCATATACCCAGAGGAAACCATAATTCAAAAAGACACATGCACCCCAATGTTCATTGCAGCATTATTTACAATAGCCAGGATATGGAAGCAATCTAAATGTCCATCAACAGAGGAATGGATAAAAAAAGATGCAGCACATATATACAATGGAATATTAGCCATAAAAAGGAAAGAAATTGGGTCATTTGTAGATACGTGGATGGACCTAGAGACTGTCATACAGAGTGAAGTAAGTCAGAAAGAGAAAAACAAATATATTAACACATATATGTGAAATCTAGAAAAATGGTATAGATGATCTTATTTGCAAAGCAGAAAGAGAGACACAGACATAGAGAACAAATGTATGGACACCAAAGGGGGAAGGGGGGAGATGAATTGGGAGACTGGGATTGACATATATACACTATTGATATTATGTATAAAATAGGTAACTATATAGCTCAGGGAACTCTACTCAATGCTCTGTGGTGACCTAAATGGGAAGGAAATCCAAAAAAGAGGGGATATATGTATACATATAACTGATTCACTTTGCTGTACAGTAGAAACTAACACAACATTGTAAAGCAACTATACTCCAATAAAAATTAATTTTAAAAAATACACAGTTCTATTTAATGCCTTCACTCAGCTTGTTATGTCTTTCATAGCCATAGTAAAGTTATCAAAACTAAGAAATTAACTTTGGTATGCTACTAATAGCTAAACTACACATTTTGGATTTCACCAGTTTTTCCAATGATGCCATTTTTTTTTAAAGTGTTTATTGAATTTGTTACAATATTGCTTCTGTTTTATGTTTTGGGTTTTTTTTGGCTGTAAGGCACATGGCATCTTAGCTCCCCAACCAGGAATCAAACCCGTACCCCCTCCACTGGAAGGCAAAGTCCTAACCACTGGACCTCCAGGGAAGTCCCAATGATGCCATTTTTTAAATCTTTTTTTAATTTTAAAATTTGTAATTGTGGTAAAATACACATAACAAAATTTACCATTCTAACCATTTTGATTACATACTTTAGAAGCATTAAGTATATTCACATTGTGCAACTCATCTCCAGAAATTTTTCATATTGCAAAACTGAAAGTCTATACCCATAAACAAAAGCTCCCCATATCCCTCTTCCCCCAGGCCCTGGCAATCACCATTCTTTTTTTTTCTATTGAGTTTGACTATTCTAGATACTTTATATAATTGGAATCATACAGTATTTATTTTTTTGTGATGGGCTGATTTCACTTAACATAGTGATCTCAAGGTTCACCCATGCTATAGCATGTAGCAAACTGTCCTTTCTTATTAGGACTGAATAATATTCCATTGTATGTATATACTACATATTGTTTATTCCTTCATCCACCAATGGACATGTGGGTTGCTTCCACCTTTTGGCTATTGTGGAGAATGCTATGAACATGGGTATACAAATATCTCTTCAAGACTCTGCTTTCGATTCTTTAGGATATATACCCAGAAGTTGAATTGTTCTATTTTTATTTATTTTTATTGTGAAGTATAAAACACCTAGAGAAGAGTGCACAAAATGGAAATGAACAACTTAAATGAGTTTTCACAAAGTGAACATCTATGTAACTCCTAGCCAATTGAGATCATTATCCCAGAACACTCTCCAAATCCTACTCCTTCCCTATCAGTACTCCTTCATTCTTCTCTGAATTTAACCACTCTTAATTTCTAAACATCACAGTTCAGATTTGCGTATTTTGGGACTTTTTATAAATTGACTAAAACAATATATATTCTTTTGTGCCTAGCATGTTTCATTCACATATATATATTTGTAAGAGTCACCCATGTGATTGCTTGGTTACATGTAGCTGTAATTCATTCATTTTCATTATCACATGCTATTCACTGTGTGATGATAACACAATTTCTTTATCAATTCTACTCTCAACGGGCATCTGGATTCTTTCAAGTTTAGGGATACTCCAAATAATTCCGCTATGAACATTCTTATATATCTTTCTTGGGGCAAATGTACACATATTTCTTTAGGGTATTTATCTAAAAGTGAAAATCTTGTGTTGCACCACATTATTGCCAATATTTGGTATTTTTCATCATTTTCATTATAGTCATTCTGGTGCTAAAATCTTGTGGTGCATTTAATTTTCATTTTCCTAATTACTAATGAAGAGCACGTTTACACAATTTATTGGTCATTTGAATGTCTTTGGTGAGTGTCGGTTTAAATCCCCACCTATTTTTTATTAGGTTGTCTATATTTTTCTTATTGATTAGTACAAGTTCTTCAGATGTTCTGGATATGAGTCTTTTGTCCGTTATGTGTGTTATAAATGATTTTTTCCACTCTGTGTCTTGGCTCTATTTTTAAACTCTATTAATGATGTATGTTTATCAAGCTTTTCTCTTATATTAGTGCTTTTCAGTCCTCTTTAATAAATCTTTTCCTACCTGAAGTTCATGTAGATAGTCTTGTGTTATCCTGTAGACATTGTGTCATTTTGCCTTTGATTTTAGGATGTGGAATATGCATTTGCATATGCTGTGAGGGGCCAAATTTACTTTATTTTCCATATGAAAATCCAACTGACCCAGCAACAGTTATTAAAAAGACTGTCTTTTCCTCACTGTTCTGCAGTCTCCTTTGCCCATATATGTGAAGGTCTTTTTTTTTTACTCTATTTTCATTTGTCTTTTATCCAGCCCAGTGCCAATACTACATTCTCTTCATTACTGTACCTTTAAAATGGACACTGATATCAAGTAGATCAAATACTCTGAAATTCTTTTCTTCAACATTGTTGCACTATTCTTGGCCCTTAGTATTTCAATAATAAATCTTAGAATCAGTCAAGTTCCACTTAAAATCTGTTGGTATTTAGTTGGAATTGCACTAACTTTTTAAAATTGCATTTTTTTATTGATACATAAGTCACATACCATAAACTTTACCATTTTAAGGTGTACACTTCAGTGGTTTTTAGTAATTCACAATGCTGTGCAACCACCACTATCTATTTCCAGAATATTTTCATCACCCCAAACTGAAACCTCATATTTGTTAGTAGTCATTCCCAATTCTCTCTTTCCCAACCCTCTGGCAACAAATCTACCTTCTGTATCTATGGGTTTGCCTGCTCTGGACATGATATAAATGGAAACATAGAGGTATCCTTTTGTGGTTAGCTTCATTCACTTAACATGTTTTCCAAGGTTCATCCATGTTGTAGTATGCATCAGTACTTCATTCCTTTTTAATGGCTAAATAACAACCCACTGTATGGACACACCAATGAAGTTTATCTATTCATCACACCAATTATGCTTATCTATTCATCAACTGCTGGACACTTGGCTTGTTGGCACATTTTCGCCATTATGAATAATGTTGCTATGAATAATTTGTCTACAACTTTTGTGTGGACATATGTTTTCATTTCTCTTGTGTATAAACCTAGGAGTGGAATTTCTGGATCAGAGGGTAACTCTGTTTAACCATGTGAGGAACTGCCAGACTGTTTTCCACAGCACCTTTACCATTTTACATTTCCACCAACAATGTATAAGGGCTCAAATTTCACCACGTCTTTACCAACTTTCCTTATTGTCATTTTTTTTAATCTGCATTCCCCTAACAACTAATGATGTTGCATATCTTTTCACGTGCTTGTTGGCCATTTGTATATCTTCTTTGGAGAAAAGTCTATCTGGATCCTTTGTCCATTTGTTTGTATTTTGGTGATTGAGTTATAAGAGTTCTTTACATATTCTGGATACAAATCCCTTGTCAGATAAATCATGAGCAAATATCTCCTTCCATACTATAGGTTGTCTTCAGTTTCTTGATAATGCCCTTTGAAGGATACAAGTTTACAATTTTGATGTAGTCCAGTTATCTATTTTTTTCTTTTATTGATTATACTTTTAGTGTCATAACTAAATAAATTGTGAGCTAATCCAAGATCATATTTATACCTGGTCTTCCTCTAAGGATTTTACAACTTTAACTCTTGTATTTGGGTCCATTTTGAGTTAGTCTGTGCCTATGGTGTGAGGTAGGAATCAAAATTCATTCTTATGCATGTGGATAAACACTTATTCCAGCACCATTTGTTGAAAAGATTATTTTTTACCCCACTGAATGGTCTTGGCACCCTTGTCAAAAATCAATTGATCATACACAGCAAAAGACACCATAAACAAAACGAAAAGACAACCTACAAACTGCGAGAAAATAGTCACAAACATGCGACCGACAAGGCCTTAATTTGCAAAATATACAAACAGCTCATATAGCTCAATATCAAAAAAACAAACAATCCAATCAAAAAATAGGCAGAAGACCGAAATAGACATTCTCCAAAGAAGATACACAGATGGCCAACAGACACACGAAAAGATGCTCAACATCATTCATTATTAGAGAAATGCAAATCAAAACCACAATGAGGTATCACCTCACACTGGTCAGAATGGCCATCATCAAAAAGCCTACAAACCGTAAATGCTGGAGAGGGTGTGGAGGAAAGAGACCCCTCCTATACTGTTGGTGGAAATATAAACTGGTGCAGCTACTATGGAAAACAGTATGGAGGTTCCTTAAAAAACTAAAAATAGAGTTATCATATGACCCAACAATCCCACTCCTGGGCATATTTCCAGAAAAGATGAAAATTCTAATTTGAAAAGATATTCGCATCCCAATATTCATAGCAGCACTATTTACAACAGCCAAGACATGGAAGCAACCTAAGTATCCATCGACAGATGACTGGATAGAGAAGATATATATATACAATGGAATATTACTCAGCCATAAAAATGAATGAAATATTGCCATTTGCAGCAACATGGATAGACGTAGAGATTACTGTACTAAGTGAAGTCAGACAGAGAAAGACAAATGGTATATAATATCATATATATAGGGAATCTAAAAAAATAATACAAATGAGCTTATTTACAAAACAGAAACAGACTCATGACAGAAAGCAAACTTATGGTTACCAAGGGGAAAGCCAGGCAGCAGGGGAGGGATATATTAGGAGCATGGAATTAACATATACAAACTACTATACATAGAACAGATAAGCAACAAGGATTTACGTTATAGCACAGGGAACAATATTCAATATCTTGTAATAACCTATAATGAAAAATAATCTGAAATATATATATATAAAACAATCACTTTACTGTATACCTGAAACTAACACAATATTGTAAATCAACTATATTTCAATTTGAAAAAAAAAAGCATGAGGGGAACTCTGAGAATCAAGGGGGAAAAAAAAGGATAACCAACACAGATTTTTTTAAAAATTGAGGTGAGGGTCACATAACACAATTAACCATTTTAAAGTGAACATTTCAGTAAATCAACTATACTTCAATAAAAAATAAAATGAACAGTTAGAGAAAGGAAGGAAGGAAGGAAGGGAGGAAGGGAGGGAGGGAGGAGGGGGAAGGGAGAGGGAGGGAAGGAGGGGGACAGAGGGAGGGGAAGGGGAGGGGAGGGAGGGGGAGGGGAGGGAGGGGAGAGAAAAAGTAAGAAATGAAATAAAATCTACGGCTTAATGCTTTTCATCAGTTTTGGAAAATCCTTGACTATTATCACGTCAAAGATTGTTTCTGCTTCATTTTCTTTCTCTTTTCAATATGTGACTACATTACAATATGTGTTAGAACTCCTCCTATACCCCTTATGCTCTTACATTCTTTTTCTGTAAGCTTTAAAAATTTTTTCTCTTTGCTTCAGTCTACATATTTACTCTAACATATTCCATTTCCCTACATAACTCTTCAGCTGAGTCTAATCTCTTAAACCCATCCATTGAGTTCTTAATTTCATTCATTGTATTTCTTAGTTTTAAAATTTTTATGTGGCTCTCTGTTATAGTTTTTAGGGTTTTGTTATGTTTTTTGTTTATAATCCTTGATCTTAATAGGCAGTTATTTTAAAGTTTGGTTTTCAGAATTCTATGATCAGAATTCTCTGTGTTTCTCTCTTTGTTGTGTATTGTTTTCTTTTTGTTCATCTGTTTGGTTTTGGTCACCCTGTTTCACTATCTTCATGTGCCTGGCTGGTTTTTTATTGTGGACTGGCTGTTGTATATTAACATCATAAAAAATATACTGAGGCCTGGGATGATATTGTCTTCTTCCATAGAAGATTTGCATTTGCTTCTGGGAAAAGGGCTAGGATACTAATCATGTAGATCAATGTAATCCAGTTATAGAGTTTGAGATTATTTGAAGTATACCTTTAGTCCCCCAACAGTGCCAGAGTATTTCTAGCTCACCCTTAATCTAAGTTATAATTCTTTGGCGTCTGAACCCAAAGCATAAAGGGTTTACAAAGTTTCCCACTCTGTGGTGAGCCATAGATACCCCTATAAACTGTGTTCAGCTTCTCAGGCTCTCAACAGCCTCTTCCAAAATCAACAAGTATCCCTTGAGAAAAAGCTGCCCCAAAGCAGAACTCAGTTTCCTTCTTCTACCCAGTTCTCAACTCCATAATTCTTCAATACCAGTTAATTTTCCTATGTCTTCCAATAGATGCTTTTAAACATTTTGTTCAGGTGTTTTCTAGGTGTTCCCAGTAGGCAAGTTGGTCAGCATTAGCTATTTAGCTAGTCTGCCACAGGAAGTGGAAGTTTTCCTAAATAGAACTTTAATTAAAAACTTCAAATTTCTTCCAACCAGTATGTTGAAACTTGAGTGCTTTCTCCTTTCCCTGCCCTAAGGTTCAACTGTTACCCCAAAAATAGACCAAGAGGAAAGGGGAAAGGGGAAAGGAGAAAGGAGGAAAATGAAAAATAATACACAACCTGGATAAGTCTTCTGATCATTCAAGAAGTAGTTTTATGTTAATAATAAAATGTGCATTAATTAAATTGGGGTAATCACTATGATGAATATTGAACACTACTTATTTCTAAAACTTTAATTCCCAAACTTATTATTGATTAGTCCCTCCTTTCCCTCTGATCTAAATGCCACTTCTGTCATATACCAATTTCTTATTTATGTGCAGTTCTGTTCTACTGGTCCATTTCTTCCTCTCTACCCCATCTCCTTCTCTCCTTCTCCCTCCCTCTCTCCCTCCCCACAATATGGCACTTTATTTTTGTACCTTTATAATATGTCTTAGAAACTAGCAGCTAAAATGGACCTTTCTTTTTCCTCAAATTGTTTTGATAATTCTTCACCATTTTTCCACTGATCTGTGAAAAAACTAGTTGTCACTGACTGTAATTGCACGGAATTTATAAGTAAATTTAATGAGAATTGATATCTTGACAATATTGAATCCTTGCCTTCCACCATTATGTATCTTTAATTTACACTACACTTTGGACACTTAATAAAGTTATAAATATAATTTTCTCTAAATAGTTCTTAAACATCAGTTGTTAGACTTACACCTAGTTACCTCATGAATCTTTTGAGAATATGATTTTTTAAAATTTCAATTGCAATTTCTAGTTGCTGTTGCTGGTGTGTAGGATCACTACTGGGTTTTGTATATATTAACATTAGGTCCGAGACCTTCAAGATGGCAGAGAAGACATGGGTATCACCTTCTTCCCCACAAATACATCAAAAATACATCTACATGTGGAACAACTGCTACAGAATACCTACTGTACGCTGGCAAAAGACCTCAGATTTCCCAAAAGGCAAAAAACTCCCCATGTACCTGGGTACGGCAAAAGAAAAAATAAAAAACAGAGACAAAAGAATAGGGACATGACCCGCACCTCTGGGAGGGAGGGAGCTGTGAAAGAGAAAATATTTCCACACACTAGGAAGCCCCTTCACTGGCAGAGACAGCGGTGGCAGGGGGAAAGAAGCTTCGGAGCCACAGAGGAGAGCGCAGCAACAGGAGGGCAGAGGACAAAGCGAAGAGATTCCCGCAGACAGGATCAGTGCTGACCAGGACTCACCAACCTGAGAGGCTTGTTTGCTCACCTGCTGGGGCGGGCGGAGGCTAGGAGCTGAGGCTCCAGCTTCGGAGGTCAGACCCAAGGAAGAGGACTGGGGATGGCTGCAAGACAGCCTGAAGGGGGCTAGTGCACCACAGCTAGCCTGTAGGGAATCCTGGAAAAAGTTTGGAACTGCCTAAGAGTCAAGAGACCTTTGTTTCTGGGTGCACGAGGAGAGGAGATTCCTTCCCACTGTGCCCACAGAAGGCAGAGCACCACCTAAACAAGCTCCAGAGACGGGCACGAGCCACGACTATCAGTTCAGACCCCAGAGACAGGCATGAACCGCTAATGCTGCTACCGATGTCACCAAGAATCCTGTGTGCAAATGAGGTCACTACCCACACCCCCAGTGAGCCTGTGCAGCATACCACTGCCAGGGTTCCACTATCCAGGGACAACTTCCCTGGGAGAACACACGGCACACCTCAGGCTGTGGCAACGTCATGCCAGCCTCTGCCACCTCAGGCTCACTGACCATTCCAAATATAACTACCATACCCCTCCCTTTCCCCCGCCTCAGTGAGCAAGAGAGCCCTAATCAGCACCTGCTTTAACCCCCTCCTGTCTGGGCAGGGAAAAAGACGCCTGAGGGCAGCCTACATGCAGAGGCAGAGCCACAACCAAAGCTGAAGCCCAGGAGTTGTGTGAACAAAGAAGAGAAAGGGAAATTTCTCAGCGCAGCCTCAGGAGCAGCAGATTAAATCCCCATAATCAACTGGATAAACGCCACATCTGTGGAACACCTGAATAGACAACAAATGTTCCCAAAATTGAGGCGGTGGACTTTGTGAGCAACTGTAGGCTTGGGGTTTGCTTTTTGCGTCTGATTAATTTCTGGGTTTATGTTTATCTTAGTTTAGTTTTTAAATGCTTGTTATCATTGGTGGATTTGTTTGTTGGTTTGGTTGCTCTCTTCCTTTTGTATATTTTATTTTTTCTCCTTTTTCTCTTTTGGTGACTGTGTATGTATATGCTTCCTTGTGTAATTTTGTCTGTAAACCTTTGCTTTTAACATTTATCCTACAGTTCTGTCTATTCGTTTTGTTATATTAGTTTTTGTTCTTGTTTTTGTTTTCTTTCTTCCTTTCCCTCTGAGCCATGTGGCTGGCAGGGTCTTGGTGCTCCAGCCAGGTGTCGGGCCTGAGCCTCCAAGGTGGGAGGGCCCAGTCCAGGACATTGGACCACCAGAAACCTCCTGGCCCACGTAATATCAATCAGAGAGCTCTCCCAGAGAACTTCGTCTCAACACAAAGACCCAGCTCCACCCAAGAGCCAGCAAGCTCCAGTGCTGGACACCCTGTGCCAAACTAGCAAGACAGGAACACAAACACACCCGTTAGCAGAGCAGCTGCCTAAAGTCATACTAAGTTCACAAACACTCCAAAACACACCACCAGAAATGGTCCTGCACACCAGAAGGACGAGATACAGCCCCACCCACCAGAAGGCATGTACCAGTCTCCTCCAGCAGGAAGCCTACACAACCCACTGAACCAACCTCACCCACTGGGGGCAGACACCAAAAACAATGGGAACTACAAACCTGCAGCCTGCAAAAAGGAGACCCCAAACACAGTAACTTAAAGAAAATGAGAAAACAGAGAAAAATGCAACAGATGAAGAAGCAAGGTAAAAACCCACCAGACCAAACAAATGAAGAGAAAATAAGCAGTCTATGTGAAACAGAATTCAGAGTAATGATACTAAAGATGATCCACAATCTTGGAAATAGAATGGAGAAAATACAAGAAACGTTTAACAAAGACCTAGAAGAACGTAAGAGCAAACAATGAAGAACACCACAATAGAAATTAAAAATACTCTAGAAGGAAGAAATAGCAGAATAACTGAGGCAGAACAGATAAGTGACCAGGATGATAAAATAGTGGAAATAACTGCCAAAGAGCAGAATAAAGAAAAAAGAATGAAAAGAATTGAGGACAGTCTGAGACCTCTGGGACAACATTAAACGCACCAACATTCGAATTATAGGGGTCCCAAAACAGGAATAGAAAAAGAAAGGGTCTGAGAAAATATTTGAAGAGATTATAGTTGAAAACTTCCCTAACATGGGAAAGGAAATACCACCCAAGTCCAGGAAGCGCAGAGAGTCCCATACAGGATAAATCCAAGGAGAAATGTGCCAAGACACATACTAATCAAACTATCAAAAATTAAACTAAAACAAACAATGTTAAAAGCATCAAAGGAAAAGCAACAAATAACACACAAAGGAAACCCCATACAGTTAACACCTGATCTTTCAGCAGAAACTCTGCAAGCCAGAAGAGAACAGCAGGACATATTTAGAGTGATGAAAAGGAAAAAGCTACAACCAAGATTACTCTACCCAGAAAGGATCTCATACAGATTTGATGGAGAAATTAAAACCTTTACAGACAAACAAAAGCTAAGAGAATTCAGCACAACCAAACCAGCTCTACATCAAATACTAAAGGAACTTCTCTAGGCAGAAAACACAAGAGAAGGAAAAGACCTACAAAAACAATTAAGAAAACAGTAATAGAAACATACATATCAATAATTACCTTAAATGTAAATGGATTAAGTGCTCCAACCAAAAGGCATAGACTGGCTGAATGGATACAAAAACGAGACCCATATATATGCTGCCTACAAGAGACCCACTTCAGACCTAGGGACACATACAGACTGAAAGTGAGGGGATGGAAAAAGATATTCCATGTAAATGGAAATCAAAATAAAGCTGGAATAGCAATACTCATATCAGACAAGATAGACTTTAACATAAAAATTATTACAAGACACAAAGGAGGACACTACATAATGAGCAAGGGAACAATCCAGGAAGAAGATATAACTATTGTATTTACACACCCAACATAGAAGCACCTCAATACATTAGGCAAATGCAAAGAGCCATAAAAGGGGAAATCGAAATTAACACAATAATAGTGGGGGACTTTAACACCTCAATTACACCAATGGACACACCATCCAGACAGAAAACTGAAAAGGAGACACAAGCTTTAAATGACACAAAAATACGAGAGACTTAATTGATATTTATAGAACATTCCATCCAAAAACAACATAATACCCTTTCTTCTCAAGTGTTCATGGAATATTCTCCAGGATAGATCATATTTGGGTAACAAATCAAGCCTGGGAAATTTAACAAAAATGCTATCATATCAAGTATCTTTTCCGAACACAATGCTATGAGACAAGATATCAGTTACAGGAAAAAAATCTGTAAAAAATACAAACACATGGAGGCTAAACAATATGCTACTAAATAACTAAGAGATCACTGAAGAAATCAAAGAGGAAATCAAAAAGAACCTTGAAACAAATGACAATGAAAACAAAATGAACCAAAACTTATGGGATGCAGCAAAAGCAGTTCTAAGAGGGACTTCTATAGCAATACAATCCTACCTCAAGAAACAAAAAACATCTCAAATAAAAACCTAACCTTACACCTAAAGCAATTAGAAAAAGAGGACCAAACAAACCAAAGGAGAAGGAAAGAAATAAAAAAGATCAGATCAGAAATAAATGAAAAAGAAATGAAAGAAACGATAGCAAAGATCAATAAAACCAAAAGCTGGTTCTTTGAGAAGATAAACAAAATTGATAAACCATTACCCAGACTCATCAAGAAAAAAAGGGAGAAAAATCAAATCAACAAAATTAGAAATGGAATAGGAGAAGTAACAACTGACACTGCAAAAATACAAAGGATCATGAGAGACTACAACAAGCAACTCTATGCCAATAAAATGGACAACCTCGAAGAAAGGGACAAATTCTTAGAAAAGCACAACCTTCCAAGATCAAACCAGGAAGAAATAGAAAATATGAACAGACCAACACAAGCACTGAAATTGAAAGTGTGATTAAAAATCTTCCAACAAACAAAAGCCCAGGATCAGATGGCTTCACAGGTGAATTCTATCAAGCACTTAGAGTAGAGCTAACAACTATCCTTCTCAAACTCTTCCAAAATATACAAGAGGGAGGAACACTCCCAAACTCATTCTATGAGGCCATCAGCACCCTGATACCAAAACCAGAGAAAGATGCCACAAAAAAAAAAACTACACACCAATATCACTGATGAACACAGAGGCAAAAATCTTCAACAAAATATTAGCAAAGAGAATCCAACAGCACATTAAAAGGATCATACACCATGATTAAGTGGGGTTTATTCCAGAAATGCAAGGATTCTTCAATATACGCAAATCAATCAATATGATACACCATATTAACAAACTGAAGGAGAAAAACCATATGATCATCTCAACAGATGTACAAAAAGCTTTCGACAAAATTCAACATCCATTTATAATAAAAACTCTCCAGAGAGTGGGCATGGAGAAAACCTACCTCAACATAATAAAGGCCATATATGACAAACCCATAGCCAACATCGTTCTCAATGGTGAAAAACTGAAACCATTTCCTCTAAGATCAGGAACAAGACAATGTTGCCCACGCTCAACACTATAATTCAACATAGTTTTGGAAGTCTTTAGCCACAGCAATCAGAGAAGTAAAAGAAATGGAAGGAATCCAACTCGGAAAAGAAGAAGTAAAGCTGTCACTGCTTGCAGATGACGTGATACTATACATACAGAATCCTAAAGATGCTACCAGAAAACTACTAGAGCTAATCAATGAATTTGGGAAAGTAGCAGGGTACAAAGCTAATGCAGAGAAATCTCTAGCATTCCCATACACTAAAGACAAAATATCTGAAAGAGAAATTAAGGAAACAACCACATTTAACACTGCAACAAAAAGAATAAATTACATAGGAATAAGCCCTCCTAATGAGACAAGAGATGTATGCAAAAAACTATAAGACACGGATGCAAGAAATAAAAGATGATACAAACAGCTGGAGAGATATACCATGTTCTTGGATGGGAAGAATCAACATTGTGACAATGACGATACTACTCAAAGCAATCTACAGATTCAATACAATCCCTATCAACCTACCAATGGCATTTTTCATAGAACTAGAACAAAAAATTTCCCAATTTCTATGGAAACACAAAAGACCCCAAATAGCCAAAGCAATCTTGAGAAAGAAAAAGGGAGCTGGAGGAATCAGGCTCCCTGACTTCAGACTATACTACAAAGCTATAGTAATCAAGACAGTATGGTACTGGAACAAAAAGGGAAATATAAACCAGTGGAACAGGATAGAAAGCCCAGACATAAACACTTCCACATATGGCCACCTTATCCGTAACAATGTATGCAAGAATATACAATGGAGAAAAGAGAGTCTCTTCAATAAGTGGTGCTGGAGGCTAGAAAGATGGCGGAAGAGTAAGACGCGGAGATCACTTTCCTCCCCGCAGATACACCAGAAATACATCTACAAGTGGAAGTGCTCCTATAGAACACCCACTGAATGCTGGCAGAAGACCTCAGACATCATAAAAGGCAAGAAACACCCCACATACCTGGGTAAGGCAAAAGAAAAAAGAATAAATAGAGACAAAAGAATAGGGACGGGACCTGCACCAGTGGGAGGGAGCTGTGAAGGAGGAAACGTTTCCACACACTAGGAAGCCCCTTCCCGGGCGTAGACTGCGGATGGTGGAGGAGGGAAGCTTCAGAGCCGTGGAGGAGAGCACAGCCACAGGGGTGTGGAGGGCAAAGCGGAGAGATTCCCGCACAGAGGATTAGGGCCGACCGGCACTCACCAGCCTGAGAGGCTTGTCTGCTCACCCGCAGGGGCGGGCGGGGCTGGGAGCTGAGGCTCTGAGGCTCGGGTTTTGGTTTCGGACGGAGCGCAGGGAGAGGACTGGGGTTGGCAGCTTGAACATAACCTGAAGGGGTTAGTGCACCACGGCTAGCCGGGAGGGAGTCCGGGGAAAAGTCTGCACCTGCCGAAGAGGCAAGAGACTTTGTCTTCCCTCTTTGTTTCCTGGTGCATGAGGAGAGGGATTTAAGAACACTGCTTGAGGGAACTCCGGAGACGGGCGCGAGCCGCGGCAAAAAGCGCGGACCCCAGAGACGGGCGGGAGACGCTAAGGCTGCTGCTGCCGACACCAAGGGGCCTGTGTGCGAGCACAGGCCACTCTCCACACCCCTCTTCCGCAGAGCCTGTGCAGCCCGCCACTGCCAGGTTCCCGGGATCCAGGGACAACTTCCCCGGGAGAACGCACAGCGGGCCTCAGGCTGGTGCAAAGTCACGCCGGACTTTGCCACCGCAGGCCCGCCCCGCACTCCGTGCCCCTCCCTCCCCGCCGGCCTGAGTGCACCCCCGAATCAGCGGCTCCTTTAACCCCATCCTGTCTGAGCACAAAACAGACGCCCTCTGGCGACGTACACGCAGAGTCAGGGCCAAATCCAAAGCTGAGCCCCTGGGAGCTGTGAGAACAAAGAAGAGAAAGGGAAATCTCTCCCAGCAGCCTCAGGAGCAGTGGATTAAATCTCCACAATCGACATGATGTACCCTGCATCAGTGGAATACCTGAATAGACAATGAATCATCTCAAATTGAGGAGGTGGCCTTTGGGAGCAAAATATATTATTTTTTTCCCCTTTTCCTCTTTTTGTGAGTGTGTATGTGTATGCTTCTATGTGAGATTTTGTCTGTATAGCTTTGCTTTCAACATTTGTCCTAGGGTTCTGGCCGTCCATTTTTTTTCTTTTTTTTACTTTTTAAAAACATTTTTATCTTCATAATTATTTTTTATTTAATAACTTTATCTTATCTTACTTTATTTCATTTTATCCTCTTTCTTTCTTTCTTTCTATTTTTTCTCCCTTTTACTCTGAGCCATGTGGATGAATATTCTTGGTGCTACAGCCAGGCATCACGGCTGTGCCTCTGAGGTGGGAGAGCCAACTTCAGGACACTGATCCACAAGAGACCTCCAAGCTCCACATAATATCAAATGGCGAAAATCTCCCAGAGATCTCCATCTCAACACCAACATCCAGCTTCATTCAACAACCAGCAAGCTACAGTGCTGACACCCTATGCCAAACTACTAGCAACACAGGAACACAAACCCACCCATTAGCACAGAGGCTGCCTAAAATCATAATAAGGCCACAGACACCACAAAACACACCACCAGACATGGACCTGCTCACCACAAAGACAAAATCCAGCCTCATCCACCAGAACATGGCACTAGTCCCCTCTGCCAGGAAGCCTACACAACCCAGTGACCCAACCTTAGCCATTGGGGACAGACACCAAAAACAACGGGACTACGAACCTGCAGCCTGCAAAAAGGAGACCCCAAACACAGTGACATAAGCAAAATGAGAAGACAGAAAAACATACCGCAGATGAAGGAGTAAAGTAAACACCCACCAGACCTAACAAATGAAGAGGAAACAGTCTACCTGAAAAAGAATTCAGAATAATGATAGTAAAGATGATCCAAAATCTTGGAAATAGAAAAGAGAAAATGCAAGAAACATTAACAAGGACCTAGAAGAACTAAAGAAGAAACACACGACAATGAACAACACAATAAATGAACTTAAAAAAACTCTAGAAGGGATCAAAAGCAGAATAACTGAGGCAGAAGAACGGAGAAGTGACCTGGAAGATAAAATAGTGGAAATAACTACTGCAGAGCAGAATAAAGAAAAAAGAATGAAAAGAATTGAGGACAGTCTCAGAGACCTCTGGGACAACATTAAATGCACAAACATTTGAATTATAGGGGTCCCAGAAGAAGAAGAGAAAAAGAAAGGGACTGAGAAAATATTTGAAGAGATTATAGTTGAAAACTTCCCTAATATGGGAAAGGAAACAGTTAATCAAGTACAGGAAGCACAGAGAGTCCCATACAGGATAAATCCAAGGAAAAAACACGAAGACATATATTAATCAAACTATCAACAAGTAAATACAAAAAAAAAATATTAATAGCAGCAAGGGAAAAACAACAAATAACACACAAGGGAATCCCCATAAGCTAAACACCTGATTTTTCAGCAGAAACTCTGCAAGCCAGAAGGGCGTGGCAGAACATATTTACAGTGATGAACGAGAAGAACCTACAACTAAGATTACTCTACCCAGCAAGGATCTCATTCAGATTTGACGGAGAAATTAAAACCTTCACAGACAAGTAAAAGCTGAGAGAGTTCAGCACCACCAAGCCAGCTTTACAACAAATGCTAAAGGAACTTCTCTAGGCAAGGAACACAAGAGAAGGAAAAGACCTACAATAACAAACCCAAAAGAATTAACAAAATGGGAATAGAAACACAGATATCAATTATTACCTTAAATGTAAATGGATTAAATGCTCCCACCAAAAGACACAGACTGGCTGAATGGATACAAAAACAAGACCCATAAATATGCTGTCTACAAGAGATCCACTTCACACCTAGGGACACATACACACTGAAAGTGAGGGGATGGAAAAAGATATTCCATGCAACCGGAAATCAAAACAAAGCTGGAGTAGCAATTCTCATATCGGACAAAATAGACTTTAAAATAAAGACTATTACAAGAGACAAAGAAGAACACTACATAATGATCAAGGGATTGATCCCAGAAGAAGATATAACAATTGTAAATATTTATGCACCCAACACAGGAGCACCTCAATACATAAGGTAAATACTAGCAGACATAAAAGGGGACATGGACAGTAAAAAAACATAGTAGGGGACATTAACACCCCACTTTCACCAATGGACAGATCAACCAAAATGAAAATAAATAAGGAAACACAAGCTTTAAATGATACATTAAACAAGATGGACTTAATTGATATTTATAGGACATTCCATCCAAAAACAACAAAATACACATTTTTCTCAAGTGCTCATGGAAAACTCTCCAGGATGGATCGTATCACATATCAAGCCTTGGTAAATTTTAAAAAATTAAAATCCTATCAAGTATCTTTTCCGACCACAACACTATGAAACTAGATATCAATTACAGGAAAAGATCTGCAAAATATACAAACACATGGAGGCTAAACAATACACTACTTAATAAACAAGTGATCACTGAAGAAATCAAAGAGGAAATCAAAAAATACCTAGAAACAAATGACAGTGAAAACACGACGACCCAAAACCTAGGGGATGCAGCAATAGCAGTTCTAAGAGAGAAGTTTATAGCAATACAATCCTACCTTAATAAACAGGAAACATCTCACATAAACAACCTAACCTTGCACCTAAAGCAATTAGAGAAAGAAGAACAAAAAACCCCAAAGTTAGCAGAAGGAAAGAAATCATACAAATCAGATTAGAAATAAATGCAAAAGAAATGAAGGAAACGATAGCAAAGATCAATAAAACTAAAAGCTGGTTCTTTGAGAAGATAAACAAAATTGATAAACCATTAGCAAGACTCATCAAGAAAAAATGGGAGAAGACTCAAATCAATAGAATTAGAAATGAAAACGGGGAAGTAACAACTGACACTGCAGATATATAAAGGATCATGAGAGATTACTACAAGAAACTCTATGACAATAAAACGGACAACCTGGAAGAAATGCACCAACTCTTAAAAATGCAAAACGTGCCAAGACTGAACCAGGAAGAAATAGAAAATATGAACAGACGAATCACAAGCACTGAAATTGAAACTGTGATTAAAAATCTTCCAACAAACAAAACTCCAGGACCAGATGGCTTCACAGGCGATTTCCATGAAACAGTTAGAAAAGAGCTAACACCTATCTTTCTCAAACTCTTACAAAATATAGCAGAGGGAGGAACACTCCCAAACTCATTCTATGAGGTCACAATCACCGTGATACCAAAACCAAACAAAGACGTCACAAAAAAAGAAAATTACAGGCCAATATCACTAATGAATATAGATGCAAAAATCATCAACAAACTACTAGCAAACAGAATCCGACAGCACACTAAAAAGATCATACACCATGATCAAGTGGGGTTTATTCCAGGAATGCAAGGATTCTTCAAAACACGCAAATCAATCAACGTGATACACAATATTAACAATTTGAAGGAGAAAAACCATATGATCACTTCAATAGATGCAGAGAAAGCTTTCACAAAATTCAACACCCATTTATGATAAAAACCCTGTAGAAGGGAGGCATAGAGGGAACTTTCCTCAACATAATAAAGGCCATATATGACAAACCCACAGCCAACAGCATCCTCAATGGTGAAAAACTGAAACCATTTCCACTAAGATCAGGAACAAGACAAGGTTGCCCACTCTCACCATTATTATTTAACATAGTTTTGGAACTTTTAGCCACAGCAATCAGAGAAGAAAAAGAAATAAAAGAAATCCAAATCGGAAAAGAAGACGTAAAGCTGTCACTGTTTGCAGATGACATGATACTCTACATAGAGAATCCTAAAGCTGCTACCAGAAAACTACTAGAGCTAATCAATGAATTTGGTAAAGTGGCAGGATACAAAATTAATGCACAGAAATCTCTGGCATTCCTATACACAAATCATGAAAAATCTGAAAGTTAAATGAAGAAAACACTCCCATTTACCACTGCAACAAAAAGAATAAAGTATCTAGGAATAAACATACCTAAGGAGACAAAAGATCTGTATGCAGAAAATTATAAGACACTAATGAAAGAAATTAAAGATGATACAAATAGATGGAGAGATATACCATATTCTTGGATTGGAAGAATCAATATTTTGGAAATGACTCTACTACCCAAAGCAATCTACAGAGTCAATGCAATCCCTATCAAACTACCACTGGCATTTTTCACAGAACTAGAACAAAAAATTTCACAATTTGTATGGAAACACAAAAGACCCCGAATTGCCAAGGCAATCTTGAGAACGAAAAATGGAGCTGGAGGAATCAGGCTCTGTAACTTCAGACTATACTACAAAGCTACAGTAATCAAGACAGTATGGTACTGGCACAAAAACAAAAAGACAGATCAATGGAACAGGATAGAAAGCCCAGAGATAAACCCACGCACATATGGTCACCTTATCTTTGATAAAGGAGGCAGGAATGTACAGTGGAGAAAGGACAGCCTCTTCAATAAGTGGTGCTGGGAAAACTGGACAGCAACATGTAAAAGTATGAGATTAGATCACTCCCTAACACCATACACAAAAACAAGCTCAAAATGGATTAAAGACCTAAATGTAAGGCCAGAAACTATCAAGCTCTTAGAGGAAAACATAGGCAGAATACTCTATGACATAAATCACAGCAAGATCCTTTTTGACCCACCTCCTAGAAAATGGAAATAAAAACAAAAATAAACAAATGGGACCTAAGGAAACTTAAAAGCTTTTGCACAGCAATGGAAACCATAAACAAGATGAAAAGAGAACCCTCAGAACGGGAGAAAATATTTGCCAATGAAGCAACTGACAAAGGATTAATTTCCAAAATTTACAAGCAGCTCATGCAGCTCAACAACAAAAAACAAACAACCCAACCCAAAAATGGGCAGAAGACCTAAATAGACATTTCTCCAAAGAAGATATACAGACTGTCAACAAACACATGAAAGAATGCTCAACATCATTAATCATTAGAGAAATGCAAATCAAAACTACAATGAGATATCATCTCACACCAGTCACAATGGCCATCATCAAAAAAATCTAGAAACAAAAAATGCTGGAGAGGGTATGGAGAAAAGGGAACCCTCCTGCACTGCTGGTGAGAATGTGAATTGGTACAGCCACTATGGAGAACAGTATGGAGGTTCCTTAAAAAACTACAAATAGAACTACCATATGACCCAGCAATCCCGCTACTGGGCATATACCCTGAGAAAACCATAATTCAAAAAGAGTCATGTACCAAAATGTTCATTGCAGCTCTATTTACAATAGCCCGGAGATGGAAACAACCTACGTACCCATCATCAGATGAATGGATAAAGATGTGGCACATGTATACAATGGAATATTACTCAGCCATAAAAAGAAACGAAATTGAGCTATTTGTAATGAGGTGGAGAGACCTAGAGTCTGTCATACACAGTGAAGTAAGTCAGAAAGAGAAAGACAAATACCGTATGCTAACACATATATATGGAATTTAAGAAAAAAAAACTGTCATGAAGAACCTAGGGGTAAGACAGGAATAAAGACACAGACCTACTAGCGAATGTACTTGAGGATATGGGGAGGGGGAAGGGTAAGCTGTGACAAAGCTAGAGAGATGCATGGCCATATATACACTACCAAGCATAAGGTAGATAGCTAGTGGGAAGCAGCCACATAGCAGAAGGAGATCAGCTCGGTGCTTTGTGATCACCTAGAGGGGTGGGATAGGGAGGGTGGGAGGGAGGGAGACGCAAGAGGGAAGAGATATGGGAACATATGTATATGTATAACTGATTCACTTTTTTATAAAGCAGAAACTAACACACCATTGTAAAGCAATTATACTCCAATGAAGATGTTAAAGAAAAAAAGTATGGTACTGGCCCAAAAACAGAAATATAGATCAATAGAACAGGATAGAAAGCCCAGAGATAAACCCACGCACATATGGTCACCTTATCTTTGAAAAAGGAGGCAAGAATATACAGTGGAGAGAAGACAGTCTCTTCAATAAGTGGTGCTGGGAAAACTGGACAGGTACATGTAAAAGAATGAAATTAGAACACTCCCTAACACCATACACAAAAATAAACTCAAAGTGGGTTAAAGACCTAAATGTAATGCCAGACACTATCAAACTCTTAGAGGAAAACATAGGCAGAACACTCTATGACATAAATCACAGCAAGGTACTTTTTGACCCACCTCCTAGAGAAATGGAAATAAAAACAAAAATAAACAAATGGGACCTAATGAAATTTAAAAGCTTTTGCACAGCAAAGGAAACCATAAACAAGACCAAAAGACAACCCTCAGAATGGGAGAAAATATTTGCAAATGAAGCAACTGACAAAGGATTAATCTCCAAAATTTACAAGCAGCTCATGCAGCTCCATATCAACAAAACAAACAACCCAATGCAAAAATGGGCAGAAGACCTAAATAGGCGTTTCTCCAAAGAAGATATACAGATTGCCAGGAAACACATGAAAGGATGCTCAACATCACTAATCATTAGAGAAACGCAAATCAAAACCACAAGGAGGTATCACCTCACACCAGTCAGAATGGCCATCATCAAAAAATCTACAAACAATAAATGCTGGAGAGGGTGTGGAGAAAAGGGAACCCTATTGCACTGTTGATGGGAATGTAAATTGATACGGCCACTATGGAGAACAGTATGGAAGTTCCTGAAAAAACTAAAAGAACTACCATGTGACCCAGCAATCCCACTACTGGGCATATACCCTGCGAAAACCATAATTCAAAAAGAGACATGTACCACAATGTTCACTGCAGCACTATTTACAATAGCCAGGACATGGAAGCAACCTAAGTGTCCATTGACAGATGAATGGGTAAAGAGGATGTGGCCCATATATACAATGGAATATTACTCAGCCATAAAAAGAAACAAAATTGAGTTCTTTGTAGTGATGTTGATGGACCTAGAGTCTGTCATACAGAGTGAAGTAAGTCAGAAAGAGTGAATCAAATACCATATGCTAACACATATATATGGAATCTGGAAAAAAAATGGTTCTTATGAACCTAGGGGCAGGACAGTAATAAAGACGCAGACGTAGAGAATGGACTTGAGGACACGGGGAGGGGGAAGGGTAAGCTGGGACGAAGTGAGAGAGTGGCATGGACATATATACACTACCAAATGTAAAACAGATCTGTAGTGGGAAGCATCTGCATAGCACAAGGAGTTCAGCTCTAGGTGATGTGTGACCACCTAGAGGGCTGGGATAGGGAGGGTGGTAGGGAGGCGCAAGAGGGAGGGGATATGGGTATACATGTATACATATAACTGATTCACTTTGTTATACAGCAGAAACTAACACAACATTGTAAAGAAATCACACTCCAATAAAGATGTTAAAAAATTAAAAAATAAAATCATTTATCCATAAAACGAACAAATATAATTAGGTTCAACAAGATGCTGATTAGTTTTAATATTTGGTCTTAATATTTGTTTGGATTTTTATTTAGATACTTAAATCATCTTTGAATGCATAGAATTTTTATTCCCTCCCTTCTGATAACTGTTTTTCTTTTTTCCTTTTATTTTTGTACTGGCTAGAATTTCTATTGCAATGTTGAAAAAGATGAGAATGAGCATTTCTGCTTGCTGACATTAAAGAATGCACTTAGTATTTCACTATGATATCTAAATAGGTTTTTGGAAGATAGATACCATTGATAAGGTTAAAGAAGTTAATAGTTTGCTATGATTAGATGTTAATTTTATTAAAAGCTTTTTCTGTATCTCTTAAGATGATACTATTTATCCCTCTTTTCTTCTGCTAATTAATAGATTCTCTAATATTAAATCTTTCTTAATTTTTAGAATATAATATATTTGAGTTTCTTTTTAAAAATATGTTGCTGGGACCTCCCTCGTGGCACAGTGGTTAAGAATCTGCCTGCCAATGCAGGGGACATGGGTTCAATCCCTGGTCCGGGAAGATCCCACATGCCGCAGAGCAACTAAGCCTATGCGCCACAACTACCGAGCCTGCACTCTAGAGCCCATGTGCCACAACTACTGAGCCGGCGTGCCACAACTACTGAAGCCCACGCACCTAGAGCCTGTGCTCTGCAACAAGAGAAGCCACCGCAATGTTAAGCCCCTCACACTGTAACGAAGAGTAGCCCCTCCTCGCCGCAACTAGAGAAAACTGGCGTGCAGCAACGAAGACCCAACGCAGCCAAAAATAAAATAAAATAAAATAATGTTGCTGGATTATATTTGCTAATATACATCTCAGTATTTTTGCATCTATGTTTCTGATATTTGCCTATTATTGTCCTTTATTTTATTATTCTTATCAATATGGTGTATCAGGGTCACAAATTTCTCATAAAATAAGGAAAAACACTCCCTTTTTCTCTCTGGAACTGTTTGAATAAAGAAAGGGATTACCTGTTCCTGGACGGTTTCCAAAACTTCCTTTTTTTACACCCTCTGGACCTGGTACTTTGGAGAAGGAGTAGATTAATAACATTAATTCAGTATATTTAATGTCTGTAGGACTATTCTGAGTAATTGAGTAAATTGATCTAACTTTGTTAATACATTTACCTGGAAGTTTTTCCATTTCATCTTTGTTTTCTTATCTAGTGGAATAGAGTTATTGATAGTAATGTTATAACTTCAAAAGTTCCTACCAAAGCAATACAATGGCCCCCTTTTCATACTAATACTATGTAATTGTGCCTTCTACTTGTTCAACAATATTGCCAGAAGTTCCTATATCTTAAAAATTATTTCAAATATTTAGTATTTCAGTTTTTTATCCTATTGTTTCTCTGTCTTTTCTTCGAATTAATATCTGCTTTTCTGAGTTACTTGTATTTTGGGGCAGGGGGGGTTGCTTTATACTGTTCTTTGTCCAACTTTCAAAGTGAATGCTCGCCTCAGTAATTTTCAATATTTCTTTTCAAATACATTCCTTTTAGGCTATAAATGTCCTTCTTTAACTGCTTTTTCTGCATTCTACAAGTTTTGATTTATAGTGGTTTCATTATCCTTCAGTTATAAGTATTTAATAATATCCATTATGGTTTCTTATTTGGATCATTTATTTATTTAGAAATTTCTTCCTTCAGGTGCTTTTAATTTCCACATATGGCAGTTGCACATGCAAGCTTTATTTGAGTGACACAATGACAGGTTTGCATGCATGCTGGAAGTCCCTCACAGCATGAGACTGCCCAAGGGTTTGGTGCTGGTGCATGGTTACCATCCAGAAGAGAATGTGGGCAAGGGAACTCCAGGAGAGGCAATCAGAGATGAGGTCCAGGTGTCTAGGTGATGTGGCTCAGCAGCACTGCAGGGAGTCTCTGGGTCAGAGCGCTCTGAAGGGCAGCAGTGGCTGGGAGTCTTTATAGCCACAGGGTTTATCTTATCTGTGGCTAACAGATGTCTTGTAGTTTCACTGGGTATGCAAAACAGGCAGACTCTCTAAATGGCTAAAAATCTGCTTATTTGGATATGTTTAAAACAATCAGATGTGTAAAAATTTGAGTTGGTGTCAGAGGGCATTTGGGCTAGGATGTCAGCCTGCTCTGTAGGAATAAACAACCTAGGGGCCAATATACAGAGGCTATCTTTGGTTCATTTATATAACAATTTTTAAAAGGGCATGTGCAGTAGTTTAATATATCATGTTGCCTGAACTACTAGGCTTAATTTTTTATCAATGAGCAGCATGCTGAAATAGTTTATATTTCAAGTATACTGGGCTAATTCTTAAAGAACTCTTTTAAACTCCAGTAGTAATTTCACAATGAATGGTAATAAAGTAGTACTTAGCTGGCTATGGCCAAGACCGGGTCTTCCTATATAAGCCAAAGTCAGTGAAATGTAAGATGTTTGAGGGGAAGGAAACTTGAAGCTAAATCATCTGATCCAATGCTTCATTTTAAAGATGAAAAAGTTGAGTCACAGAAGGACTAAATAAATTGTTTACAATCACATACTAATTAGTGACGGAACCACAGCTAGAATCCAGGTCTCTTGGTTCTTAGTCTAGTAGTCTTCCAACGGTACTACAACAGGCCAAACCTATTAGTTGTATTAATAATTTAATAAATAAAATCTACCAATTGTTTTGTTCCTACAATACTCCATTTATTTTAGCTACATTCCTCATTTTGTCTTTATCAAGTTTTATGTTACAAATGAAAGCAGAGTAAAAGTGTAAACACACATAAAGCCAGGGTTAGCACCTAGGTGTCACTTCCCAATCTCTTCCTCTTCGTGCTACACAATGGTAATAGTGGGAATATATTTATAGTTAGTAAAGACACAGTGTAGTTAATGCTACATTGCTATGCTGAAATTTCATCATGACTAGCACTTTTTCTTACTAAATCAGCTACATCAAAGTGTTATCTGAAAAGAGCAACAAGTAAACAGCTTTACCAACTCAATTCATTCTTAGCAATGGGTGGTAGTTTCAGTAGGTGATTTTATGAGTACAAACAAGTTTCTGCTTGCTCCCTAACAACTCTTACCTCATGAGAAAGAAAGAATATACAGGAGATATGAGGGATGCACACGGTGGGCTTTATTTTGTTGTGCCCATTATTGTTTTGTGTTTCAAACAAAGTAGAGTAATAAAGAGTATTTACCATGTACTCTTATCAGTAACTCTTGTGACCCAGTCTTTTGTCAGCCTTTGTGGACATGTATTTGTTTAACTACCATCTTAACTTATGAAACTGAAGTAAGGAATGCTTACCAGTTGCTTCAATGTTCTTGTTAAATTTAGGCACGTTTTCCTCTTCAAATGATATGAGTGACATCTTTAAAGCTAATTTTGGCTCCTCAAATAAAAAAAGCTGAGTATACAGTAAGCACAAAATTTACATTTATATGCAGACATGAGAAAAGCAAGAGAATATGCTGTGAAAGGTGAATATTTCAGAAATATTGGGAGTATGCACATTTCAAAGTAAGTCATGCTGATAACCTATCAATCTTGGAACACAGATCATCTGTAACAGAAGCACTTCACCTGAGCCATCTTAATTTTATAGAATAAGGGATTCTCTTCTTAGTTTATTTGTCCTCTTTTATTGCTTTTAGTACAAAGTGTTCCACAAGAAAAATAACACTGATGACCACACATCATCATTTCATAAGTGTCTCTGGCATTAATCAGTGTGTTTGAATCCAAGGAGCGATTATTTTAGCTACATTTAAATCCTGATTGCATTTTATTCTGCTTTGGCAATGCTCACAATGTGATCTTCATTAGAATGTATTTTAAGCTTTCACATGCTGGTATGGCCATTATTTGTATCCTGCACTGTGAGCAGTAAATCATGTGGAAGATGCCTAGATGCAGGGTTCCAGGCTCCAAAGTTTGCCTTCTTTTTGTTTTTGTTTTGTTCTTAGGTTTTCAAGGACTGAAAGGGGGTGTAGAATATAACTGTCTCTGGAAACTAAGTGCATTTCCTGGAGAATCTCAGATCCATACTATTTTCAAATAAATTTAGACGTCTGCCCAGTTCCTCAAGTACCTTCACTCTGGTGAGTAAACATAAAATAGATTGGGTATATCCAGGCATTTTGGTCCATATCAGAACTCCGCATAATTACTTCAAATGCTTTGGGTAGTTGAAGCAAATGTTAAAGAGCCTAATGTCCTGAAGGTTTTCCTACACCACCTGCACATTTGTGTCCCTGCTGTGGAAGCTTTTTTAATTCACTTCAGAAAGGGCCTCAAGGCCTCACACTTGTTACATTCCCCTTAGCAGTGTGAAGCTCTAATGTAAGAAGCCATTTATAACGAGTTTTTCAGTCATCATGAGTTAGGTCAAGTTGGGCATCCACACCTGACTTCTCGTAGCATGTACTCCTTTATTCTGCTTGGCCATTCAGGGCATATCTATGTCACATTCTTAGGAACAGTTTCACATAATGTTAAAAATCATGGGATTCTGAATCAGGTAGACTTGAGTTTGAATCCCAGCTCCCACCTTACAAGCTTATGACCTAAGGCAGTGGTTCGCAACAGGAGGTAATTTTATACCCTGTCCTCAAATGCCCAGAATATTTGGCAATGTTTAGAGATATTTTTGGTTAGCACAGCTGGTGAGTGCAACTAGTATCTACTGGTAGAGACTAGGGAAGGTATTAAACATCCTACAATGCACAAGATAGCCCCTTAAAACAGAGAATTATCTGTACCAAAATGTCAATAATGCCACACATATCCACATATCCATTTGTCAAATAAGGCAAATTATTTAGCCTTTTTATGCTTCCTCATATTTAAAATGGGAATAATACAGTAAACTCTCAATTATATGGTTCAAACTGACTATTTGGACGTTAACTTTAATTAGGGCTCAGCGAGTGACCCAGGATATATACACAAGGGGGAGGGAGATTGCTAATTTTGCCTCTAGGAGTGGAGGAGGCAAACAGCCCCATGATTGAAGCAGGGCTGGAGGCAATGGGCCACAACTCCTCCTGCTAGGCCTCTCCATCCTTTACCAGTCCCCAGTTTAATCAGATATATTTAAGTCTGGTTTAATGTCAGAGAACAAGAGAGTACATAGTTTCCTAGTAACTTGAGTTAGTTGCTGAGTCCTTCTGGAGATAGTGCCCCCTCCTTCTCTCTGTGTTTTCCATCAGTAACTCTAATGGCTAGAATTTCAGACCAAGTCAGAAGGAACACCATGAAAGTGCATTATGAGACAGTTTTCTTCCAGTTGGTCCTTTCAGCATCTCACACAGCATAACAGGCAGCTAGCTATTCTTCTGAAACAGAATGCAGCCTACAGGTAAGCACACAGGACATGTATAATAACACTTATATAGCACTATGTGCAAGGCACTATACCATCTAAGTGCTTTACATTACTCACTCACTTTAATCCCCACACGAACCCTATGAGGTAGCTACTAATATCTTATTGTTACAGATGAGAAAATTTGGGCACTGAGAGGCTAAATAACTTGTCCAAGTTTACACTGCTAACAAAGTGGAAGGGCCAAGATTCAAACCCAGGATATCTGGCTCCAGAGTCTCTAGAGTCTATGCTATTAACCACCATACAAATCTGAGTCTCAAATAAGGAATACAGAAGGGACTTGGAGTACAACAATCTGTATTCCAAAGGAGAAATCTTGCTCGAAAGACAACTGAAGTTTTATGAATCGGGTGGAAAGGAAAATGCAGTTCAAATACATAAAAGCTAGTCCGATTTTAAAGTGCAAGTTAATGCAGCATAGAAGAATGTACATAGGCTCTGAAGTCAGAAAGACTTCTGGGCCTAAATTCAGGCTTCTTAGATAAAGGAATTCAGTGACCTTAGAGAGATTACTGTAGTCTCTGACCCTCATTTCTTTTTGAAGGCCAAATTAACCAGATTTGCAAAATACATTAAACGGTGGCTGGTACATAATAGTCACTTTATAAATGTTCAGTTGCATCATTGCCGCCAACATTCTGCTCACATCTATCCTTCCCCAAGGAAGACTAGACAAATAAACATTCTCCCTGGAATACCCTAACCTACAAAGAACCATACCCTAGATCACATAGACGAGATGGTGGCCTAGACAATATAGAGGGCTATACATCCTCATTGTGCTTCGACTAGGAATGTATCTCTGCTACCTTTGAGTATATGTCTCCCTATTTCAAGACTAAGGCTAATATGGCAAACCCACCATCATCAGAGAAATTTAGTGTCACCAAATTAAACAATTTTAATAGACTACACAAGCTTAGAAAAACCAGCAAAGAAGGGTAAATATTATATTGTGAAATATTTGTTTTGCATTACATACACATGTGCAATATAATTATATATATGCACATATACTTATGTGCACACATATATAAACATACATTCATATACACACACACACACACACATATACAATACGCCTTGATATAAAATGCATATCTTTTGTACTTAAAAAAAATTGAAAAGGACTACATTAAAGTTTGGGATTTGGTTTTCGTTTCTGACAGGATGTGTTCACAATGTGCCATTCATAATCTCTCACAGAGAGACTGGCCCTGATCACAAAGTCCCCCTTGTGATCACAGCCACAGAATTGTAAGGTGATTAGCTAACACTGAGGTATAGAGCAGTCTGTGACAGTAAAAATACAATGTGTTTCATTAAAAAGGATCATATAGTTATTTCTTGGTGTCCTACTTGTCTATCGCAGTACTCTGAACAGAGTAAGTGGTCAGTAAATAATGTTTGATTTGATTTCATGAAGTAATTCAGTAACAGGTAAAGCACCACCATGATGCTTTCAGAACCATGTCCTAGAGCAGCCACTGAAGAACTTTTTTGCTGGCTCAACAAATTTTCTAAAAATAACAAACAAACAAAACCCACTTCACTTTCATTTTAATTTTCTCTTCTGGAAGGGTAAATAATTGGTAGACAAAGGATACACTCCAAAATAGTATCTTTAGATATCAGATTTTTGCCAGATTTTAACAGGCTAGAGAAATTTTAACAGGATAGTATCATGTGGGCCAGATGACACTAAAGTTAAGGGAATGTATAACTAGTTGAATAACTAAAACAAAGGATGCAATTTAACAAAATAATGTCAACCTAAAATGGAATAATGTTAACCTAAAAGGAGATCAACAATATGCCAAAGAAGTTCTCTGGTCTATGGCCTGTTTAATAATTTGATTAGTGAATTCTCTGAAAATATGAATGGCATATCTAGGATATTAGTAGACGTCACATATCTGGGCAGAGGAGAAAATGCTTTTGTTGGCAAAAATCAGAATCACTATGGATTGATCATCACAGGTTTGGCAAATGACAGGTAAAATCTAACAAGATGAATAATTATAGAGATAAGTGTAAGGTCCTGAATTTGGATTCAAAAAACCAACTCTACAAGTGCAGCATGGGAAAGACGTGACTCAGCAACAATACATATTAACAAAATATAGAAAAGAAAAAGATTTGGACATTTTAATTTAAAATTAATACAAAATGAGTTAGCCTTCAAAAAGTGGGTTGCAATTTAGGTTATATTAATACAAGCATAGTATTTAAAAGATGGGAGTCAGGGCTTCCCTGGTGGCGCAGTGGTTGAGAGTCCACCTGCCGATACAGGGGACACGGGTTCGTGCCCCAGTCCGGGAAGATCCCACATGCTGCGGCGCGGCTGGGCCCGTGAGCCATGGCCGCTGAGCCTGCGCGTCCGGAAGCCTGTGCTCCGCAACGGGAGAGGCCACAACAGTGAGAGGCCCGCGTACTGCAATAAAATAAAATTAAATAAATAAATAAAAGATGGGAGTAAATAATCTTGCTTGGACCACACCTGAGTATGGTGTTCAGTTTTGTGAGCGATAATTTAAGAATCTGTTTATATGAAAGCAGTCAAAATGATGAGAAAACTTGAAATCATTTTACATGAAGAATAGGTAAAGAACCTAGTAATATTTAATCTGAAAAAGAGAAGTCAACAGAAAGACACTAGATTACTTCTGTAAACTCCCAAAAGAAGAAATTGGGACTGCTGGGTGAAAGTTGCCACATGTCAGCTTTCATCTTGGTATAGGAAAAACTCTGCTTTCTCCAGAGGTTATAAGTTCTTGTGTAGAATGAGGGAGTAAACTATTTACTTGGACACTTGCAAACCAAACAATCACTTTAAGGAATGTTGCAAACAGGACTGAAGTATTGGAATGTTCTGATGTTCAATGACCTTTAAGGTCCTTTCCAACGTCCAAAGTAAATACTTTTAAAAATAAATATATATGCTATACATCCTTTTGTAGACTAAGCATTGTCTCTAAATTATAATAATTTTAAAAGATAGAATATTAAAACTCCACAGGACTGCAAATCCTTACATTAAACCTTTTACATGATACCTGTTAGCTGACACTCTATTGGCATAAAACAAATTTGAAACTAGCAGTAGAAACATATATTTTAAAGCAAAAAGTATAATAAACTCCATGATAAACGTCAAGTAGTTACATGAAAAGTAATATATCTCTCTGATGACTGACAGATTAAAGGAGACAAAATTTCACGTGAATATTTTCAAAATATCTGTATACCTGCACTCACACATATTAAAAAAAAAAAAAAAAACTAATGCTATGGCAGATTTTCTTTTCACTTTTATTTTACTATTGGATAAATGGAACCTGAAGCCCCACTGCAGACGGATTTGCTGGGAGCAAATAGTAAGGGACTTTCTAACACCCCACTTTCACCAATGGACAGATCATCCAAAATGAAAATAAATAAGGAAACACAAGCTTTAAAAGACACAAAAATACCAGAGAGACTTAATTGATATTTATAGGACATTCCATCCAAAAACAACAGAATACACTTTCTTCTCAAGTGCTCATGGACCATTCTCCAGGACAGATCATATCTTGGGTCACAAATCAAGCCTTGGTAAATTTAAGAAAATTGAAATCCTATCAAGAATCTTCTCTGACCACAACGCTATGAGACTAGATACTACAGGGAAAAAATCTGTAAAAAATACAAACACATGGAGGCTAAACAATACACTACTTAATAATCAAGAGATCACTGAAGAAATCAAAGAGGAAATCAAAAAATACCTAGAGGGCTTCCCTGGTGGTGCAGTGGTTGAGAGTCCGCCTACCGATGCAGGGGACACGGGTTTCTGCCCCCGTCCAGGAAGATCCCACATGCTGTGGAGCAGCTGGGCCCGTGAGCCATGGCCGCTGAGACTGCATGTCCGGACCCTGTGCTCCGCAACAGGAGAGGCCACAACAGTGAGAGGCCCACGTACCACAAAAAAAAAAAAAAAAGAAATACCTAGAAACAAATGACAATGAAAACACGATGACTGAAAACCTATGAGATGCATCAAAAGCAGTTCTAACAGGTAAGTTTATAGCAATACAATCCTACCTCAAGAAACAAGAAACATCTCAAATAAAAACCTAACCTTACACCTAAAGCAATTAGAGAAAGAAGACCAAACAAACCCCAAAGTTAGCAAAAGGAAAGAAATAATAAAGATCAGATCAGAAATAAATGAAAAAGAAATGAAGGAAACAATAGCAAAGATCAATAAAACTAAAAGCTCATTCTTTGAGAACATAAACAAAATTGATAAACGATTACCCAGACTAACCAAGAAAAAAAGGGAGAAGAATCAAATCAACAGAATTAGAAATGGAAAAGGAGAAGTAACGACTGACACTGCAGAAATACAAAGGATCGTGAGAAATTACTACAAGCAACTGTATGCCAAAAAACTGCACAACCTCGAAGAAATGGACAAATTCGTAGAAGAGCACAACCTTCCAAGATTGAACCAAGAAGAAATAGAAAATATAAACAGACCAGTCATAAGCACTGAAATTGAGACTGTTATGAAAACTCTTCCAACAAACAAAAGCCCAGGACCAGATGGCTTCACAGGCGAATTCTATCAAACATTTAGAAAAGAGCTAACACCTATCCTTCTGAAACTCTTACAAAATATAGCAGAGGGAGGAACACTCCCAAACTCATTCTACAAGGTCACGATCACCCTGATACCAAAACCAGACAAAGATGTAACAAAGAAAGAAAATTACAGGCCAATATCACTGATGAACACAGATGCAAACATCCTCAACAAAATACTAGCAAACAGAATCCAACAGCACATTAAAAGGATCATACACCATGATCAAGTGGGGTTTATCCCAGGTATGCAAGGATTCTTCAACATACGCAAATCAATCAACGTGATACACCATATTAACAAATTGAAGGAGAAAAACCATATGATCATCTCAATAGATGCAGAGAAAGCTTTCGACAAAATTCAACACCCATTTATGATAAAAACCCTGCAGAAAGTAGGCATAGAAGGAACTTTCCTCAACATGATAAAGGCCATATATGACAAACCCATAGCCAACATCGTTCTCAATAGTGAAAAACTTAAACCATTTCCTCTGAGATCAGGAACAAAACAAGGTTGCCCAATCTCACCACTATTATTCAACATAGCTGTGGAAGTTTTAGCCACAGCAATCAGAAAAGAAAAAGAAATAAAAGGAATCCAAATCAGAAAAGAAAAAGTAAAGCTGCCATTGTTTACAGATGACATGATACTATACATAGGGAATCTCAAAGATGCTACCAGAAAACTACTAGAGATAAACAATGAATTTGGTAAAGTAGCAGGACACAAAATTAATGCACAGACATCTCTTGCATTCCTATACACTAATGATGAAAAATCTGAAAGAGAAATTAAGGAAACAATCCCATTTACCATTGCAACAAAAAGAATAAAATACATAGGAATAAACCTATCTAAGGAGACAAAACACCTGTATGTAGAAAGCTATAAGACACTGATGAAAGAAATTAAAGATGATACAAACAGCTGGAGAGATATATCATGTTCTTGGATGGGAAGAATCAATATTGTGAAAATGACAATACTACCCAAAGCAATCTACAGATTCAATGCAATCCCTATCAACCTACCAATGGCATTTTTCACAGAACTAGAACAAAAAATTTCACAATTTGTATGGAAACACAGAATACCCCAAATAGCCAAAACAATCTTGAGAAAAAAAACGGAGCTGGAGGAAGCAGGCTCCTTGACTTCAGACTATACTACAGAACTACAGTAATCAAGACAGTATGGTACTGACCCAAAAACAGAAATATAGATCAATGGAACAGGATAGAAAGCCCAGACATAAACCCACGCACATATGGCCACCTTAACCTTGAAAATGGAGGCAAGAATATACAATAGAGAAAAGATAGTCTCTTCGTGATGCTGGGAAAACTGGACAGCTACACATAAAAGAATGAAATTAGAACACTCCCTAACACCATGCACTAAAATAAACTCAAAATGGATTAAAGACCGAAATGTAAGGACAGACACTATAAAACTCTTAGAGGAAAACATAGGCAGAACACTCTATGACATAAATCACAGCAAGATCCTTTTTGACACACCTCCTAGAGAAATGGAAATAAAAACAAAAATAAACAAATGGGACCTAATGAAACTTAAAAGCTTTTGCACAGCAAAGGAAAACATAAACAAGGCAAAAAGACAACCCTCAGAATGAGAGAAAATATTTGCAAATGAAGCAACTGACAAAGGATTAATCTCCAAAATTTACAAACAGCTCATGCAGCTCCATATCAAAAAAACAAACAACCCAATGCAAAAATGGGCAGAAGACCTAAATAGGTGTTTCTCCAAAGAAGATACACAGATTGCCAACAAACACATGGAAGGATGCTCAACACCACTAATCATTAGAGAAATGCAAATCAAAACCACAACTAGGTATATCACCTCACACCAGTCAGAATGGCCATCATCAAAAAATCTACAATCAATCTATGCTGGAGAGGGTGTGGAAAAAAGGGAACCCACTTGCACTGTTGGTGGGAATGTAAATTGATACAGCCACTATGGAAAACAGTATGGAGGTTCCCTAAAAAACCAGAAATAGAACTACCATACGACCCAGCAATCCCACTACTGGGCATATACCCTGAGAAAACCATAATTCAAAAAGAGTCATGTACCACTGCAGCTCTATTTACAATAGCCAGGACATGGAAGCAACCTAAGTGTCCATCGACAGATGAATGGATAAAGAAGATGTGGCACATAAATACAATGGAATATTACTCAGCCATAAAAAGAAACAAAATTGAGTTCTTTGTAGTGAGGTGGATGGACCTAGAGTCTGTCATACAGAGTGAAGTAAGTCAGAAAGAGTGAAACAAATACCGTATGCTAACACATATACATGGAATCTAAGAAAAAAAAATGGTTCTGAAGAACCTAGGGGCAGGACAGGAATAAAGACGCAGATATAGAGAACGGACTTGAGGACACGGGGAGGGGGAAGGTTAAGCTGGGACAAAGAGAGTGGCATAGACATATATACACTACCAAATATAAAATAGATAGCTAGTGGGAAGCAGCCACATAGCACAGGGAGATTAGCTGGGTGCTCTGTGACCACCTGGAGGGGTGAGATAGGGAGGGTGGGAGGGAGACGCAAAAGGAAGGAGATATGGGGATATATGTATATGTATAGCTGATTCACTTTGTTATAAAGCAGAAACTAACAAACCATTGTAATGCAATTATACTCCAATAAAGATGTTTAAAAAAAAAAGCACCTGAAAGAAAATGACTGGTTCCACTAATCATGTCATTAATGGTATTAATCACTGTTACATTCCTAACCATGTTTATCACTGCTTCTGGGAAAGCAGCTATATGGCCACTAGGCAGTAAGGCATCCTTCAATATATCATAGCATAGTTAGGCATCCCAAAGCATATCATAACATATGATCATCATGAAACTTCGGTACTTAAAATATTAGGTATTCAAAACATAAATCTTATCCACATGAATGTACATAATTACACATAAACCAATGATTTCCAGGAGTGATGTGTTCTGTGCAGTTTAAAGCCACAGCTATAAATTTCAAAAGTTACCAGAAAATAATAACAATAAATGAACACAAATACTCTAATATATATAGTTCCCTTTACTCAGTAAACCTTATGCATGTTTGCATTTATTTTTTTAAAGGTTAAAAATAGTTCTACAGCATCATGTGTTGTCTCTCATGCTATAGAGGATAAACACATTTTCAAATATTCCTTCAGTCACTTTCTTATCATTATTATTAGGCACTATTAGTTTTATTTTGCCCTTTTATTATCTCACAGAATATTACAAGTGCAAATTGTAAGGTCAACTGGCCCGAGGCAGGGGAACGCAATCAGATTCACAGGTTGCATCAGACCGAAACTCTCTGGACCACCCAGCTCCAGAAACTGACCTGGAGACTTTCCGGACCACCCAGTTCCAGAAACTGACCTGGGGACTTTCCACCCGGCCCAGCCTTCCCGCCTTTCGAGGGGCGGGACTAACGGTCCCAAGACTGATGCAACCGGCACCGGATATTGCCACGATACCCGAAGAGACCACCAAATAAGGAATACCCTGTGCCCTCCCAGATTCACCACACCCCTTTCCCTTCTTCCCCTATAAAATCTTGCCCAACCCTCGCCCGGGTGCGACTTCTCTGGCCCCTTTCTCTCGCACCAGTGAAACTCGCCCGGGAGCGCTCCCTAATAAAGCTCACTTGAAGCTTTCCTGTTTCGTGGTGCTGTTTGTTAAGATCCGACCTTACACAAATAACAGGGATCAAAAGAAAACGAATGTTACGTGCATCTGTTAAGTACCACAGCAAATAAAGTTACTTGTTTATTTGGTCACCTTTTCTCTGGCCAGGAGAAGCTATGTCTTTAAGCTTCAGAGAAATATTGGCCTCTCATATGAAATCACATACACAAACACACACACACACACACAACTATGAATTACTTTAATCAAACATAAAGTATTCAGTGTGTAAAACCAAATTGCAGGCAGATGAAAAGGTGATTACTCCTAGCTAATAATGGATACTATATCTTTCTTTTAAAAGTGAGGAATATAACAAAGAGCCATGTTGTGAATATATTTTTCCAAAAGACAATATGTTTTTCTTTTCATATTATCTTAGCTCAAAGCAGTTTTATAAAGCACTCAATTTTTCCTAGGGACAGAATGTAATTATATGTGAATTATTCTTTGCTAGTGTTTTAGCTGGTCATGTGACTCATGAGGAAATCAAATCAATATGTTCACTTTGCTTCTCTCATAAAGGCAAAAGGATGCCCAATTTGAATCACTGCCACGTTGTCATTTTTTTTCAGAGAAACCTCAGAGCAGAATTCTTCACCTTCAGTGTTACAACAAATCTTCTTACTTATAACAAATCAGGGGAAAAGTGGCTTTTTTTCAGTTAAGATTTTCTTCTACATGTCTAAATATGGAACTATCCAGAGGTATGACAAATTCCATTAAAAACAGCTGAAGGTGTTAGATACATGTAAGACCTTTGTGTGTGTGGTTTTAAAGAATCAGTTTATTATTTCAAAGTTCTGTTGCTATGTATCTCTTATAAGAGGTGAAGAGAGGTTTCTGTGTTTTCATAATACATTTTTAATTTATTCTAAGTCCTTTAATTATTTTTCCAATGAAACCTATGACCCACTTACTCTGCAATGAAAAACAGTGTTGGGGTGTATGGTTCATGAATGCAGAATATGACCTGTATTCAACAAAAAGTAAGCTAAGAACCCAATGCACATATCAAAATTAGTTCAGGGTGTTCATAAATGTGGAAAGTTTTATCTTCTAATTTTTCAAACAGTTTCATAAAATTTTAATTTTGATTATATATATAAAACATGCTCATTGTAAAACTTGAAAAGAACAACATTTTAAAGGTCTTGAAATCCTTCCACCAGAGATCACAACATTTAATATTTCATTCACATTCTCTTCATATTTCTATATATCCACATGCATACATATTTTAAAGAAAGTACAACAGATGAGAGAAAAAACCAAACAAAGAACAGTGAGCCAGCTGTAAGTTCACATGATTTTAAACACGAAGAAAATACTGTGAGTTCTGTATCAGTACTTGTAGTAGACAGCTTCTGACATAGTCCCATGATCCCTGTCTCCCCAAGTTCACAATCTTATGTAATCCCCTCCCCTCCATTGTGGGTTGGATCTAATAACTGGCTTCCAACAAATGGAATACACCAAAAGTGATGAGATATCTCTTGTGTAACTAGGTTACAAAACACTGTGAATTCCATCTTTTCAGTTCTCTCTCTTGCTTGCTTTCTTGCTCTCTTGCTCTCTCTTGCTCTCTCTTGTTTTTGCTCTTTTTGAGTGGTTGCTCTGATGAATCAAGCTGGAGAGGTCCACATTGCAAGGAACTAAGGATGGCCTCCAGCCAACCACCAGCAAGGAACTGGGGCCCTCACTCCAATAACCCCTGAAGAACTGAATCCTGCTGCATTAGTTTCCTATTGCTGCTATAACAAATTATCACAAACTTAGCAGTTTAAGACAACACAACTTTATTATCTTACAGTTCTGGAAATCAGAAGTTTGAATTGAATCTCACTGGGCTAAACTCAAGGCATCAGCAGTGCTGCATTCCTTTCTGGAGGTTCTAGAGAAGAATCCATTTCCTTGCCTATTCCAGTTTCTAGAGGCTAACTGAAATCAAGCAGAACCCTGTGTGGCCCTCCCAAGTACAAAAGCCTTTCCTGTCTCCCGTTTCTTGTTGGTAGGAAAAAGGTTTCAGCCTCTTAGACCTCCCCTGTGTTCCAAAGGGCAGATTCAAACAGTTAATTAGAGGAGTGAGGGAATGCAGAAATAAAGGAAAGGCAGTCAAAAAATGATAATGCAGCCGATGTGGCAGGGTCCTGGTTCCTCCTCAAGGGATATACATAACAATCTGATATGTATCTCGGAGTTCTTCTACAGGAACTAAGCCCCCCACCCGGGTGGAGGATGGCAACTTCAGGCTGAGCACAAGCACATGGACCCCAGACTGGTTGGAACCAGAAGGCTGATGATAGAGATTCCTGGAACATCACCCTGTTACCTCCCCACCAAGCAATGAGAAGAAGGTCACACACCCTGCAGCCCTCCCCCCAAATTTTGCCTATAAAAACTCTTCCCTGAAAACCATTGGGGAGTTCAGGTCTTTTGAGCATGAGCCACCCATTCTCATTCCTTGGTCCTGCAATAAACCTTTCTCTGCTCCAAACTCCTACGTTTTGGTTTGTTTGGCCTCACTGTGCGTAGGGCACATGAACTTGGCTTTGACAACATGACCACATTTTTTGACTCACACCCCACCCTTTTTTATCTTCAAAGCCATGCAGCAATGAATGGACAGCTCTAGCTCACTGTATCACTCTCACACTGATTTCTCTTCTGTCTCCCACTTCTACCTTTAATGCCCCTTGTGATTACACTGGGCTCACCCAGATAATCCAGGATGATCTCCCTATTTTAAGGTCAGCTGATTAACAACCTTAATTTCTATCTGCAACTTTAATTCCCCTTTGTCATGTAACATAACATATTCACATGTTCCAGAGATTAGGACATAGGCTTCTTTAGGGAACCATTATCCTGCTTACCACAACTGCCAATAACCAAGTAAGTGAGCTTGGAAGTGAATCCTTCCACAGTGGAGCCTTCACATGAGCCTCTAGCCCTGGCTGACACTTTGACTGCAGCCTCGTAAGAGACCCTGAAGCAGAGGACCCAGCTAAACCATATCCAGATTCCTGTCCCATATAAACTGTGAGATAATAAACGTATATTGCTTTAAATTGTGAAATTCTGGGTAATTTATTACACAGCAACAACTAATACAATACTTTAAGTTATTGTTTTTATTTTCACATTTTCCCTCGATTTTATTTTGGCATCCTTTTAATTAAAAATAAATGTACTCCACTGATTTCAAGTTGTGGAAATTAGGAGTTACATTTAAGTTCAATAGCTAAAATGATCAATTATGACAGTGTTTGTAATGAAAAGCTCCAATTTGCAACACTCACACAGTAATTCTATTACATCAACAATACAAATCACTCTTCTTTTAGCAACAGACTGATCCTCAAAATATGATTACAGTATAGAAAGATGATCAGTCAGAAGAAAAGGCATGGTGGCCCAGCTACACCACAATGCTTGTAATTATAAAGAAATTGTGGTACATTCAACTGAAATTTTAGCTGCTTAAATCAAATTAATGTGTTGCTAGTTAAATTTTTTCTTCTTCAGAAATTAAGAATGCTTTTTTCTTCTTTGTAAAACAAGGAACACCAAGAGACGATACTGCTTTAAAAAATGAAAAGTTGATTTACCTTTTAAAACTTTTGTTATATTCAATGGGTGACATCTATACCAATTGATCTGTAACTGATTCACTCAATTGGTTAAATCATGGAGATAATGAGTGAAGCTAATTGCCCTAGGTAGACTAGAGCTCAAGAGTTTGTTTCTTTAGCACTATGTTCCCATCAGCCAAATGATCACTCTTTTAAAAAACCATTAGGAGGGACTTCCCTGGTGGCACAGTGGTTAAGAATCCGCCTGCCAGTGCAGGGGACACGGGTTTGATCCCTGGTCCGCGAAGATCCCACATGCCACGGAGCGACTAAGCCCGTGTGCCACAACTACTGAGCCTGTGCTGTAGAGCCTGCGGGCCACAACTACTGAAGCCCACGCGCCTAGAGCCCGTGCTCTGCAACAAGAGAAGCCACTGCAATGAGAAGCCCGCACACAGCAACAAAGACCCAACACAGCGATAAATAAATAAATTTATGGGGAAAAAAAAACACATTAGGAATATTAGTCGAAACTCTGTCTCTCATTAGTAAGAAAGTCTAAAATTGTACATTTCCATATGCTTGTATTTGGTAACTATTCAGAGAGATTACCTGTTTAATACTAACCAGTTAGGTTTCGTTGTTACTTCTGAGAAAACAAATCATACAATTTATTTTATAAACTGAAGCCAGTATTGTTCTAAGTGCGTTTTCATATATTACTTCATTTAATCCCCATAACATCCTTATCCAGTAGGTATTATTATTCCCATTTTATAGATGGGAAAACTGAGGCACAGAAGTGATAAGGAACTGGCTTAATATCACACAGCTAACAATTGGCAGTACTGAGATTCAAATCTACTTTACTCACTATACTAGAAAAGAGTTCTAAGAGCTTTGAGAGTTTTAATTGTTCTTAAATTCAGATGTCTAAGTAGAAAAAAACATATTTAGGATTCTCACGGGTTGAATTGTGTCCCCTAAAAATTCACATGATGAAGCAGTACTAAACTCCAGTACCTCAAAATGTGACCTTACTTGGAAACAGGATCACTGCAGATGTAATTAAAGATGAGGTCATTAGGGTGGGCCCTAATCCAATATGATTGGTATCTTTATAAAAAGCGGAAATATGGACACAGAGACAGAGACACACATAGAGAGAAGATGATTTGAAGAGGAGCTGGTAGAAGATGGCCATCTATAAGCTAAGGAGAGAGGTCTGGAACAGATCCTTCCTGCACACCCCTCATAGCCCAACTCTGCTAACACCTTGATTTTGAACTTCCAGCCTCCAGAACCGTAAGAAACCAAACTGCTTTTTGAAGACCACACCGAATCAAAAGATATGAGCTGTGAGATGTTAAAAAAGCTCTGCTGAACGTGCCTCTTTCTACAAGTTCAGGAAAACTAATTTCATTTAAAAATGAGCAACAGAAAATGACAGAAGTAAAATCCCAAACAAAGTTATTATAAAAGAGAACACAAAGCAGAATGACATCTCTCCTCTCAATGTGCGTTTGTCCTGGAAGGGAGCTTGGGATGCAGTTTTGAGAGTTCATAACGCCTAGGTGATCCAACCCCATCAACCTTACCACATACCGCTTGCACCCATTCTAGTTCCACTTGCTTTTCTCAAATTGGTCCACTGTACTATCTAGTAAATACTTGTAGAGTACTTGGGTTCGCAGAGTATTTTAGGGTTTTCCTATTTTCTGGTCTGTGAGATGATCCATTGTTTCCCTATGCTCATTCCATCACAGGTTGCTCGGGTCGTGTAGCTGTCATTTGCCCCCAGCCTCGTATACTTAGGGCTTATGAGAATATCTTATCACATACACTTTTGCAGATGCTGTTCACGGATTAATATTAAAATGTTAATATTAATATATCACATGCACAGTTCACTCACCCGTTCTGGTGTCAGCAGTCCCGGTCCCGCCCCTGCTCAGCCTCCGGGCCTGAGCCCGGTCCCCAGCACCGGGCCACGGGCCCCTGCGAACAGGCGCCATACAGTGACTCTCAGTGGGGGAGTACAGGGGGGATGACGCATCGACGAGGATGGCGTTTGCCTGATAGGTGGTGCGAACCAGACTCCTTGTGAACGAGTCTGGGACCAGAGGCCTCTGGCCTCCGCCACACGCCCGTATTTCTCACCCTAGGGCTGTCCTGCCAGCCCCCGTAGAACCCCCGAGATCCCGCGAGATCCCGAGAGATCCCGCGAGATTTGGTTTCCTCTGGGGAATGTAGTAACAGTGGCCACACCTTGAGCCTAATTCTGCCATCCTGTAAGCCACGCCTCGCAGTCAGCGCGCCGCAGCCCATTCTCTCCCTGCCCCTCCATCTGTACCCACATTTACACCTCCACACACACCCGAAGCCACAAAGTATACCCTGCGCGCTCCAACTGCACTCTGTTTTTACCTTCCCGGCAAACCCCACATTCCATCCAGCCGGACCAGGCCCTGGTCCTCGCCCCGGCCTGCAGGCATCCCCTATGCTGTTGAAAAGGGAACATTTACGGATGGAGGGGCTTGGGTAAATGGGCCCGTTTCCTCATCGCAGGGTGCTGGCAGTTGGGCTGGGTCCGAGAGAGCAGTGCCCTGAGTCTGTTCTTCAGGGGAGAGGCTCCAGGTACAGGCAGCGATGGTCTCCTGGGACGAATTCTAGACACCTAACTACTGCTGGGAGAAACAACTGGCCCCAACGATGTGCAGCGGAACCGGTGTGTTCGGGTTGCTTTGGCCTTGGACCTTGGGGCCCCATGGTTCCTGGCCAGAGGCCCACATCACTGCCCCAGGAGAGACTTGCGGCCCTTGCATGTGCAGTCCATTCCCCCGTTCTGGCCTCCGGCAGTCCTGCCCCTACACAGTCTCGGAGCCAGAGCCCTGTCCCGGACACCTGGCCACAGGCCCTGAGCAGAGGCGGTGCTGCACTGTGACTCTTGAGTAGGAGGGAAGGCATTGAGGAGGATTGGGCTTAATGGGTGGCATGAGCCACACTCCTTACGGAGGAGTCTGGGACAAGGGGCCTCCAACACTGGGGCACCCAGGTGTAAAAGAAAAATAAATTAATTAATTTAAAATAAGACTATAAAGTTTCAATTATGCAAGATGAAAAAGTTCTAGAGACCTGCTGTACAACATTGTGTTTATAGTTAACAGTGTAGTAAAAGTTTACAGTTAAAATTTTGTGAAGAGGGTAGATCTCATGTTGGTTTTTTAATCACAAAAAAAGGCTATAAAATACGTACAATTGCATGTAAAGGATGTTTTTAAAAAATGTATCATGCCAGTCTGTGTGTGTATGTGTACAGGTATGGAATTAAACACATAAAAATATAAACAGTGGTACCTCTAGTGGTGAGATTCTGGTTGAATCTTTCTTTTCTTTTTTTCTGTTTTCTAATTTTTCTAAAGTGAAATTAAGCTATGTTTATAGCTTTTTTAAAATATAGCTATATTTATAACCAGAGACCTACCCAGGAAATTGATTTCTGTTGTTTCAGATCTCCTTGGTTCTCTCTTACATTTCTGAAATCAAAGAGGACTGCCCCATAAGGAGACAGAACTCCTGTCCAGGATCAGACATCTCCTTCATTTGAAGCATGGTTGCATCCCAGGAATCATTTTTTACCACTTTCATCATTCCAGTCCCTTGGTTTTTACAAGGTATAATTCTCTCATCCCTAAGGGATCTTAAGAAATGCTGAGCCCTTTGTTCCTGTCCATTCTGCCACTGAAGCTGCCGCCACCTCTTGTCTACCACAGGGACTTTTTTCCGTAACCCACACCTGCCAATATGCTATGCTAGCAGCAGATGCTCTCACAGGAAGTGCTCTTATTTGACATGCTTCTGATTCTGCTTTTGTTAGTGGGAGTGGAAGGGGTTAAATGATAGACGGTATACTAATTGTGGAAATGGGAATGGGTGTTTGAAGGCACTGCTCCTGTGTAGAGTCCAGTAGCAGGTATGAGTGATAGAATGGGTGAGGAGGTGCAGTGGAAGAGAATATTGCTATGATCCTTCACTTTCTCCACACAGATTTTTTTCTTCTCTTGCTCTGAAGCTCCCACAGGATTTAAAAGGCCTCTTCCCCAGCCGCATAGCACAGGGATATCAGCTCCGTGCTTTGTGACCGCCTGGAGGGGTGGGATAGGGAGGGTGGGAGGGAGGAAGATGCAAGAGGGAAGAGATATGGGATCATATGTATATGTATAACTGATTCACTTTGTTATAAAGCAGAAACTAACACACCATTGTAAAGCAATTACACCCCAATAAAGATGTTAAAAAAAAAAAAGTAAACCAAGTTTTCATTGTATTTAATTCAAATACTGCAAAAAAAAAAATTAAAAAATAAAAAAAAATAAAAGGCCTCTTCCCACCTCCCCTGCACTCTCCTGCTCAGAGAAATACCCATATCCCTCCTCCAGCATCACCACCTTCATAAGTGCCTGTAAGGGACAAGTGCCAGGCCCACCCCTACCATCAATAATGGCATTAGCTGCTGCCAGGCCTGATTCTTTCCTCCTTTGCTCCACCACCATTTATACTCTTCCTCTATTGCACCAGCACTGAATTTAGATACAGCAGGAAAAATACCAGCACATGCCCATCTTTCCAAGTGTACAGGGGACATTAGGATCTACAAAATATCATAGTATCTCCTCTCCTCCCCCTCAAACAGTTTCACGTTTATTCCCCCGACAGCCCTCTTCTTTTCCTTTACTCCTATCCCAAGTAACCATGGTTGTTAACGGTTAGTCATCTCTGAGAGAAGAGAGTTCTGGTACGATGGTCATTTTTATCATCCACCCCCTCATCTCACCATACCCATTCCAAAGGTGTTCAGATCTTGGCCCCCCTTATCCCAGGGGAGGTTTATGCTGCCAGCCTGTATTTGGTTTTCTACAATCCTGACCACTTGAACCGAATTAGGCTAAGAGAGACGGGAGTGACTTAGAGAACAGAAAGGAGGAGAATGCTGCTTATGATACCTAAGCACTCCTTACTCCATGCCAGGACCCCAGGGAGAAGGCACAGCCCCAGAGGGAAATGGCTGCATGGGGTATTTAGAGAGACTGGACCCTTGGCATTAGGGCTTCTGGCACTGGAAGACACCTCCAACCCCCACTGGCTGTGGAGAAGCAGACATGCCCACCCTCAAGGGACCACGTGGACTTGGGACAGTGAGAGTACCAGGGACAATAACAATGGATTGAAAGCCCCATAGAAGGCCCTCCCCGTCCCATTCTTGGGTAATTCACAGGAAGAGGAGAGGCCCTTAAATAGTGAATGAAATTGAACTTTCCATCACCTCAGTGGGATGGAGGGAAAATGCAGATTCAAACTGCCGCTTCTGAGCAAACCTGCCCCGAGGTACACACTACACAGAAGACACAGCAAGTAAGTGCACACTCTTTATTACTAGTTAGAATCAGGGAACCTCTGACAAAGGTTGAGCTTGGTGAGCTGGAATCTCCTGGGGGAACTCGAGGACACGTTTTGCTCAGACTGGAGGCTGATCTGACTTCCCAGCCCCAGGGCTCCACTTGCCTCTGAGAAGCTGGCAGAGAACACACCAAGTGGAAGAGAAGGGCCCACGAGCATTCTCAAGCGTGCTCGTCCCAGTCCAGTTCTAGTTTTAACCCATTTAGTCCTCCCAAGAGAAGCGCCATCCAAAGCACGATGTCTGTCCTTGGAATCCATTTTGTTCTTCATCCACTGACCAGAAAGGGGCTTGGGATGGTGGCTGCCCGAAGCTGAGGGCTCAAACACTCCCCCAAGCACTGTCCTTCTTTAAGACAGTCGCCCAATGGTCTTTCAGGCAACCAGGAAACTAGCTGTCCCTCTCAAGGGAGGAAATGAGGAATCAGAAAAGTCCTGCCTGCAATTTTGTTAGGCCACTTTTCCACTCTTTGCCACTACTCACTTGTCTCACATGGGACCAGTGAGATGAGCAGTTCAGCAATCAAGTCCTTCCATTAAAGTCTCTTTGAGGTTGCTCCCAGAACTGCAGAAATATCTGGATGTTATATCAATTAGGTTTACCTGAAGGTTACAATACATGCAAGACAAATAAGTCACCTCTGATCTGTAATGTATCTCAAATTATGCTCTCTCCTGTCATCTAACCAAACTCACCAAAAAGAGTTATGTGTGCACTAGATAATTCCACATAATTCTAGCTCCTATCATACACTAGGCAATCAATAACTAATTACTTAAATGAAATCCAACAAATTTGCTATCATCTATAGTATTTAACACTGCAATCCCCCCCAACACTTCTGAATTAACTCCATGTCCCAACAGAGAAATCCTAACAAAATTATTTTGCCCCCCTTTTCCCCCTAATAAGTGCCAAAGCATCTCTTCTTCCCCGACTTCTCACTCTTCTTGGCTTCAGCCAGTGGTGGGGGGATGGGGGTCTCACTGAGGTGTGGGTCAGTCAGAAACGAAGAGTTATTTCTTTAGACTCTTGAGAGATCTTCTAATGGGACAGGTTCAGATTCTTCAGCAACAAGCAAATTCTGTGGGGCTCAGAGACACAAAAAGAGGCCCTCACCTATAAAACTTAAAAACAAGAAGAAAACATGAATACTGCAGTAGGTTACAAAGCAACAATAGCATTTTCAAGGAAAAGCAGTGCTCCTAAAATTCCAATACAGCTTATAACTCTAAAAACACATGGCTGTTCCCAGGCAAAGACATGGTATTTTCAGGAAAAGAAGGTTAATAAAACAGACATGAGTGAAAAAGAAAATAAATTCTTCATGACTTCAGCATCTCCAGGGTGTCAACGAATCAGCATCAGCCATCCAGAATCCAGCCCCTGCAAACACACAAGAAATTAGGAGAAATCCCTTATTTTAAAAGTGTGATACTCAAAGTGGTCTATCTTTGTTAAAATAAATGTACAAAATAAGAATATAAATGTGTGTGTGTATATATATTTGTGTGTGTACTCAGATGATAAAAATTGCTTAATTTGGGTAATGGGATAATGAATTATTTCATTTAATTTTCTATATCATGATTTTGGTTTTCAAATTTCCTGTGAAGTAAATGAATTACTTTTTAATCAAAAGGTGGGGGGGGCTTCCCTGGTGGCACAGTGGTTGGGAGTCCGCCTGCCGATGCAGGGGACATGGGTTCGTGCCCCGGTCTGGGAGGATCCCACGTGCCGCGGAGCGGCAGCGCCCGTGAGCCATGGCCGCTGGGCCTGAGCATCCGGAGCCTGTGCTCCGGGACGGGAAAGGCCACGGCGGTGAGAGGCCCGCGGACCGCAAAAAAAAAAAAAAAAAAAAAAGAGGGGAGGTTGTTAGGAAATTGGTTTTTCTTTGGAGTGTTTCCATTCTTACTTACCTTCCTAAAATTACTGGGTTTGTCCTGGGTCCGGGCCTTCACTCTCAACTGCCATGCAGACTTTCTTGCATTTATAGCACACCTTGCGCCATTGAAAATTCATCACTTTACACGACGGGCACTCCCAATTATTAGGACTGAAGCATGAGGCAGGCTTCCCCCGATGCTGGGAATCTGAGGCTTTTTTCCCTTTTGGTTGCTTGGCCTTCTTTTCCTGAGGCTGCTGTTTCTTTGGGCTTTTTCTCACATCATGGATTGTGCTGCCTCCCGGGGGGGATGTCCCCTGGGAATTCTCTGGACCTTCTTCTTGCTTGTGGCTCTCGCTCTTCCCCAGGGGATATGTTTCCTGGAGCAGCAGTGGATATTCGTTCTGGCTGTGGCTCCTGCTGTCTCCCAGGGAATATTCCCCCTGGAGGTTCTCGGTATATTCCTGGCAGCAGCAATTCTGGCCATACGGTAGGGCTATCTCTTCCTGGGCCCCCACTGCAGCCCACAGGCCAGGTGGGTAGGTTCCCGGAGTAGAGCTCTGGGGTGTGACTGCTGCTATTGTTGCTGTCGCGGTGGCTGCTCCTTCCGTAACTGCTGAGGATGGTAAAGATGTCGAGTACGGGAATCCCGCTGGGAATGGCACATGGAATGCGAATGGCTGTGGCACCTGCACTGGCACAGGGGGTTGCATGACCTGGGCCCAGGGGCTCTGGGACCCCGGTACATAAACCACAGCTGCTGTGGCTGCCATCTGGCCCTCTGACTGAGGCACACCCTGTGCCTCCACAGCTACCATCTGGCCTTGCTCCCCTGCATCCATGGCCCACGCTGTGGCCCCAAGCTGCTCGGGTTGAGGCTGAGGCACCATTTCATGGGCCAATGGGGCTACATGGACCAATCTCTGGAGCTGGAGCAGTTGCCCATGCAACATATCTCGCTCATCCAATGCCTCCCGCAAGGCGGCCTGCGTGCTTTGCAGCTGCACTGCTGCCTCCTCGTGCCCCTCACACAGGCGCCTCAACTCGCAGGAGACGGCCCGGGAAGCCGCCTCGCATTCCCCTAACTTCTCCTGGAGCTGCCGAATCCAGCACGCCTGCTGCTCCCGCTGCCTCGCGCCCACACGCACGCTCAAGGCCAGCGCGCTCCAGGCACAGGCCCTCTTGATGGCGCACGGCACCTGCGGGTCAGTGACGACGACGCGCAGCTGATCCTCTACCTCATTCCAGGACCGCGAGCAGAAGGCCGTGTAGAAATCAGGGCCGCCCCCATTCATGAGGACTTCATTGTTGATGAATCTGATCACCTCGCTGTGGCGGAACCCGCTGGCATGGTCCCCAAAGTGCACGGCCATGGCCGCTGCGGCCTAGTCAACCAACCGCCTCACGGGAGATGCCGCCTGCCGCCGCCGCCGCCACCACCAGTAAAGCCCCTCACCTCCCGGCTCAGTCCTCCTTCAGTTCTAGCCCAGTCCTGGCCTCCTCCTCGGCCTCTTTCCTCTGTCACGGTCCGGCTTTCCTCACAGAAAGTAAGGCAGATCCCCTCACTGCGCCAACCCCAAAATGGCAGACGCAAGCGCCACGGGTCACACGTGAGCTCCGAGTCGCCCTGCAAGGCCTGCTGGGACCAACCTCGCTGCCAGAGCCCCTCCTATTGGGTGAGCAGGCCGGAAGCTGCACTGAGTGCCCCTCCTACCGGGCTAGCAGGCCGGAAGCTGCACTGAGTGACGCACTGAACCCATACGTGGCAGAGGCGGGAAGCTGCACTGGGTGCCGCAGTGAATCCAGACGTGGCAGAGGGGAGGGGGGAGTAGGAGCAGGCAGCAGGGCGCAGGCGCACAGTGGCAGCTAGCATAGCGGATCCCTTGGAGATGCTAATAGTTGCCAATCCCACACCTAGGGCCTGCAACCACACACACACACACACACACACACACACACACACACACACACACAC
>NW_020838021.1:3970139-4154979 GCF_003676395.1 Aethalodelphis obliquidens
CACACACACACACACACACACACACACACACACACACACACACACACACACACACACTCTCTCTCTCTCTCTCTCTCTCTCTCTCTCTCTCTCTCTCTCTCTCTCTCTCCTGTTCTAAAAGGAAGGGTGAGTCAATGGAGGTTCTGGGGGAGGGAGGGAGTTGAGGTGGAGGAGACGGGGGCTGCAAGACCCCTAGTTTAGGGAGGTAAATAGGGTGCAAGTTTGGCATCTTTCAAAACCTAGGAAAGGGGAGGGACGGTGCTGGGAGAGACTTGAGAGAGAAGGCTGTGCTTGTACTACTGTAACAGGGAAGAACAAAATTTGACTCCATGTTGGATCCGTTTCTTTTACTGTGACCTTTGCTTTCCATTGTTTTTGTTCTGTCTCTAGCTATAGGCATACATAATGGCCTGCCTCAGGGAAACCTGCCCCTCTGCCTGAATGTTAAGCTAAAGTGCCTTCTATTTACAATAGCCAGGACATGGAAGCAACCTAAATGTCCATCAACAAAGGAATAGATAAAGAAGGTATAGTACATATATACAATAGAATATTACTCAGCCATTAAAAGGAACGAAATTGGGTCATTTGTAGACACGTGGATGGACCTAGGGAGTGTCATGCAGAGTGAAGTAAGTCAGAAAGAGAAAAACAAATATCATATATTAATGCATATATATGGAATCTAGAAAAATAGTAGAGATGATCTTATTTGCAAAGCAGAAATAGAGACACAGAGGTAGAAAATAAATGTATGGATACCAAGGGGGAAAGGGGTAGTGGGAGGAATTGGGAGATGGGGACTGACACATATACACTATTGATACTATATATAAAATAGAAAACTGATGGGAACATACTTTATAGCCCAGGAAACTCTACTTAATGCACTGTAGTATCCCAAATGGGAGGGAAATCCAAAAGGGAGGGGATATATGTATATGTATGGCTGATACATTTTGCTGTGCAGTAGAAGCTAACACAACATTGTAAAGCAACTATACTCCAATAAAACTTAATTAATAAAAAAAAAAAAGGTGCCTTTGTTCAGCTCACAGGGAAACACCCTGACCCTGCCCACCTGTGAATGGCTGCAGAAAAGAAGAAATTAACACATCCCCTCCCTGAGGCTGATAAAAACTAGGAGATATTTTGCAAGACTTATGGCCTTTTTACTTTAATTCCTCACCTCCTCCCCCTCTCTGTTCTATAAAAGAAACTAGCATCCAGACCCCGATAAGATGGTACTCTAGGACACTAGTCTGGCATCTTCTCAGATGCCTGGCTTTCCTAATAAAGTCGCTATTCCTTGCCTCAACACCTCACCTCCCAGTTTATTGGCCTGTTGTGCAGCGAGCAGAGCGAACTTGGACTCGGTAACAAATTTGGCTTAGCCATCCAGGAGCCTTGCTGCTCGTGGCTAGCCGGCCCGGGTCAGGGAATTTTGGGGCAAGGCCCTAGCAGCTGCTGGGACCATTTGTCCTGAGGATATTCCCTTCAAAATTCCCTGAAGCAGCACCAGCTACCCCAGCACTTGGCAGTTGGAGCAAGGAGTTGACGAACTTCTGTGAGTTGACGGACTCGGCCTTTGCTGGGTAAGTTGCTCTGGTGTGTATAACCAGGAATAAATTCCCCCCTCAATTTGTTTTGCATTTGGTTGGGGTACCCTACTGGAGAGGGGAATTGTTGGACTCTACCTGATATGGGAACCGGTTCATTTGCTTTTGTTTTGTGTGCATCAATGTTGGAATTTGTTTGTGTTGGAATTTGCTTGTATCTTTTGTGTTGGAATTTGTTTGCATCTTTTGTGTTTTGGTGTTATCAAACTTATAAAAATGGGAAATACTCCATCTATCCCAAAGGAGAGCCCTTTGGGGCATATATTAGATAAATGGGCAAAACATAGCCATGAGCCTATGACTAAGAAAGAGGTGATATATTATTGTAATAGGGTGTGGACCCAATATATGTTAGGATCAGAGGAGCAATGGCCCCTGAATGGCTCACTCAATTATTATACGATCTCACAATTAGAAGTGTTTTGCAAAAGAGCAGGGAAAAGAGATGAGATTTCGTATGTAGAAGCATTTATGCTATTGCATCAGGAGGAAAAGGAGTCAGAGGGCTGCCACCTTATGGTGCGGCGGTCTGAAAGAAAACCCAAGGAGGGACCTAGACAAAAAAGCTTAAACAAAATTTAGGAGATAAAACAAAAACCAAATGAGGATCCATCAGAGTCTCTAGAATAAGGAGGTGAATAACAGAAGGAAGACAGGAGCCTCTCACATGGTAGAAAGAGAGGAAAACTCTGATAATGAATTAAGAGGCCCGAGGACTCCCTTGGACTTGAGGCATCTGATTCTAATTTCCCCCACAGGAGCCCCGGGTAACTCTGACAGTGGGGAACAAGTTGATTGACTTTTTTTTTTTTTTTTTACTTTTGCTATGTGGGATGCATTTTGATATACTTTTTTTTTTAACATCTTTATTGGAGTATAATTGCTTTACAATGGTGTGTTAGTTTCAGCTTTATAACAAAGTAAATCAGCTATACATATACATATATCCCCATATCTCTTCCCTCTTGCGTCTCCGTCCCTCCCATCCTCCCTATCCCACCCCTCTAGGTGGTCACAAAGCACCGAGCTGATCTCCCTGTGCTATGTGGCTGCTTCCCACTAGCTATCTATTTTACATTTGGTAGTGTATATATATGTCCATGCCACACTCTATCTTTGTCCCAGCTTACCCTTCCCCCTCCCCGTATCCTCAAGTCCATTCTCTATCAGGTCTGTGTCTTTATTCCCATCCTGCCCCTAGGTTCTTCATGACCATTTTCTTTTTTTAGATTCCATATATATGTGTTAGCATATGGTATATACAATGGAATATTACTCAGCCATAAAAAGAAACAAAATTGAGTTATTTGTAGTGACGTGGATGGACCTAGAGTCTGTCATACAGAGTGAAGTAAGTCAGAAAGAGAAAAATAAATACTGTATGTTTGACTTTCTAAATGATACGGGTGCCACATATTCTGTGGTAAATACCAAGGTGGCACAGAAAACATCTCAGTTTATCCCAGTCACGGGAGTTTCTGGAGAAGTAGAAAACCGTTCGTTCTTACAACTTCTAGAATGCCAACTAGGGGACCTCATCCTGAAACATCCAGAGTGTCCAATCCCCCTTTTGGGACGAGATCTCCTTTGTAAAAGGGATTCTGGGACACCTAATCTAAAACAATATCCTCTGAGACAAGAGGCCCAAAAGAGTATTCAGCCAATTATGGGAAAGTTTTTGAAAACAGGACTGACTAAACCTTGCAGTCCCCATATAACACCCCTATCCTCCCAGTCAAACAGCCAAACTCAGCAGAGTATCACTTTGTCCAATATTTGAGGGCTATTAATGAAGTAGTCCAAGACTTACACCCTGTGGTACCTAATCCATACACTCTGCTCACAACTATTCCAGGAGAATACAGCTGGTTTTCAGTCCTGGACTTGAAAGATGCTTTTTACTGCATTCCTATTGCAGAAGAATCACAGCAGCTGTTTACTTTTAAATGGCAGGACCCAGAAACACAGGTAGTCTAACAGTATTGTTGGACAGTCCTGCCTCAAGGATTTAAGAAACCTTCCAAACTGTATGTACAGGAGAGACAAGGCATCAGCCTTGGGGTGTTAATTCAAACCCTGGGGAATATCCCTCGACCCACTGCCTACTTGTCAAAACGACTAGAAGGGATAGCCCCCTTGCCTCGGAGCTGTAGCAGCTACTTGTGACGTACTTCAGGAAGCTGAGAAGTTTACCCTGGGGCAACCCACCATTGTGTATGTTCCTCACTGTGTCCTTTCTTTGCTGGAACAGAAAGGGGCCCTGTTTATATTATATGTCTGTGTACACATTATACATAAGAGATCTCTATCTCTGAAAAAATATTATCAAAATTGAATTGATAAAGAGCTCTATTCAATTTAAAAGTAAGCGCTTACAAATTAAAGAAACCGGCCAAAATGACCTTCAGGTTCATGTGAACTGGGAAGTATTCAATATTAAGTTGACACCTGGTATAAAAGGTTGTTTGTTGATCTAATTAATATAGACTTGCCTTTAGAGTCATCAACATTAAATATAATACTTTCCCTGCACCTAGGTTTAATAGAAGTTAAATGAAATCTTGTTATATCTGTTGCAAATTTGTCAGCAAGAAAAATAACTTGGTATGATAAAATTTTTATGAGTGAATTAAATGCAAACGAGATAAAGAGCTTTTAGGTAAACACTAGAAATAATTACGTTCTGAAAATTATCTAAAACAGTCTTTCCAGATTTTGGTAACTATTACTTGCCTCTTGGTTTTCACTAGAAATTATGGTTTTTAAGAGTTGGGGATTCTAATTTAAATATGTAATTAAAGCAACTAAAAATAACAAAACCTTTCACTATACAGTAGGAAAGTGGGATACATGTTTTGAGTAAAAAGGAGTTTTATGCATGGTCTGAAATTAGATTAAACTTAATTGGGTAAATGAATTTTGCTATTAAAAGTAGGCTGGTATAGGACTTGACTTGGTTCCTCTCTGCTAAGAGAACAAGTTTACTTAGAATGCTGCTTTTGATAACAGATTGTGTGAACTATCTTGCTTTTAACTGGTCTGTATTCTTAAATGTTCTATCTGACCAAATGTTTTTCAAAAAACTTTTTGATACTTTTGACAAACTTCCTATCAAATTCTAATTAAAGTTCTTTTGACTTCAGCTAGCTTTGGGATGCTTCCGAAGGCCCCTGAGAACCTTCCCTATGGCGTACGTTTCGCCTGTGGCGAGGTGTTGGTTGGGATTTTCTCTTTTGAACTAGCCTTGATCATTCATTCAGCTTCATCTCCAGTGGGGCACTGGCTGGGGTTCTCCCCTTTTGGACTGACGGGGCATTAGTTGGGAATCTTCCTATTTTGGGGCTAGGGAACTGTAACCCTGAGGCACCTCAGAAAAAAAATGTATATATATATATACATATATATATACATATATATATGTATATATATATATTAAACTGACTAGAATTGGTTGATATGCTAAATTACATAGAAAGCATTGTCAAATAAGTGATAAGCCTCCTCAGAGTATATGGTATGAATAAATGTTATTAATATAGACATTCTAGAAATTATATAAAGTTTCTGAAATTTGTATATGTCCTGGTATAATGTTATAATTTTAGTCATTATCTTAAAATGTTGTATGTCACAACAACTTAGATAAGCTTCATTGCCAGGAAGAATTGTAATCAGATCTTTAACCTTGCCTTTTTAAGACCTTTATCATTCATAGGCAGCTAAGGTGATGCTTTGCAAAACTGCCACATCTCTAAGAAGACTCATGAAAAAGAACTTTTAAAAAATATATAAGTTTCTGATAGCCTTTAGATAATACCACTGGGTAACAAATGACAAAACTAATGGAAAACCTGATTAGTTCACCCAGATCAACAGGAATTAATTACATGGGACTGAATGAACTGATGAATATGACTTATAACTTTATGAGTTTGGGAAATGTATTGATGCTAGCCTTAATCTTTGTTTTCCAGAAAAACCTTTTCTCTTATGCTATGACCTACAACAAGTTGATAAAGTATACCCTTGTAAACAAAGATGAAACATTTATCTTTTTCTCTCTACATGATCCTGCCAGAATTTGGCTTCTCCAGCCAGCTCTACTGTGGATTTGATGGTTTATTGTAACTGGATTACAACCAGTTATACTAAGCATTGTTTTAATGTGTTCTTTGTTTCCAAATTGTTTATGCTTTGTGTCTCCCTGCTAAACTAGGACTTCGTCAGTATTACTAGCTGCATTACTTATATCCTATTTTATGACTGTTGTCTCTTACAGTACCCAGTATGTAACCAGGCCTCCAACAAAATTGATGATGGCTAAACATCTTGAGGAAATAGATCACATTTATGACTCTTAGAGAATAATTGTAATAGTGTGATTCTAGGTATGGGAAAAGCAATAAGGGAAAACATTTCCTGGATCATAATAGACTAGTAAGACAGAGGATCCAGAGAATCTTTAGTAATCAACAGGGCCAAATCTGGAAATTAGCACCTGGAGTGGCATATCAACAAGAATTTTCACCTGATCTGGAATGAGCCTCTCAGCACCATGGAACAAAATTTGGTCATGAAATGTCTCCCAAATATTGGTCGAATTCCTAACCAAGAGGGGGATCTGAGAAATGGAATATTTCCTGCCACAGTCTTCAGTGATTGAAGCCACCACTGATGGTGAGCTGGTAAGCCCTGAGGGAAATCAGGAAGGAAAGAATGCCTGCCATCAAGCAGCCATCAGACTGCAGCCACTCCCTATGGTGAGCCTTGAGGAAAGTCAGGATGTGAAAACACAGGATACTGGCCCTAGATAGGTGAGGTGCATATCAAAGGAATAATTTCAGTGAGCCCAGACTCTTGTATCTTCCCTTACATAGAAAAGCACTAAATTCCATAACTTGAGATTGCAATTTCCTTACAGCTGGAGAAGCGTGGGTCAATCTATTTGTTTAATCCTGTTCTACTGAACAACATAGCATCAGGTTCAAATAATTGAGAATTGTACTATTTACTAAAAATTATTCCCTACCCAAGGCTGATCAATTCCATTCCACCATCACCCCTCATCACCCCTACACAGCAGGAAGCAGTTAGAGCTGTCATCGCCCTTTATCCCACAAGATTGTGGAATGGACATTGACAGTGAGGAATTGTAACAGGGAAGAACAAAATCTGACTCCGTGTTGGATCTGTTTCTTTTACTTTGACTTTTGCTTTTCATTGCTTTTGTTCTATCTATAGCTATAGGCATACATCAAACTAATAAAATTAGAAATGAAAAAGAAGTAACAACTGACACTGCAGAAACAAAGGATCATGAGAGATTACTACAAGCAACAATATGCCCAAAAAATGGACAACCTGGAAGAAATGGATAAATTCTTAGAAAAGCACAACCTTCCAAGACTGAACCAGGAAGAAATAGAAAATATAAACAGACCAATCACAAGCACTGAAATTGAGACTACGATTTAAAATCTTCCAACAAACAAAAGCCCAGGATCAGATGGCTTCACAGGCTAATTCTATCAAACATTTAGAGAAGAGCTAACACCTATCCTTCTCAAAATCTGCAAATCCGTAGCGCAGTAGGCAGCAGGTCAGTCTCATAAAGGCTACCCAAGTGAATTCAACATTCAAAAGAAGAGCAGAATTTTCTTTAAAAACAATTTGAATCAGCTACAATAATCATGCATGGGCTTATTGGGCTTCTGGGTACAAGCCTGAATTTTATTCCCATCAACTGGCTTTGGCAAAACCCTAGGAATTGCCAACTGTAGTTGCCTGGTGATTCCCCAAGCCCGATGGTATAACAAAACAGCAGGGATTAGTTTATCTCCAGGGTGTAACTCTAAAGACTTCCAAGGATTATTCCAATTAGCAGTTTTTATCCAGTGTTGGGTCTGGCCTTCATCAACAGGTGTATGAGCTAGCTGATAAGTCAGAGAAACCAGGATGACAAGTTTGAATGACTATATTAAATTCCTCAGGAAATCTGTGGGGATCCCCAGTTGTTTGGGGGAAATCTTTGACTATGGCTTATAGTTCAGCTTTAATCCAAGGAACATAAGAAAATAGGGGTTTAGCATTTAGATCCTCAGAGGGTCTGATTTTAAGAGGTTCAGGGGAAAAAGAAGCAGGGGGAGGTTGGGAGAAAAGGGAAAGTTCAGTGGGGGGATTCAAATGAGGAAGCAGAGGGTGTAGAGGAGGTAGAATGGTGCAGAAGGGAAAGAGGAAGATGGAAATAGAGACAAAGAGGAAAGGGAAGGGGGAAAAGTCCTCAGAATCTTTTTTGTTTTCTTCCAATTATTTGTTCCCCTCAGTTTATTTAGAAATGGTATCTTATAAAGAGGGAATTTTAGAGGCTTGAATGTGTTTGAAAGCTTCCAGGTACCAATTAAAATAGCATCCCATTCAGTCTCTTTAATTTTAGAGGCATAGTGTTCTAACTTAGTTCTGAGAAAAACAAGTTTGGAGAGGTCTAAAGTTCCCCATAATGGCCATTGGAGTTTTAAATTATTTTTAGTTAAGTTGACCCATTTAGTTAAAAATGTGCATGAGGAGGAACCATAATTTTTAACATAAAACCAGCCAGAGTCCCAGAAGGAGGACCCTTCCAAGAGAATTTAGAGGCTTGGGATCACATACTTTAAAACCAGAGGTTAAGAACTTCCCTGGTGGCGCAGTGGTTAAGAATCCGCCTGCCAATGCAGGGGACACGGGTTCGAGCCCTGGTCCAGGAAGATCCCACATGCTGTGGAGCAACTAAGCCTATACACCACAACTACTGAGCCTGCACTCTAGAGCTCACGAGCCACAACTACTGAGCCTGTGTGCCACAACAACTGAAGCCTGCATGCCTAGAGCCTGTGTTCTTCAATAAGAGAAGCCACCACAACGAGAAGCCCACACACCGCAACGAAGAGTAGCCCTCTCTCACCACAACTAGAGAAAGCCCATGCACAGCAACAAAGACCCAATGCAGCCAAAAATAAATAAATAAATAAGTAAAAATAAAGTAAAACCAGAGGTTAAGAAAACAAATGAGTACTTACCAAAAAGGCAATACCTTCACACACACACACACACACAAAAACAGATCCCAATTAAAGTCAGAGAACTCAATCAAAAAGAAGGAGCTCAAATCTGAGAGACTTGCCAGATCAGAAGGAAGAAGACAACTCTTAGAAATGAAGAGCACAAGGGGCTCAAGTGGGTACTGCACACAGTTGCAGGGGTCATTAGTTCCTCCAGAGTTCAGCTCCTTCTATCCCACTTCGGACACCAAGTAATATCAACCTTTAAAACAAAAAGATAAGTGGTTGAACCGGTGAAATCAAGTTTATTCAAGAATGGCAGAGGAATTGCAATTCAGGACATGCGAGCTATGGCAAACCATAGCCAAGTCCAGAGAATATAGGAGAGGAGCACTCTTTTATAGAGGAAAGGAAGAATTTGGGAGGGGCTGTTTTGAGACAAGGTTCGTTGGAGGAGAGCGAGAGTTCTGGGTTGTGTAAAATAGACTATGACAAGTACTGTATGTGAGAGCTCTCCCTTCAGGGCTTCCCAATTCCATTTTGAATGGGGGTTTTCCTTTATTCTTTTTCACACCAGAAATAGGGAATTTAGGGCCAAGAAGGCTGTATAACAAACATTGTTACTTCACTAATTTACTACCCCAAACCCAAACATTTTTCTCTTGTCAAATCTTTGCAAATGCATTGTTTCTCTGTCTAAAAGTATAAAAGCTGCCTGCTTTGGCCACTTATTCGTCTCATATTTTTATGGTGCTCTCATACGTAAATTTGTTTTTCTCCTATTAATCTATCTTATGACAATTTAATTATTAGACCAGGCAAAGAACCTATAAGGAAGAGGGGAATCGTTTTTTGCCCCTACACAGGCTCAGTTGTGTACCCTGCACATGAGTGAAGGGAAAGCCTGGCAACTACAGGAGATTATAAGTCTAAACTTGTTGGTGAAGTCTGGTGAGGGGCACTAGAATCATGTCTGAGTGGATAAGGAGGAATGGGAAGCCAGACCAAGATGTTCTGGGAAAATAGGGAGCTCTCAAGAATAGGAAGCCACACTGAGGATAAGTGACCTGATTCAGTGAAGAGGAGGGAAAGACTGTTCAGATTTTAGCATTCCAAGCTGGAGTACTCTAATGGATGATGAGACAATGTTTGTGAGTAAGTATGGGACAAGTGAATCATAGCGAAGATGTTGAATCTCAAATATTTCTGGGGGCTTCAAGAGTACACCACAAGCCATATAAAGGGGTTTTCCATTCTGGATTGTGTGGAAGGGAGTTCTCTTTGCTCAGCTCCTTCTCTTATACATCTTAGTTGCCATCCTCTCCTCAAGCCTCCTACATATTTCCCGCCTCACTTGCTCTTGCAGAAGAATTTTCTCTCCTCAATTTTAAAGCTACATCCTTCACCTGTGATTTGTGTCTTAGCCTCTTCCATCTCCTTAGGGAGTTAAATCCAGTCAGAATCTCTCCACTGTCTTCTATATTTCAGCCTTTTCCTCTCTACTAGCTTTTCCCCATCATGGTATGAGCATGTTCAAGCTTCTTCCATCCTGTAAAATGTTCTTATATACATTCCTGTACCTTAATTTACACTCATAAAACTAAAGAAAATATTCTAAAGGTAACACCAGTGACCTTCTACCCTCTATTAGGTCAAGTTTCTTCTAACTTGACTTTTCTGTAGACTTTATTGATCACTCCCTTTTTGGAATTCAATCTTCCCTTTTCTTTGGTGACACCAAATTCTATTGATTTTCTCCTGTCTTTCTGGCTGTTCCTTCTTAGTTTCCTTTTGCTGTCTGCTATGCTTCCATTCAGCCCTTAAATACTGGTGCCTCCCTGAGTTTTGTCCTTAGACACCTTAATTTTTTTAGGTACCCTTCCTTATTCCAGACACTTTTTCTATTCTATTGTATCTATTCTCTTGTTCTTAACTACCATAATTAATTGCCAAAGACTCAAAAACTTTATATCCAGTCCTGCTCTGTGTCCCAAACTTGAGATTTACCTAATCAATTAACTAGAAACCTTTACTTGGATCTTCCATAGGCACCTTATTTTCCACAAATCCTAAAATCAACACTACGTTGGACAAATGGCTTGCCAAATTTCTTACCATTTTTGAGGATCCACTTCCTCAAAGAGTTGTTGCAAGGATAAAATAAGAACATATATATATATATATATATATATATATATATATATAGTAATTTTCACTTTCATCATATCATCCTTATTATTATTAAAGAAATCTTCATGCAGAAGGTAGGGCTTTATCTGGGATTTGAACAATAGGTAGAATTTAGATGAGAACAGTGAGGGAGAAAATGAAATTGACAAAATATGTTTCTTTGGTATTTACCAATCAACTGCTTAGCCAAGATTTGTACCGGGTCACCCAGTTCTTCCATATCCAGTTGAATTATATTGCTCAATTCATATAACAACTGCCTCTTGTGCTTTTGTTCCACTATGTTTTTAGAAGCTGACATCTGGTCCCCCACCTACTTGCCTTCTACATTTCAGCTATTTCCATGGATGCCCTTTGCTAGAGCTACACATGTGATACCACCAAGGAGGCACCATGTGAGTACTGATATTTGTGATATTTCCAGGATCTATGTTGCTTTCTGGGTGCTGAGGCATCATCTGTCTCTGATCAGAAACAAAACGTATCCTGTATATGAAAGTAGAAAGATAGAGTTGTTAGAGAGTACATATAAGACTATAATTGGAATATAGAGAAAAAAAAGAAAACATATTAAGAGGATATAATTATGAGGGTAAATGATTTTATATATAATAATAATATCTTCTTAGGTCAGTAATAGAAAAATGAAAATAAAATGGAAAAATCTGGTATGACCCCGAAATATTAAAAAGCTACATTCAGTGTGTTTATATATGTCTCTATGTAGATAACCAGATAACAGCTTTCCCTGAGAATAAAAACATTTTCATGCTTGGACCTGTTCAACTTACCAAGTATAGAAAAAATATTATAAATAACTGCACTGTTTTTCTATCTATATAAAAAAGCATTCAGGTGTAACAGGAGCAATTATCAATATTACCAGATCTAATTTCCAAATTGGCACTAATTATTGTTGCATATTATGTGAAGGTAGAAGTGATTCCATTTAAACTAAAACTAAAGTTGTTCACTGATGATCTTTTCAATAGTTTCTTGCATATTTATATTATAAACAATAATAATGGTGTTAATAAAAAGTTTCTCTTCTGGGCTTTTTATATAGTAATAAATAATAGATAACTTTTTAGTACTTACTATGTGCTAGATGCTGTGCATAGTTTGTGAGCTTTATTTCATGCAATCATCACCACAACCATGTGAGTTAAGTAACAGTATTACCTTCATTTTTTAAATATGGAAATTGGGGCTTAAGAAAGCTAAATAATTTTTACAAGGACCCACCACTAGTATGTGGTGAAGCCAGAACTAATACCGTGATTGGTCTGAGTACAAAACCCATGCTCCTAACATTACACTCTACTGCCTTCAATGACACATTTCCCCAGAATGCTGAGACCCAAACTAATAAAGTCAACACATGATAGTTGTGATTATACATGTGCAAAAGTCATACTAAAAGAGAAAATGTCTTTCAATCCAGAAACAAAAACAACTCTTGCCTATAACCTATTAGGTGGCCTAAACATATTTTAAAAATGAGTCGAATGAAGAGAAATGAACAATTTGAAACATAGGAAAGCAGGAATCAGAGGGTACAAATTGAAATTGGCATTAAAACCTGTACGGTGTAGAGGTTGTTCTAACGAATGGATGGTAACATTCTGGTCCTCTGGTCAGATCTGTCTCTATAGTGGAGACAGAGGCATCAGATCAGAGCATTCCATGACAAAATTCTATGAAAATCTTCCAACCTATTCCAGTTGTTCTCATTACATGTTCATCTATTGTTTCCTGATAATATTTGGACTTCCAGTTTAACTTACAAATATAGAGGGAACTCCCTTATCATCAACCTAAGTGTTGCAGTCTGCTTGACAGTTATGCTTATAATTGTAAACAAATAAAGCAACACTCTGATTTTAAACGTTGATCCCTTTTGAATTAAACTAATATAATCTAGTCTTGTATAAATTGGTAATATTTGGGAACCTGATCAAATTGAGCATCTGATCTACAGAGCTGAGAAGCATATCCTGGATGGGGTATCCCCACAAAGATATATCCATCCCAGATAACAACTCTATGTCAGGATTCATGCAGCCACAGGTTTCACCTACTTGACCTAAACTAATCAAGATAATCATTATAATTTTAGGGAGAATCAGATATATAGTGCCATTTGTAATGTTTCTCATTGTCTGAAAGCCCTACAAATAATTGAAATTACAAATAATATAGCATTTGTAAAAAATTAAAAATGTTTGGTTACATGTTATAATAACTGCCAATATTCCACTAAAGCAATACCCCTCTCTGATGTTCTACTTCAAGAATTGACCTTCTATAACTAATGAGTATTAGCAATTAATTTTAGATGGCTGTAATAGAATACTATTGCTTTTGATCCACCAGTTAGGTCATCATTGTTCATATTTCTAGTGGCAAACTTAGTGTGTTTTACTTCCCAGGAGAGTTATTTCCTACTCTACCCCTGTGGTCTTGCTTCTGTTGTTTTCCTCTCAATAGTCTTTGTCAGAAAGCTAAAAATATTGCATTACCCTTCTGAGATTGCATTCTAAATTGACAGGAAAATTAGGATGCAGTCATGTGTTCCCATCCCTGCGCTTATAGTATGTCAATAGGGTAAATAAACCCATGAGTTATCACCCATTTGGTATTAATCCAGACAACATTACAAATGGTCCTATGGGTGAGTGTTATGATAAAAACATAAGAAATGCCTTTTATGTCTATGCATGTCAGTTTAATGAAGCTACTGCAAACAACCTTTCTTTTATTAATAAATGCCATGTATCTGCAACTCACAAAATTATCTAAAAAATGTAAGAGTTTTTTTCAATCTGTATCATGTCTTGGAAGTTAGAAATTCCAGGGCTCTTCTACCTGGTCTATGTAAAAGAAATGAAGGGAACATCCTTCTATTAATCCTAAGTATTGCCCTCTTAGCTTCCTACTCAATCCTCAATTTCCTGGATTCTAGATTCTATACTCACTATCATAACTGACCTTGCAAAGCTTTTAATTGTAAGCTCCAAGGGAGATTTTTTAACCCTTACTTTTCTGGACCTCTCTACTGTATTTGGTAATGATAATCACTCTCTTTTCCTGAAATTCTTCATTCTTGACCCCCAGGCCCCCAAATTCCTCCAGTTAATTTAGTATATCTTCAACCATTTTTTTGTTTGCATTTGCTCAGTAAATATTGATGTTTCCCAGAGTCTGTATCATTCCTCTTATCTTCTCACTTTACACCTTTCCCCAGATGATCAAATTCATGCACAAGTTCTTAAATATTACCTATATATTCATAACTCCTACATCTATATCTCTAACCTATATCACTCCTTCAGGCTTAAGACTTGTACTAAATTGCATGCTAAATGTCTTACAGAACTTAATACCACAACTGAGCTCATCTCTAAATCTCATGTCACATCCTCTCCTCCCTCTGTAATTATTTGGTATCTATTGGCATGTATTCAATCACCAAAACTAGAAATTTTAAAGTCATCTAGACTCCTCCCTCTCCTTCCCTCCTCCTATATCCAATTGGTGGCTATATCCTCCTTAATATTCCCTGGGTCTGTCATCACTTTAACATCCATACCACCATTATCCAAGGCAACTGTCATCATTTGCCTAGACTAGTACAACAGCTTCCTAACTGTTCTCCCAACCTCTTATATATTCCCTTTCAAATTTATCTTCCAAAAAGCTTCCAGGATGATATATTTTAAAATTTATATATAAATACTATGCCTAAAAATAAATGAATGCCCATATTTCCTTAACAATAATGCCCAAACTCCTTAATATGTTATTTAAGCTCTTCATGATTATCCCTATTGGCCTTGCCAATCTCATTTTTCATCCATTCCCCTATCAAATGCTACATTCAAGCAATGTTGAACTGCTTGTAGTCCCTTACACATGCCTTCCTGTTTCTCTTTTTTTGTTTGTTTGTTTGCCAAGCCATGTGGCAGGCGGGATCTTAGTTCCCCAACCAGGGATCAAACCTGTGCCCCCTGCAGTGGAAGCACGTAGTCCTAACCACTGGACCTCCAGGGAATTCCCCCTTCCGGTTTCTCTTGTATTTCCTTTGTTTCTGCTGTCTTCTCTGCCTAGCTCCAAATACTCTTCACCTGGTTATCTTCTATTCATATTTTAATACTCAAAATAAGTATCACCTTATCCAGAGAGCATTTCCTAAAATTCCCATATCAGGCTTTTATGGACTATCCTATGAACTATTTTATTTTATTCATCTTTGTGTCTCCAGCATCTAGCACAGTACCTGTTACACAATGCATGACTACTGAAAGAAGGAATTCCGAAGGGCAACCCCTAGTTATTAAATATGGACATACAATGAACAGTCCTAAACTCATTCTTTCCCTTACAATGTCTAACCTTCAGCTTCCGGCTTGTCAGATTAAAGAAGCTTACTCTTCATAGTCTACTCTTGAAAATTTGCTCCTCAATCATCCCGATTACTTGTTACTTATATTTAGAACTTCTCCAGTTCAAACACATCTTCAAGATATGGGGATAAATTTTTAATTTTTTAAACAAAGTAGAATGCTGTACTTTTTATGTTTGATATCCACTGTGATTATGCTTTTAATTTTCTTGAACTTTTGGCCACAGTAGCATGCTAAATTGAGGTCTTCAAGATATTCATGCATTCAACAAATATTTAACAAGTGTCTTATTTTTTTTTTCTAGGAGCTGATGATTCAGCACAACAGATAATAACAACTAAAACCAGGGTACCTACTCTCATGGAGCTTTCATCTTGATTTGGAGATGGGAGAGGTCAACAGAGACAACAAACAAATAAGGAATAATAAAATATGAATGGCAAGTGCTATAAAGAAAATAAAACAGGTGGATATGATAAAGTGTCCTTGGGTGCCTGGAGAGGCTATATTAGACAGACTCACAGCTCCATTCCATAGATGTAACTGATAAACTAGGAATCCATTAGCCTATGAGTATAATTTGGATTATTACCCTCATGCTGCGTACCATATGAACTTTCACTCGCCACTTTCCTGCCTACTCACCTTTAAAAGTCATACCTCCTTTCTTTAATCACATCTTCTAATTCATTTTAGTCAGGGAAATGTTAAAAGTGGTCCCTCAAAGTCCCTGGTTGAATTCATGTCTTTGCATTACACAACGTTAGAGTGATCTCACAGAGGATGCATTTTCCTTGTTTTACAACCTCCAACTTAGCATTTCACTAACCTAAAAGACTGTGATATTAACTGCCAACTTGGCAAATGTATTATGGATTCGCTCTTCCACATAGTTTTATTCAACAAACATTTAGAAAACATTATATTATAAATATATGAAAAATAAGATTAATCTTAGCATTTATACCTGTGAGACATCCCAGTTCCCACTTTATGTAGAGAAGTACATGCCTAGCATCAGTGTGTCTTTGTAGCTCTTTTCTCCTCATGAGCTCAGTAACTCCCTTTAAAGTAATAAAACTCTTGTTTCTTTGTGAAAAATACCCCAAAATATCCAACTGCTGGTGTCTGTGATAGAAATGAAGAAAAAGAGAAAATGAGAAGCTCTAAGGTAGTGATGGTTCTGAGCCAGCAAAATAGAACTTCTATGTGTGAAATTACAATGATTATAGTGGTATTTACAATATCGAGAATTTCCAAAAGTCTCTGGATATGTCCTTTGTGAACATTGAGAGTCTATAGAAGCATTTTCTAAAATTGCCTTACCATAAGAATCACCTGGGTTACATTATATCAGGCCACTCCTCCTGATTACCATTCAGGAAGTAAGCTGAGGGCAGGGAATCTGTATTTTTAACAATTGTACCAGGTGAATATAATGACCTGACAAGATTGGGAAACACTGATCTATATTATTTTCCTCATACGATAAAGGTTGCATGAAAATAGACTGGAAAATTTTTCACAAATAATACGTACTTGATAAATGTTTTTATCCCTTTCTCTTTCTTACTTGTTTTTATGTCCCTTTTATGAAATTGTGATATTCAAGGAGGTTTGTATATCTCACTTCTAGAGCTCTGCTTCCTGTGTGAAAGGAGAACCAAATTCTTACATTTTATCCCCAAATTTTGCCATATAATCTCAAAATTTTTACTCACCCAAGTGCCATATTACCTATCATGACAAATATTCTTGGTAGCTGAATTCTATTTAAGCATTTTGTTTAGGCCATTCATCAGTGTTATTTTACTTTCAGCATGTTTTCCATTTGAGTGGCCTTCAAATCTCAATATTTTTCTTAGACTTAGAGTAATGATAATTTTATCCAATTTGTTACTCCTTGGGAAGAATAGATTGGCATTACTATAACACTATTTTAATCAGGGCAATCATAGAACTAATTAGCGGCAGAATTAAACTGGAAAAAATTTCTCAATTATCAGTCCAGTACTCTTATCACCACACTACACTGTCTCTCAGCATATATTAATGTAAACAACTATAAATGCTCATTTCAGACATGATACTATATATAGAAAATCCGAAAGATGCCACCAGAAAACTATTACAACTAACCAATGAATTTGGTAAGCTCACAGGATACAAAATTAATGCACAGAAATCTCTGGCATTCCTATATACCAGCAGCGAAAAATCAGAAAGAGAAATTAAGGAAACAATTCCATTTACCATCGCAACAAAAAGAATAAAATACCTTGGAATAAACCTGCCTAAGGAGGTGAAAGACTTGTACTCAGAAAACTATAAAACACTGATGAGAGAAATCAAAGATGACATAAACAGATGGAGAAATATACCATGTTCTTGGATGGGAAGAATCAATATTGTAAAAATGACTATACAACCCAAAGCAATCTACAGATAGAATGCAATCCCTATCAAACTACCAATTGCATTTTTCACAGAACTAGAACAAAAATTTTCACAATTTGTATGGAAACACAAAAGACCCAGAATAGCCAAAGCAATCTTGAGACAGAAAAATGGAGCTGGAGGAATCAGGCTCCCTGACTTCAGGCTATACTACAAAGCTACAGTAAACAAGACATTATGGTACTGGCACAAAAACAGAAGTATAGATCAATGGAACAGGATAGAAAGCCCAGAGATAAACCCATACATATATGGCCACCTTATCCTTGACAATGGAGGCAAGAATATACAATGGAGAAAAGACAGCCTCTTCAATAAGTGGTGCTGGGAAAACTGGACAGCTACATGTAAAAGAATGAAATTAGAACACTCCCCAATACCATACACAAAAATAAACTCAAAATGGATTAAAGACCTAAATGTAAGACCAGACACTACCAAACTCTTAGAGGAAAACATAGGAAGAACACTCTATGACAGAAACCACAGCAAGATCTTTTTTGACCCACCTCCGAGAGTAATGGAAATAAAAACAAAAATAAACAAATGGGACTTAATTAAACTTAAAAGCTTTTGCACAGCAAAGGAAAACATAAGACAAAAAGACAACCCTCATAATGGGAGAATATATTTGCAAATGAAACAACAGACAAAGGATTAATCTCCAAAATATACAAACAGCTCATGGAGCTCAATATCAAAAAAACAAACAATCCAATTAAAAAATGGGCAGAAGACCTAAATAGACATTTCACCAAGGAAGACATACAGACGGCCAAGAAGAACATGAAAAGATGCTCAACATCACTAATCGTTAGAGAAGTACAAATCAAAACTACAATGAGGTATCACCTCATGCTGGTCAGAATGGCTATTATCAAAAAATCTAGAAAAAATAAATGCTGGAAAGGATGTGGTGAAAAGGGAATCCTCCTGCACTGTTGGTGGGAATGTAAATTGATACAACCACTATGGAAAACAGTATGGAGGTTCCTTAAAAAACTAAAAATAGAACTACCATCTGACCCAGCAATCCCACTACTGGGCATATACCCTGAGAAAACCATAAATCAAAAAGAGACATGTACCACAATGGTCACTGCAGCACTATTTACAATAGCCAGGACATGGAGGCAACCTAAATGTCCATCAACAGATGAATGGATAAAGAAGATGGGGCACATATATACAATGGAATATTACTCAGCCATAAAAAGAAACGAAATTGAGTTATTTGTAGTGAGGTGGATGGGCCTAGAGTCTGTCATACGGAGTGAAGTAAGTCAGAAAGACAAAAACAAATACCGTTTTCTAACACATATATTTGGAATCTTAAAAAAAAGTGGTACTGATGAACCTAGTTGCAGGGCAGGAATAAACATGTAGACATAGAGAATGGACTTGAGGACACAGGGTGGGAGGGGGAAGCTCGGGCAAAGTGAGAGTAGCATCAATATATATACACTACCGAATGTAAAATAGTTAGTGGGAAGCAGCAGCATAGCACAGGGAGATCAGTTCTGTGCTTTGCGATGACCTAGAGGGGTGGGATCTGGTGGGAGGGAGGTTCAAGAGGGAAGGGAAATGGGGACTATGTATGCATACGGCTGATTCACTTTGGTGTACAATAGAAACTAACACAGTATTGTGAAGCAATTATACTCCAATAAAGATCTATTAAAAAAAACCAATAAATAAATTGTTAGCTATTATTTATTCTAGAACATCTTTATTCTGCTTAATCTATAAACCATTTTTACTCAAACTGAATAATATTTGGAGTAAATGTTAATTTAATTCTTGAATTATCAAATAAGATTAGTGGCATTGTTATTCATTTCTAACCTTTTTATCCTTTTACATAGCAGAACTAGATATGTCAGGGTTAACTGTGAGGGGGAAAAAACATTCTAAAATGCATTCATTTCTGTTAACCTGAGTTTCTCAGAAACAACATCATTAGGGAAACTTCCAGTAACACATAGATTTTTAAATATGGTGCATCACCAAATATGACTCACCAGAAGTTTATGGGCTAATCGTAAGTTATCTTTGCACTTACGTTCTCCTTTATACCATTACTTTTCCACCTATATGTCCTGTTATCCCAAACTAGCTGATTAGCTCCTAGAGAGCAGAAACTACACGGTAAACCTTTGTTTTTAACCCAGAACATAGTAAATTGTCATTAAATGCGTGCTGTTTTGTTGATCACCTTCTCAGAGTATTACAAGGCACAAAGGGACCTCCTGGGAGCATCTAATTGGTTTGAACCCATTCTTAAAACTAGGTGAATGGCTAAACCATAATTCACACAAACTGGCGGCCCTCAAGTTGAATCTAGCCTTCCTATAATAATTGTCACAAGATTTTTAAAAGAAACAACCTCAATAATCCCACATCCATACCTCTCTGTCATTTGTCATCTGCCTGTCATAAGTCAGTCACTAATGCCATTTTCCTCATGAAAATTTCTAGAGGTAAAGAATTTAAACATATATACATCATCACCCGGATGATCCATAAAGTTTACTTGGTAACCAACTCAAAGTTTCCCACTTTTATCATTTTCTTTACTCTTTTCCACTTCACGGTAATCAGAGAGTAGACAAAAATCTTTCACATTAAAATCTTATATTGGAAGACTGTGACCAAGTCACCCCTTAGCCATCCATTCTCCAGAAGTAAGCCTAATTCACTTCATTTATCTCCGTAAATCTATTTTCTGTATCTTTCGTTCTATCTCCCTGCCTCTAATCTCACCCATTCTAATCCCTACCACCACCAGTGATTTGAGCCAAATGTAAACAGAAACATGTTAATTCCCTACCTTAAGCCCTTCCCTGGCTCCCCATTGATCCTGAGGACCCAACTTCTATCAAACTCTTCCGCATAAACTCTAGTTACTTCCTTTTTTGCATTCTATTCTCCAGCAACTCTACTCTTGTGTTTTCCCACTGTTCACTTATACGCCTTTGCTCAAGATGTCCTCCTTACTTAGAATATCCTTCCCAAGCTGTCTCCACCACTTTCTTACTCACCCTTTAAGGTTCCAGGTTTCCATTGTTATTCTCATTCTCCATTGATTTCCACAGTGAGGAGTGCACACTTGAGGGAGTACACAAGATGGTGCTTTGGAGTGTGGAAAATATTAGAACTCTTATGTGTACATATTCTTATATCATCTTTTTAATATTGACATTTTGGTGGTATCTGTAATAAAAATATTTACAAAATATACAATATACAGTTAAACGAATATACCCATACATGCATAGAAGCCAAACGTTTTTATGGATGAAATACATCACCAATAAAATTTGGAACATATTGCTTTTCTCTTTTCACTTTTCATGATTCCTCTAAATGATAGTGTCCACTTCTGTAGCATCAACTAACATATAAGTACAGATGACTCTATATTTTGAGCCCAAACTCCTGACCTTCACATTTAAATTTCCAACCAGCTACTGTATATCCCCACCTAGGTGTTCTGGAGTTATCTCAAAGTCTACCTAAGTATGAACCAGTTGTTTGTTCCTCTCTATTTCCCCAATCTATTTTTCCTCATATGTTTCCTACTTTTGTTAAACACAAAGTTTTCTAAGATAGAAACCTAGAAGGCTTTTTGACTCCATTTCTTTCAAATACATTTCTTATTCCATGTTCCTACAACCATGTCTTTATTTGAAGGCCTCAAATTATTACAACGGGACTGTTGCAAGTCTCCTAACTACTTTACCTACCTCCAGCTTTCCTTTTAGTTCTTCCTTCAGTCTACTGTCAAAGGACTCATATAAATTGCAAATGAGATTATGTCACTTTTCAGGACTTCCCTGGCGGTCCAGTGGTTAAGACTCTGCACTTCCACTGCAGGAAGCACAGGTTGGATACCTGGTCTGGGAACTAGGATCCCGCATGGCACTTCGCCCAGCTAAAAAATAAATAAATGAAAGAGAGAGATTATCTCACTTTTCCTTCTTAAAACTGTTTGTCTGTCGGTCACCACTGACTTCAGAATACAATGCATGATCTCTTAGCATAGCCTGGCAGACATAGGAGGCCCTTAATGATGTCCAGGGTCATTTTCTGACCCTCCCACAAGATACAGACAATGACTTACTGTTTTCCAAGTACACCATGCTCTCACTGCTCAGTGATCTTGCAGGACTCAATTCACATGGTCAATTCAATTCAATTCAAATTCAAATTCCTCCTCTAGGAATTCTTTGCTGATAACAATTTGTTCCAAGATTGGTTATGTCCCTCAGTTGTTAACAAAGAAATAATTATTTAATCGTTAATTAACAATTAATCTTGTTGACCTTCTTAGGTGTTCCCAAAGGTCCAGGTGCACAGTTTTAGTGTGTGTGGAGTGTGAGTAGAGATTATTTTTGAATGAATGAATGGTCTAAAGCTATTTTCTGAAAAATCTCCAAGTTATCCATATATCATTAGAAATTCAAAGGAAAAATTTTATTTTATAAGATCTGAACTAGTTCAGAAAATGGTGTAAAGGTGATTTGTTTGCTTTTGTATAGATTCTGTGAGGTTTAGAGCTATAAGGGAACAATAGCAATCTATTAGACTCACTTTCATTTTATTGATTCAGGAAACTAAGGCTTGGCATTTACATACTCGTCTAAGGTATGTATTGTAGGTAATAAGCAGCAGAGCTGGAAATCAAAACAACCTCTTCTGTCTCTCTTTTCAGGGTGTTTTTTTCCCCACAACAAGAGAGTTCTTCACCCTTTTTGGGCCATAGACCCCTTTGACAGTCCGGTGAAGCTTATGAGCCTCTTCTCAAAATAACACTTTTAAATAAATAAAATACATAGGATCACAAAGAAACTAAATATATTGAAATAAAGCTATAAAACTATTAAAAATTGTGATATAGTAAAATACATGTTAATTAAAGCCGTAAGTAGCAAGATCTATTGGCAGGTTTAATAGCTATCCTAATTTTGAAGTAATGATGAGCATGAATGATATTTTGAGATATCTACAAAACCTAAATGTGATTTCCACTGATGAAAAAGTCACAGGTACAACTAATACAACTGTGTGGGTTTTTTTTTTTAACCTAAATTGATAATTGAAGGAAGTGCTAAATTTCAGTAACAGAGTAGTGGAAGTAAAGAATAATTTTCCCATAAAAATTCATGGATACCAGATATTTGAACCTACACATGTAATAAAATTGTACAGAACTAGACACACACACACACACACACACACGCACGCACGCACTTGACTATAAAACTGAGGAAATCTGATTGTGATCAGTAGATTGTGTAAATATTGATATCCTGGCCTGATATTATACTATAGTTTTGTAAGATATTACCATTGGGGGAAATTGGATTAAGGGTATACAGGACCTCTCTGTATCTTACAATTGAATGTGCATCTATAATTACCTTAATAAAAATTCCAGTTAAAAAATCCAAACTCCAGGTTAAGAACCTATAGGGGAGCAAAATTTGCCACCCCAAAATATGCCTCTTTAACATATTAATTATTTTAAGCTGGTTATTTTCCAAGAAACAGCAGACAAAGGAAAAGCTCTGAAAACCAAGTAAGAGTTACCCTTTTGTAAGAAACATTTACATTCATAAGGGAAATCTCCATTTGTAAGGGTGTCTCCCTCCCTGTACCAGGAAGAGGGTGACCAAATCTCTAGAAACTCATCAGAGAAGTGAAGGCAATGACTTAAATCTGCATAACAGCACTGTGCTGTTCCTGGTAATCTCCCATAACTAACTCTCCCCATCCTCAACATTCTTTTTGTCTTTAGCTGAGTATGGTATTTAAGGTGAGGGCTTAAGTCATTTTGTACTCAGTTTTCCTGGGTCTGTCCCATGTATACATGTTATTAAACTTTTGTTTTATTTTCTCCTGTTAAACTCTCATGTCAATTTAATTCTTAGACCAGCCAGAAGAACCTAGAAGGGGAGAGAAAATTTCTTCCTCCCCAACAAACACTCGCAATATCAAAATCTTGATGTAGTGTTTCCCCAAGTGTCTTGAAGATGTGTTCCAAGGCATTGAAAGGTACTGAGAAGTCAAGAAATATTTTTTTTAAAAACTCTAACTCAGACTTGTCCGAGACTATTTGCCCCCAAAAACCTTATTTTTGTGGAATACTTATTAGTATCTCAAACAGACTTGCATTCCACAGACTCCACTTTGAAAGTGCTGCCTTGTTCATCACAGAATCACGTCAGCTATTATCACAAGAGCCCAAGAAAAGCATTCAAGATAGCATTTGAATAAGGATATTGCATCAGACTGTTACCACTTTCCTTTCATCATTGTTTTTGAGCTACATAGCTTGCTTTGGGGTGGAGTCTGTTTGGAAGGATAAGGCAACCAGGTGGAAGGGCTATGTGGGTGTACTGTAACACTTTCACACTCATTATTTTCCTTTGCAATTCAGTGAGCTGTACTGAATTGAAAATAAATCTGTCAACAACCAAAGCAAAAGAAAAAATAAAAATGTTCTGAGGAAAAGAAGGATCAATTTAACGGAACATAGCAAAAAAAAAAACCATATATATATATATATATATATATATCCACAGAAAGAGAGAGAGATGCACACATACACTTACCATGAGATATGTACAGAATTCTCTTCACAAACTTATGCATATAAACCCACATTTAAAGAAATTTAGGCATTTGCATGCTCTTTTGAATATTCTTAGAGAAGGTACTTCTAGGTTGAGTCTTGTTCAGCATATCAGCCCCTTTGAATCTTTCTTTCCCAAGATTTCTGATTTAGTACTATATGCTTTGGAATGATTATAAGTTGCATTCGACTTGATGTAGTACAATGTGGTGAAAAGAACACTCGGCTTGGAAACATGTAAGGGGGATCCCAATCACAACAGTGCTACTCACCATGTGACCTTAGGCAAGTCATTTTGAAACAGGAGGGAAGGGGGCAGGGCACAACCTCTAAAAGAATGACATAGTCCAAGGACATGACATAAACTGATTAGAATTAAATAGGTCCAAGATGGCAAACAAGTTGACTAGCACCAGACCTCGAACTTCAGTATATGCTCATTGTAACACACCCACAGGCACCATGACAGTTCCAAGGCCGACTATAAAGGTCAAAAAGTGGGCAGTGGCCCAATTCCTGGATATCCCCACCCCTTCCCCAAAATAGCCGGAATACTCCTCCCACTCATTAGCCTATGAAATTACCCACCGCTATAAAAACTGACAACAACATACCCTGGTGCCTTTCTCACTTTCTGAAATGGCCCACACTCTAACTGGGGAGTGTGTTTCTCTCTAAATAAATCTACTTCTTACCTATCACTTCATCTCTCACTGAATTCTTTCTGTGACGAGACATCAAGAACCTGAGCTTCATTAAGTCCTGAGTCCAGGTGTGTGATCTCAGTTAAAAGACCATGGGTTGGACTTCCCTGGTGGCACAGTGGTTAAGAATCTGCCTGCCAATGCAGGGAACACAAGTTTGAGCCCTGGTCCAGGAAGATCCCACGTGCCGTGGAGCAACTAAGCCCGTGAGCCACAACTACTGAGCCTATGAGCCACAACTACGGAAGCCTGCGCACCTAGAGCCCGTGCTCCACAACAAGAGAAGCCACCGCAATGAAAAGCCCGTGCACCACAACAAAGAGTGGCCGCCGCTCGCCGCAACTAGAGAAAGCCCGAGCGCAGCAACGAAGACCCAACGCAGCCAAAAATTAATTAATTAATTAATTAAAAAAAAAAGACCATGGGTTCAAGTCCCAATCTGGGTTTTGGCTGGGTTCGAGTCCTGGCCTGTGGGTTCAAGTCCCAATCTGAGTTGCACGGTTTCAACTTAGCCTCCCTTGGACTTTTATATGTGGTTTGTTGCCTACATTTATAACTGAGAGAGAATAAAGTGTAGGTCAGCTGACCTCAAAGGAATCTTTTAGTTATATAGAAGCAATTGTTATCCTTGAACTACTGTACAAAGCATGTATTATGCTCAAATCAAAAGTATAACTACTAACATTTAATGAGTTTTATTGTACAATAATTTTTCTGTGTGTTTTACATATATTATTTATTTGGATCCTCACTAAAATCCTAAGGGTAACTATTACTATTATCCCTGTTTTATAGATGAAAAAATCTGAGCCATATAGAGGCCAAGTAACTTGCCCAATGTTATGCAGCTAATGAATGGAAGAGCAGAGATTTGAACCTAGGTATTCTGACTTCAGAAACTTTGAGATTAACCAAGGTGTTGAATGGGGGCAGAATTTGTCACCCCCAAATATGCTTCTTTGGTATAAGGATTATCTTGTAGGGAAATCTCCATTTGTAAGAATGTCTACCTCTCTGTAACAGGAAGAGAAGGATGACTAAATCTCTAGAAACACTTATCAATGGAGAACGCAAAGACCTAAATATGCATAACAATGATACCCATGTTACTAATAGCCTCCCATAACTGGCTCCCCAACACCCAACATCTTCTTTTGTCTTTAGCTGGAATTGATATTTAAGGTGGTGACTTGGGCCATTTTGGAGAGTTACTCAGTTTTCCCAGATATCTCCCATGTATACAGGAAGTATACATGCTAATAAATTTAACTTTATTTTTCTCCTGTTAATCTGTCTTTTATAACAGGGGTGGGGGGTGGGGTGGGGAGGTGAGCCAAGAACCTAGAAGGGTAGAGGAAAAATTATTTTTCTCTCCTACAGTATAAAAGAAACTGAAGAAATAAATACTGCCACAAAGAGAGAAGATGGGACCAAAAGAAAAAAAAAAGAAAGAAAAAGGAGAACACTCTAACTAATGAATTTCGGTAGTTGCATATTCCGTATGTATGTCAAGAACTTGAGTGGTATTACACAGTTGGAACAATGTGAAGCACTCAGGAAGCTGTTTTGCTGCTCTGAAAGCTATCCAGTAAAAGAAAGACACTAATAAAGAATAAGATTTAGTGGCCTCAAATCCTTATTCCCTGACCTGCACTTAAGAAAATAGATCAGTGTGTTGTTGCAAAAGCTTATGGATAAAATGTTTTCCTTTTGGTATATTCTGTTTGGAACATATAAAATAAAGTGTGTGTTCTCCATAGATAAAGAATGCTAGCCTGTATGCACATAAGAAATCTTAATAGTTTCCAACATGTCAATGAATACTTGTATAACAAAGAATTTAGTTGGCCTTTGTCCTCAGTTCCTGGGAAGTAACTTCTATATTCTTGGAATTTCCTGAGTGATAAGAGTGTCTTTGTTATTCATGGTAGGTGCTGATAGTTTATGCCAATGAGGGGACACATGGTGGGTTTCTATAGAAGCTAGCTAAGATGACTTAGGGTAGGAGAGCTGGCCACGCCAGAAAGAACAACTATATGATTAGAAGTTCAAGGCTTTGAACCACGTGACCTCCAGGGAGGGGCGGAAAGCGGGAGACTGAGTTCCGTCACATGGCCAGAGATTCAGTCAATCATATCTATATAATGAAACTCCAATAAAAAGTCTGGACACTGAGGCTCAGGTGAGCTTCCTGGGTTAACAATACTGTGTACTTATTGTTACACACTGATGTGCCAGAAAGATGACACATCCTGATTCATTGGGAGAGGACCCTGGAAGCTTCACATTTGAGACCCTACAAGATCTTGCCACATGCATCTCTTCTTTCAGCTGATCTTGATTTGTATCCTTTTTACTATTATAAAACTGTAATCCTAAGTATAGCACTTTCCTGAGTTTTGTGAGTCATTCTAGTGAATTATTGAACCTAATGGGGTAGTGGGAAATGTTGAATTTATAGCCTGTTGGTCAGAAATGTGCATGGTTTGAGACCTCCTTTACCTCAGGCTGTTGGCCAATGTCTGAGGTGAGGACATTCTGGGGAGGATTGTGCCCTTAACCTGTGAAGTTTGGCTTAACTCCACATGGCTAGCACCAGGAGTCTTTCCAATAATCCAGTAAAAACTGACTTAGAGTATAACATCAGAAATATTTAATAAAAGTTGACCACTGCAGATTTCCATAATGCATCAGGACCATATAAACAAATTTTCAAATATATATTTATAAATTTTTTCAACACCATAAATCATAATAATATTGCCAAAATAACTTTTCTAGTCAATCATTAAATCAAACTCATCATTTATGAAATCATATATTTCAGTGCACAAAACTGAATTTTTGGTGTAAACAAAAACATTCACTGTTTCTTTTTTTCACTAAAATCAAAGCCTTTTGACCAAGGTATTTTCATCTCACTAAATAAACTGATTATATTCATCAGCTTTATGTCAGCATTAGACAGGTAATTTTCAAACAAAACTTTTTTCTCACTGAGTCTGAGTCCAAACTTTAATCTTATATCTGTGTTCTTCAAACTCAGCTTACAGTGACATCAATATGGTTAGGAAAAGCTCTTAATATGTAATATGCAGATAATAGTGTTAAGTTCTCAGTAACATGAGAGTTCTACAACTATGTCCAGTGATACTGAAACTTGTTTTCAGAACAAAATAAGGCCATTTTGTTTGCTGACTGTAATAGATTTCCTAAATCAAGTTTAAAGAAAACACATCCCATTAAGTAAAAGAAGACTAGGGTTAAATAAGGAATTAATTGAACTCATCCCCAGCATTTAGAGTGTGGGTCGATTGGTTTAGTGTTTCCAAAGGAAGCTGAGACTGTCCAATCTGATTTTCTAACAAAGTGAAGGACTATTGACCATTAGCACTTAGTTCAGTTTTCCAGTCCTCATGATAAAGAGCAGTTTTAGATCCAGTGCTTCATTCATCTTTTCAATAAATTTTTACAGTTATCGTCCACTTTTCAAAAGTTCACTTGATGCCACTTCTGTTTTACTAAAGACCAACATTAGCATCTGTTTTCACTAACAGAAAGGAATGCAATAGGATTTTCACTTTTACGAAAGATAAAGGCAAAAAGTGAAAATAAGATTTGGTGTTTGTTTTTCAGTGAGCCATTACAGAAGCAGTGGGCACCCCAAGCAGTGGGAGTGGAAGCTCCTTCCCCACGAACTACACTCAGCATCTCAGCATCAAGCCACCATAACTTTGTACCAGGTTTGTGAGTATCTGTGCTTTATCTCAGTTTATTTTGTGCATCTGTTAGCAAGATGTGTCTTAAGGTAACTGCTTCTTCACTTTTCGCCATTTTGGCTTATGAAAGGTTTCATAGGAACGTTCTACTTTTGGATAGAGGGGGAAACCGGTATTGATTACTTGTTAGGCACCCAAAAACACAGAGATGAGAAAAAACTCAGTTTCTGCCCTAAGGAGCTCTTGTCTAATGGGAAAAACGACCAAGGAAGCAATGTGGTAAATTCTGTAAAAGTGATATCCAGTGTTCTACGGGAGCAGAGAAAAAGGAGAACTTAGCCAGTAAGTATCAGAAAGTTTCATGGAGGAGATGGACTGCTTAGGCCAAGCCTTCAAGCTGATGTTTGAAAACAAGTCAAGGCAAAGACAGGGAGTTGTAGGCATAGAATAAAGACATGGAGACAGGATGACCACTCATCCTGCTTTTCCCAGAACTGAGGGGGTTCCTGAGACACAGGACTTATAATGCTAGTAGGAAGGTCCCAGGCAAACCAGGATAAGTTGGTCAAATTTCAAGGAAATTGTATGTGTATAGTGAGTCAGAACAAGCATTTTTAAAAAGAACATAGTAAGATTCAGTGTTTTTTCATAATATTTTTGTTTCAGAAATGTGGTGTGTGGGTGTAGGTGGGTGGGTGTACATGCACGTGCATGTGTATAAGTAAAACCCAAGTAGAAGACTATTTTCATTTCTTTTTTTCAACATTTCTTAAGCGCTTTTGAGCAACTACCTGTTTAGAGGATAAACAGGGACCTTGTGTTCCCAAGTGAGCCCATCTTGGAAGACAGGCTTTACGTGCTTAAGACCTATGTAGTTAGGAGGCCCTGATCTCATGAGTCCCACACTTGATTTAATGTTCTGCTGTCACTATCATGAAATTCTTAATAGTTTTGCCTTTGAACTTGTGTTTCGTAAATCAAATCCAAAGGTACAATGGAGTACGGGCATGAGCGGAGGAAATATGCATGGCGCCAGCATACATACCCAAAGCTCAGGCTCAGGAGCACAACGAGCACTGTACTTGATTGCCTGAGACCCACTTGCTACCTTAGGGCAGTCTGGGGCTCTGCTGGACCCTAATGAATGACTGGGGTCACGACCCAGACCCATATATATGCAGCTACAGTGATGGCAGCAGCAGTAGAATTAGCAGCGGTGGTGGCAGTGGCTGTGGCCTGGGGAAGAGGAGGGGTTCCTCATGGGGGCAATGCTGAGAACTGCAGTGGGAGGTCAGCTTGCCTGTCCATCCTGGCATCCCACCCCTGCAGCATCTGTACAAATATTAACTCTCTGAGCAGGAACTGCAAGAGCTCGGGAACAGGCAGTAAATTTTTTCAGTTAATTTTTACAAAGTGAAAACATATACATGGACATTGCAATAAAACATATCAAGGAATTATTAGAATTCTTTTAAGAGTTTAGAATTTCTGGATTTGAAAATTGCTGCAACATTGTAAAGCAAATATCTACAGGCTTAGTAATAGAAATTAAATTTAAAGAACACTATTTCCATTTGAGCATCACATGAACCAATTATTAATGTGGAAGAAAATTTAAAAATTAATTTTCCTTATAATTGAAGATAAAGCAATAGAATGTATAAACAGGCATTTTGAGCTATGGACACACTTTCAGTTTCTTCTACAACCTTAACAAGTTACAGAAAATGTCAGAGGACACATTAAAATGCCATTATATGAGTTCGCATTTAAAATTAAATTCAGACTTACATGAAACTGAATTGTATGAAGAGTTAAATATTTTTAGAAAAATTGTTCTGAAAAAAATATCAGCTTTAGATGTACTAAAATTTTTATTTAGAACTAATTTATCAGAAATTGTCTCAATGTCATCATGGCCTCTAAAATACTCTTAACAGTTGCATCAGCAGAAAGATCCTTATCAAACAAAAATTATCAAAAATTATTTGCAATCTTGCATTTGCCAAGAGCAACTGATGTCACTTTCAGTTCCAGCAATTGAAAATGAAGTGGCTCAGATACAGAGAACCAACTAATGGTTACCATAGGGGAGAGGGGTGGGACGAGGGGCAAAATAGGTGAAGGGGATTAAGAGGTACAAACTACTAGGTATAAAATAAATAAGCTCCAAGGATGTAATGTACTACACAGGGAATATAGTCAATATTTTATAATAACTTTGTATGAGGTATATTATATAAAAATATCAAATTATTATGTTATACACCTGAAACTAATATAAGTTCACTGTACCTCAATTTTTTAAAAAAGGAAAAGAAAATAAAGTGGCTAAAAGTACACATTTTGATGAGCTAATAAATGAAATTACAGAGCAATGAGCCAGAAAAATCTTTTGCTGGATCAAGATATCACACTAATAAAGTATTATTTATTGTATTTTATAAAATTACTACACCAAAATATTTTTTTCAATTTGCAAGGTTATGTTTTTATTCATGTGTTTTTATTACCCCTATTAAGTTTTATAAGTAAAAAAATATTTCAGGGCTTGCCTGGTGGCGCAGTGGTTGAGAGTCCGCCTGCCGATGAAGTGCCCCGGTCCGGGAAGATCCCACATGCCGCGGAGTGGCTGGGCCCGTGAGCCATGGCCGCTGAGCCTGCGCGTCCGGAGTCTGTGCTCTGCAACGGGAGAGGCCACAACAGTGAGAGGCCCGCATACCGCAAAAAAAAAAAAAAAAAAAATTTCAAAGAAAAAAGCTTTATATTTTAGTACTTTCAACTACTTTTTCCTGCTTTTTGAACAAGAGACCATACACTTTCATTTTGCACAGGCCTTGCAAATTACGTATCCCACTCTTGTTGCAAGTATTACCATAGAGTAAGAGAAACAGAGAGAATCTAAGGCATTCTACAAATAAATTTCTTTTGTTTTTTTGGGTTTTTTCCCCAGGATCTCAGTTCCCTGACCAGGGATGAAATCCAGGTCACGGCAGTGAAAGCTTGGAATCCTAACCACTAGGCCACCAGGAAACTCCCTTGTATTTTTAATACATAAATCATCAAGCAAATAAAACTATGATATGTAGTAATTCTTATCTTTGTCTGCTCAAGATATTTTCCTAGCCCCATTTTTTAATAAAAATGAGTGAACATGTGACCCATGCTGAGACCATCATAGCAACCCAGTTATTTGACCTTGGTGATTAGCAATGGCATGAGCATGCCATTCTTGCATGCAATCAGAGTCCTTCCTCAGGATTTTTCAGCTGGAGGTGGTGGTGAAGTGTCTCTCTTAACTCTAGTCAAGGAACTGTAAGGATATCAAAGAACTGTAAGGATATGACTCTAGGGGTACCATAGGCTATGTTTTCCCCCAAGTAGAGAAGCCTGAGAGGAAATACCTAATACAGTGGTCCCCCCCTTATCCATGGTTTTGCCTTCTGCAGCTTCAGTTACCTACGGTCAAACATGGTCCAAAAATATTAGATGGAAAATTCCAGAAATAAACCATAAGTTTTAAATTGTGCACCATTCTGAGTAGCACGTTGAAATCTCACGCTGTCCTGGTCCATCCCACTTGGGACATGAATCATCCCTTTGCCAGAGTATCGTGCCCATTAATCACTTAGTAGCTGTCTTGGTTATCAGATCAACTGTCAAAGTATCTCAGTGCTTGTGTTCAAGTGATCCTTATTTTACTTAACAGTGGCCCCAAAGCATAAGAGTCGTGATGCTGGCATTTTGGATATTCTCTGTGCTTAGTTTATAAATTAAACATTATCGGGTATGTATGTATAGGAAAAAACATAGTATATATAGGGTTTGGTACTCTTTGTGGTTTAGGCATCCACTGGGGAGTCTTAGAACATATTCCCCATGGATAAAGGGGGAATACTGTATTCTCCAATGGGAGAGAGAAGCAGGAGAAAAAGAGAAAGCGAGAGAAAAAGAAATCCATGGCAATGAGACCTTACTTTACATACCCGATATTCCTAGAGCTACCCTGTCCTTGCAGTTTATTTTTTCCTTCTTTCTTGATTCAGAGAGCTACCCTATGCACTTTCAATACATTCATATTACCCCCTTAATTTAGTTGGAGTTGGATTTCCATCTCTTGCAACCAAAATAAACCAGACTAATAGATAGATGACAACAACTTTATATGATCAAAATTCTAATGCTAACTTTTGTAGAGTATAGTTGACCCTTGAACAACACTGGTTTGAAATGCACAGATCCACTTATACACGAATTTTTTTCAATAGTAAATTCTACAGTACTATACAATCCAGGGTTTAGTTGAATCTGTGGATACGTAGGGTCAACTATAAATTATACACAGATTTTTTACTTCCTGAAGGGTCAGTGCCCCTAAACTCGACGTTGTTCAGGGTCAATTGTATTTCATAATGCGCAAAATACATACAGTATCTCATTTGACCTTCACATCAATTCTGTGAACAAGGTAGGATAAGTATTACTATGGCTTGTTTTCCATGCATTAGATGGCAAACTTCATAAGGGAAAAATCTTTATCTTTTTCAAATTTTATAATTAGCCAGCAGCCAACTATATTTCAGAAATAATAAAACTGAGGTTCAGAGGATACGATTGACCCAAGGTTATACAAATGTAAGCATCCCGTCACAGACCGGTTCCCCTTTACATCCTGTATTTTCTATTTTATGATAGGCCCCATATTTGGCATTGGAGATGCAAAGGTGAACAAAATGCTCTCAAAGAATTCAGAGTCTAGTGCAATGGTTCACAAAGACATACTCCTCAATTCTCCTATGCATCCTGTTGAAATGACTGGTCTGGTGGTAGGTTTGTATTAACTATTCTTACAAAAAGGTCTCAAAGTGCACATTGTTTATATATTTCATCATATTTTAATTTTTATCAAATGATAAAATAACTAACTGGATAAGAAAGACCCCCCTCCATGGGAAATCTGCCACATCCAGTGCAGTACTAAAACCTGGTCCATAATGGACACTTAATTAACCAGCTGTATTGCTGCACTCTCCACCCTCACCCCCAATAGTCTTATTCAGAAGTGATATTTTAGGGTAGTTAAGAGATTGGGATCTTGGGATAAAAAGAACTTGGTCAAGACTCAATTCTGCCACTTATGAGCTCTTCTACTACTATAAAGTATCATAATCATTTTGTGCTTTACTTTCCTTTTCTGGAGTATGAGGATAATAACAGTACTTATCTCACATGATTTGGTGTGAGGACTAAATGTACTATTTCAATATAAAGCACTTGGCCTATATTTTGCAATGTAATATATTTTATTTTTATTTATTTTTGGCTGCGTTGGGTCTTTGTTGCTGTGCATGGGCTTTCTCTAGTTGCAGGGAGCGGGGGCTACTCTTTGTTGCAGTGCGCGGGCTTCTCATTGCGGTGGCTTCTCTTGTTGCGGCGCTCAGGGTCTAGGCACGCGGGCTTCAGTAGTTGTGGCACATGGGCTTAGTTGCTCTGCAGCATGTGGAATCTTCCCGGACCAGGGATCGAACCCGTGTCCCTTGCATTGACAGGCGGATTCTTAACCACTGCACTACCAGGGAAGCCCTGCAATGTAATATATTTTAAATTTTGTTGTTTTTCCTAATTCTAAGTTAAAGTAAAGTATAAGAAGTACCGGCAGGTGATTAAATAATCAGAACAGCATGATCTATAGTAAATAAAAGGCATGTGCAATGCTGTGATGGTATGCTTTCATGATTAAATAAGAAAGGCCTACAGACAGAACTTTTTAATGAATTTACTCCTAAATATCTCTATTTGCTTTGACCTTAAGATTGATACCACAACCACATTATTTGCAAGCATCTAGTTTATGAAACTTGCATGGTTCATAGAATATCAAAGTTAAAATGCATTACAAAGTAAGTTGTTACTTCTGTAGTTGAGCTTGACAAGGCACAGTCATTGCAATCTCCATTTTTCCCCATTTACTTCCCTTCTGAGAATAGTACTATCCAAACTTCTTTTGGGGACTAATATTATTTAAGTCTGAATGTGAACTTAGAAGTATTCAATAGATCAACTATCTTGCTAATTTGTAGTAATTATCTTACCTTTTATCTAGTCTAATTTTCAAGAGATTTAAATAGCAAATTAGCATGCATTGATTAAAATTCTAAATTGACAAAGGCTATTAATTTGGGAAGCATAAATTTTATGCAAAATATGGTGTCACACAAAGATTTATTTATTTCAGTGTAGGATGATCCAGTATGGTGATCAAGACACATGCAGATCAGATATCAGCATCAGTCCTATAATAGTTTTCTTTGGGAAGAATAAAGAGCTGCCTTTAGATGCTGCAATTTCAGGCACTCTTATTTCCTGAAAATAAGAAATGGGGGGACACAGAAAGGCTTTTGTGCCCAAGAGGGCCCCATAGGGTCCTGCTTGGTTTCACAAACTAAACTTAATGTATTACGTATTTTAGTAAGAACTATCTGTAAGGCCCGAGGCAGGGGAACGCAATCAGACTCACAGGTTGCATCAGCCCGGAACGTTCCACACACCCAGTTCTTGGAATTGACCTGGAGCTCCCACCCACTCAGTTCCAGGAACTGACCTGGGGACTTTCCACCCGGCCCAGCCTTCCCGCCTTTCGAGGGGCGGGACTAACGGTCCCCTAGGATACCCGAAAAGACCACCAAATAAGGAATACCCTGCGCCCTCCCAGATTCACCACACCCCTTTCCCTTCTTCCCCTATAAAATCTTGCCCAACCCTCGCCCGGTCGCGACTTCTCTGGCCCCTTTCTCTCGGACCGGTGAACCTCGCCCAGGAGCGCTCCCTAATAAAGCTCACTTGAAGCCTTCCTCTGTTTCGCGGTGCCGTTTGTTAACATCCGACCTTACACTATCACCTTGACAGAGTCTTAGTAGTATCTTGGAAGGAGAAAGTCAAAGGCAGATATTTATAAAGTTTAGGGGTTTGGTTTAAGGAACCTCTTTCAATGCAGGGATCTGATTGGAATTGGACAAAATTTGTGATATAGATTCTTAGATTGGTGATTATAGCAAGGCAAGAGTTTTGAAGCATGTCCTGTTGAATAATCATTTGATGAGTGAGCAATTTTCCCATCTGAGAATGGTGATATTTACTCTGACCCGTAACCTCTTGCCTTGAGAAGGGCAACTAGTTAAGCCAGCTTATTATTTTAATAAATAACTTTTCAGAAAGTTCCTGAAACAAACAATAAAGTTATTTACAACTTTATTTTCCTAAGGAAAAATTTGCTGTACTAGTAATGTTAATATCGACTGCCTTAGTTCTGGATCTTAATAAGCATTATGCTTACAGGAAGTTTGTTCTCACTTCTATTCCAATAACTTTCAAACAGCATCTACAAGACTCAGTCTCATTTACTCTGGCTGTCTGCTATACCAGCTCCTATTTCCAGTTTCCATTTTATTGATGGCATTAATATGTTTAAGGAATCTCAGATTTGAACCCTAGGCACTATTCCTAATTCTTCTTTCAAAATCACTCTTAAAGGGGAGCAGAATTTGCCACGCCAAAATATACCTCTTTGGCATAAGGATTACCTTGAGCTGGTTATTTTCAAGAAGGAGGAGACACAGAAGAAGCTCTGAAGCCCTAGTAAAAGTTACCCTTTTGTAAGGGCCATTTACATTTATAAGGGAAATTTCCATTTATAAGAGTTTCTCCCTCTCTGCAATAGGAAGAGGAGGATGACTAAATCTCTAGAAACTCCTGGAGCAAGGAATGACCTATATCTGTGTAACAACCATACCCCCATTTCCCCAATCTTTCTTCTGTCTTTAGCTAGAGATGGTATTTAAGGTGATGACTTGGGCTATTTTCAGGAGTTACTCAGTTTTCCTGGGTCTCTCCCATGTATGCAGGAGGAACACATGCTATTAAACTTCTGTCTGATTTTCTTCTGTTAATCTGACTTTTATTACAGGCACAGCTGGAGTGTCTCAGCCAAGAACCGGGAAGTGTAGAAGGAAAATTAGTTTTCCTCCCCTACTCCCAATATTCAACTAGTCCCCACGTGCTACCTATTTACTTTATGAATTTCTTTGATGAAACTCTCCAAAAAGTGATGAGACTGGCCTAATGAGGAAGTAGTTGAGCAGCGTCACATAGCATGAGACTAGAAGATGGCCAAGGAGAACATTCACAGAGAGTAAGAAGAAACGTAAGAGAAATAAGATATTACTGTGTCTCAGAGCCAACAAATGAGAGGGGACTTCTTTTTGGATGGAGTGATCATAATTGTCATGTGTGAGAGGTTTAGGATAATAAGAATTAAAAGGAGAGTGCTTAAGCCCTCTCTATAAGGGCTATTCCTCCCATAGACTGAAGAATACCTTTGGCTGGAGGTGAACTGAAACTTTACAACAAAATGTCTCCGGACAAGGAGAGTGAGAGAAATAAAAGGACACTGATTCATCTGTAATTTACTGTTGGTAAGCCTAGCAGTAAAGAGACATTGGTCAATTGCTCTGACCCTACAGATCTAATCTTTCATACAGGTGGTTTCCTGGATGAAAGAATAGATCTGTAGATTAAACAATGTATTAGTTAATCATTAGTTTGACATTTAGGGTTGTACAACTTCCAGAATGGCAATGTAAAAAGAAAAGGCTAAATTACAAGACAAATGATGGGAGAGAGAGATTTGGAAACCATTGGTAAAACTGAAAGTGAAATTTGCAATGCTATGAAATGTCTTAATTAACATCTACAACCAATTAGAAGTTAGGGATCCATAAGAATTCAATTTCAGTATGCAATCAGGGTTGAATAATATTTAGCTTAATGACCAAATACCCTAAGTAGGAAAAAATAAGTATTAGCTGAATTGAAATGATGAACCCTCACTATCTTTGGGAAGTATTCAGGAGTAAAGGCAAAGTATTGTTGCTCTGTTCTAACTTACCCCAGAGGATAGAACGTATAGAAACCAACAAGCCTACTGAGCTTCCCTCAACAAAGCAATTCCTTCCCTTTCATTGACCCCCAACATTCTGATGATGGATAACTTGATATTTGGGGAATTTTTTTTAACTTTTTATTTTATATTGGAGTATAGCCGATTAACATCATTGTGATAGTTTCAGGTGCACAGCGAAGCGACTCAACCGTACATGTATCCATTCTCCCCCAAACTCCCCTCCCATCCAGGCTGCCACATAACATTGAGCGGAGTTCCCTGTGCCATACAGTAGGTCCTTGTTGGTTATCCTTTTAAAATATAGCAGCATGTACATGTCAATGCCAGTATTGGGGGAAATGTTGATTCTGGTTGCTGTTTGGCAATGAATTCCCTACTGTAGCAAATAGGTCTAAGCTATTGAGTTGGCCAAAAAGTTCGTTCGGGTTTTTTCCATTAGCTGTAACAGAAAACCCAAACGAACTTTTTGGCCAACCCAATATTTTGGCAATTCTGGGAATGTCAGGTTCTTCTGGTAAATCTCGGCAACCTCTAGTGATTAGAAAATAAATGGAGGTTACCTATCTTTAATCCTGAAGTATACTACCAGGAGAAAGCAATTCTCAAACCAAATTCCACCAAAGGAACTAATATTTCTTGGCAACCCATTTATAGATAAAAGAAGTCCTTTTCTATGCCCTCAAGTCTACCTTGCATGAAAGGCTCACTCTGAAACAAGTACAATTATATTCTTCCACCCTAAACGGCAGAATGTGGAAGCCTTGTAGCCATACCAAGTGGCAATATTTTCGATGAATAGGAGGTGCAGGGTCAATAAGCTTCAGACATTAAGCATTGTGCCTAAGGCTTTTGGGCTTCCCGATTTCCAACATCTCATTCATATGAAGGAGTTTGGTCTTCTTGTGCTATTCCTAACCAATCACATATCTTAACACTGCTATTTATTTAAGATAGTTCACCAGCTAATTAGCTAGCCCCCAAGTGTTGCTACATATTAAAGACACTTCATTTGGTAATTAGTCAACCCTAGGATTTTAATTAGAATTAACTTCTTTTCTCTTACCCATCACACTGCTAACACAGCCCTGAAGTATTTTAAATTCCCACTCAAACAGTATAACTCACTGACTCCTGCAGGCCCACATATGTGTTAATGTCAGTAAAGCCCTCCCCACACTCTATAACCTGGCTGCCAGGATGTGGGAGAGCTACCTTTCACACACAACTGGGATGAACCCAGCTTGACTCTCAGCTCTGCCCTTTAATGTATAATTGAGTATTTATGTCCATTGTCCCTACTAGAATTTCAAACCCACTATCATTATCTCTTTCTCTGAATTATCACAGCACTTCTGGATCTCTTATAAGATCCTTAAGGCAGGGTCCAGTCTGTCTTGATCACTGCTCTATTCACAGTTCCTAGAACAGTTTCTGATGAATAAATGTGTCAATGAATGAACACATTAATGAATAACCTGAGTGATTCCAGGCTATTACTGAATCTCTCTAACCCTCTGAAATTTCCTTATGTTCAGAATAGGAATAGTAATAGTACCTACTTTATACCACTAATTTGATATCCTTAACTCAAGTGCACTTTACATAGTGCTACCACATTAATTTTCTTGAAATACTATCTTATATATACAACCCTGCCACTGACTGTACTTATAATATTGTTGCATAATTATCTCTTTACTTGTCTGATTTTCCCACTGGATTGTGAATTTGTTGAAGGCTGAGACTTGACATTTTAAATTGTATCCCCATATCTAACACTGTGAAAAGCACATAGGAAGCCTCAGTGAACGTTTGTTGAATGAATAAAACTGCCTGAGTCATTGAAATTATTAAAATGAACCTAACTATAACTGCCCTCAAGAATCTGAGTACCAAATTTAATGTTACCCGTAGTTTCAAAGTTTGCCCACTCTGAAGATTTCCAGTCTATTATTAAATTGTATCATTTTAAAAGTTACCTTTTCATAGGAAATGAATTCCGCAGAGTAAGTTAACTGAGCCAGTTGATTTGCCGCTATGTGTACAAAGGCAAATGAAATAGAAAGTTGAGTAATTGCTCTGTCAATTTAGTCAATATTGACAGCCACTCTGGAGTACCCACACAGTTTACTTTTTACTTAAATAGTACAGATACTTGCCTCACATCTAAAAAGAATGACCCTGAGTTTGTTCCCCACATGACATAAAACTGGTTGCAGTGAAATGGAAAATTAAAACTCATACAAAGATACTAGTACAAGCGTACTACTTCTGTAAGTATCAGAAGGAAATAGTTCTAAAGAACTTTTCCATATAGGACAGCTACATGACAGGAACCTTGAGGAGAACACCAATGGGGACTGTATAGCTCTCAAGGAAGGGCACCAAAGAGTTCAAATTTTTATTTCCACCATAAACTCATTATTTACAATTCCACACCAACAAACAAGCTTAACCCTTCTTTAAAAACATTTGTCCTAAAAAAGTTTAAGTAGGCAGAAGAGTAAGATGCGGAGATCACCTTCCTCCCCACAGATACACCAGAAATACATCTACACGTGGAACTCCTACAGAACACCGACTGAACGCTGGCAGAAGACCTCAGACCTCCCAAAAGGCAAGAAACTCCCCACGTACCTAGGTAGCGCAAAAGAAAAAAGAATAAACAGAGACAAAAGGATAGGGACGGGACCTGCACCAGTGGGAGGGAGCTGTGAAGGAGGAAAGGTTTCCACACACTAGGAAGCCCCTTTGCGAACGGAGACTGCGGGTGGTGGAAGGGGAAAGCTTTGGAGCCGCAGAGGAGAGCGCAGCAACAGGGGTGTGGAGGGCAATGCGGGGAGATTCCCGCACAGAGGATCAGGGCCGACCGGCACTCACCTGCCCGAGAGGCTTCTCTGTTCACCCGCAGGGCCGGGCAGGGCTGGGAGTTGAGGCTTGAGCTTCGGTCGGATGCCGGGAGAGGACTGGAGTTGGCGGCGTGAACACAGCTTGCAGGGGGTTAGTGCGCCACGGCTAGCCGGGAGGGAGTCCGGGAAAAGGTCTGGAGCTGCCGAAGAGGCAAGAGATTTTTTCTTCCCTCTTTGTTTCATGGTGCGCGAGGAGAGGGGATTAAGAGCGCTGCTTAAAGGAGCTCCAGAGATGGGCGCGAGCCGTGGCTAAAAGCGCGGACCCCAGAGACGGGCATGAGACGCTAAGGCTGCTGCTGCCGCCACCAAGAAGCCTGTGCGCGAACACAGGTCACTATCCACACCCCCGTTCCGGGGAGCCTGTGCTGCCCGCCACTGCCAGGGTCCCGGGATCCGGAGACAACTCCCCCAGGAGAATGCACGGCGCGCCTCAGGCTGGTGCAACGTCACGCCGTCACGCCGGCCTCTGCCGCCGCAGGCCCGCCCCGCACTCGGTGCCCCTTCCTCCCCCCCGGCCTGAGTGAGACAGAGCCACCGAATCAGCATCTCCTTTAACCCCGTCCTGTCTGAGCGAAGAACAGATGCCCTCTGGAGACCAACATGCAGAGGCGGGGCCAAATCCAAAGCTGAGCCCCAGGAGCTGTGAGAACAAAGAAGAGAAAGGGAAATCTCTCCCAGCAACCTCAGAAGCAGCGGATTAAAGCTCCACAATCAACTTGATGTACCCTGCATCTGTGGAATACATGAATAGACAACGAATCATCCCAAATTAAGGAGGTGGAATTTGAGAGCAAGATTTATGATTTTTTTTCCCCTTTTCCTCTTTTTGTGAGTGTGTATGTGTATGCTTCTGTGTGAGATTTTGTCTGTATAGCTTTGCTTCCACCATTTGTCCTAAGGTTCTATCCATCCGTTTTTTTTTTCTTAATAATTATTTTTTTATTTTAATAACTTTATTTTATTTTACTTTATGTTCTTTCTTTCTTTCCTTCCTTCCCTCCTTTAGACAACAAATCATCCCAAATTGAGGAGGTGGACTTTGAGAGGAAGATTTATGATTTTTTCCCCTTTTCCTCTTTTTGTGAGTGTGTATGTGTATGCTTCTGTGTGAGATGTTTTCTGTATAGCTTTGCTTCCACCATTTGTCCTAGGGTGCTATCTATCCGTTTTTTTTTTCTTTTTTTTTCTCTTAATAATTATTTTTTATTTTAATAACTTTATTATATTTTATCTTACTTTATTTTATTTTACTCTATCTTCTTTCTTTCTTTTTTTCCTTCCTTGCCTCCTTCCTTCCTTCCTTCCTCCCTCCCTCCCTCCATTCTTCCTTCCTTTCTTTCTTCCTACTTCTACTAATTCTTTCTTTCTACTGTTTCTCCCTTTTATTCTGAGCTGTGTGGATGAAAGGCTCTTGGTGCAGCAGCCAGGAGTCAGTGCTGTGACTCTGAGGTGAGAGAGCCAACTTCAGAACACTGGTTCACAAGAGACCTCCCAGCTCCAAATAATATCAAATGGCAAAAATCTCCCAGAGATCTCCATCTCAACACCAACACCCAGCTTCACTCAACGACCAGCAAACTACAGTGCTGGACATCCTATGCCAAACAACTAGCAAGACAGGAACACAACCCCACCCATTAGCAGAGAGGCTGCCTAAAATCATAATAAGTCCACAGACACCCCAAAACACACCACCAGACGTGGACCTGCCCACCAGAAAGACAAGATCCAGCCTCATCCACCAGAAGACAGGCTCTAGTCTCCTCCCCCAGGAAGCCTACACAACCCACTGAACCAACCTTAGCCACTGGGGACAGACACCAAACACAACGGGAACTACGAACCTGCAGCCTGCAAAATGGAGACCCCAAACACAGTAAGATAAGCAAAATGAGAAGACAGAAAAACACACTGCAGATGAAGGAGCAAGATAAAAACCTACCAGACCTAAAAATGTAGAGGAAATAGGCAGTCTACCTGAAAAAGAATTCAGAATAATGATAGTAAAGATGATCCAAAATCTTGGAAAAAGAATAGACAAAATGCAAGAACCATTTAACAAGGACCGAGAAGAACTAAACATGAAACAAACAACTATGAACAACATAATAAACGAAATTAAAAATTCTCTAGATGGGATCAATAGCAGAATAACTGAGGCAGAAGAATGGATAAGTGACCTGGAAGATAAAATAGTGGAAATAACTACTACAGAGCAGAAGAAAGAAAAAAGAATGAAAAGAACTGAGGACAGTCTCAGAGACCTCTGGGACAACATTAAACGCACCAACATTCGAATTATAGGGGTTCCAGAAGAAGAAGAGAAAAAGAAAGGAACTGAGAAAATATTTGAAGAGATTATAGTTGAAAACCTCCCTAATATGGGAAAGGAAATAGTTAATCAAGTCCAGGAAGCACAGAGAGTCCCATACAGGATAAATCCAAGGAGAAGTATGCCAAGACACATATTAATCAAACTGTCAAAAATTAAATACAAAGAAAACATATTAAAAGCAGCAAGAGGAAAACAACAAAGAACACACAAGGGAATCCCCATAAGGTTAAGAGCTGATCTTTCAGCAGAAACTCTGCAAGCCAGAAGGGACTGGCAGGACATATTTAAAGTGATGAGGGAGAAAAACCTGCAACCAAGATTACTCTACCCAGCAAGGATCTCATTCAGATTTGATGGAGAAATTGAAACCTTTACAGACAAGCAAAAGCTGAGAGAGTTCAGCAACACCAAACCAGCTTTACAAAAACTGCTAAAGGAATTTCTCTAGGAAAGAAACACAAGAGAAGGAAAAGACCTACAATAATAAACCCAAAACAATTAAGAAAATGGGAATAGGAACATACATATTGATAATTACCTTAAATGTAAATGGTATAAATGCTCCCACCAAAAGACACAGATTGGCTGAATGGATACAGAAACAAGACCCATATATTTGCTGTCTACAAGAGACCCACTTCAGACCTAGAGACACATACAGACTGAAAGTAAGGGGATGGAAAAAGATATTTCATGCAAATGGAAACCACAAGAAAGCTGGAGTAGCAATTCTCATATCAGACAATATAGACTTTAAAATAAATACTATTACAAGAGACAAACAAGGACACCACATAATGATCAAGGGATCGATCCAAGAAGATATAAGAATTGTAAATATTTATGCACCCAACATAGGAGCACCTCAATACATAAGGCAAATAATAACAGGCATGAAAGAGGTAAAGGACAGTAACACATTCATAGTAGGGGACTTTAACACCCCACTTTCACCAATGGACAGATCATCCAAAATGAAAATAAATAAGGAAATACAAGCTTTAAATGATACATTAAACTAGATGGACTTAATTGATATTAATAGGACATTCCATCCAAAAACAACAGAATACATATTTTTCTCAAGTGCTCATGGAACATTCTCCAGGATAGAACATATCTTGGGTCACAAATCAAGCCTTGGTAAATTTAAGAAAATTGAATTTGTATCAAGTATCTTTTCCTACCACAACGCTATGAGACTAGATGTCAATTACAGGAAAAGATCTGTAAAAAATACAAACACATGGAGGCTAAACAATACTACTTAATAACGAAGTGATCACTGAAGAAATCAAAGAGGAAACCAAAAAATACCTAGAAACAAATGACAATGGAGACACGATGACCCAAAACCTATGGGATGCAGCAAAATCAGTTCTAAGAGGGAAGTTTATACCAATACAATCCTACCTTAAGAAACAGGAAACATCTCGAATAAACAACCTTGGTAAATTTAAGAAAATTGAAATTGTATCAAGTATCTTTTCCAACCACAACGCTATGAGACTAGATATCTATTACAGGAAATATTTGCAAATGAAGCCAGTGACAAAGGATTAATCTTCAGAATTTACAAGCAGCTCATGCATCTCAATAACAAAAAAACAAACAACCCAATCCAAAAATAGGCAGAAGATCTGAATAGACATTTCTCCAAAGAAGGTATACAGACTGCCAACAAACACACGAAAGAATGCTCAACATCTTTAATCATTAGAGAAATGCAAATCAAAACTACAATGAGATATCATCTCACACCCGTCAGAATGGCCATCATCAAAAAATCTAGAAACAGTAAATGCTGGAGAGGGTGTGGAGGAAAGGGAACCCTCTTGCACTGCTGGTGGGAATGTGAATTGGTACAGCCACGATGGAGAACAGTATGGAGGTTCCTTAAAAAACTACAAATAGAACTACCATATGACCCAGCAATCCCACTACTGGGCCTATACCCTGAGAAAACCATAATTCAAAAAGAGTCATGTACCAAAATGTTCATTGCAGCTCTATTTACAATAGCTCGGAGATGGAAACAACCTAAGTGTCCATCATCAGATGAATGGATAAAGAAGATGTGGCACATATATACAATGGAATATTGCTCAGCCATAAAAAGAAACGAAATTGAGCTATTTGTAATGCGGTGGATAGACCTAGAGTCTGTCCTACAGAGTGAAGTAAGTCAGAAAGAGAAAGACAAATACCGTATGGTAACACATATATATGGAACTTAAGGGGAAAAAAATGTCATGAAGAATCTAGGGGTAAGACAGGAATAAAGACACAGACCTACTAGAGAATGGACTTGAGGATATGGGGAGGGGGAAGGGTAAGCTGGGACAAAGCGAGAGAGAGGCATGGACATATATACACCACCAAACGTAAGGTAGATAGCTAGTGGGAAGCAGCCGCATAGCACAGGGAGATCAGCTCGCTGCTTTGTGACCGCCTGGAGGGGTGGGATAGGGAGGGTGGGAGGGAGGGAGACGCAAGAAGGAAGATATATGGGAACATATGTATATGTATAACTGATTCACTTTGTTATAAAGCAGAAACTAACACACCACTGTAAAGCTATTATACTCCCATAAAGATGTAAAAAAAAAAAAAATTGTCCTACGAGTTAAAAGATAAAATGAACTCACAACATTCCCAATTGTTCACAACATTCCCAACTGTTCTGGCATAACTCTAAAATAAGCAGAGAACTTTAAATTCCTAGTTTGAATTTTTTTAATATAAAAAAACATTTGAAAAGAAGCATTTATATTTCCATTTCTAGTTCTTCCAAATTCAAATCATTTTCTCTTCATTCTTATCTTCACATTATTTTGCTCAAAATCTGAAAATTATTCCAAAGGGTATAATATATTTTATCTTATTTTAAATTGATTTGTTATATTAATCAGTACCATCATACATTAAAATTACTGAATTGACTTAAATATTAAAGTACATGTGACAATCAAATGCCATTAGTCAGTAAAATTTGAATTTTGCTGGGAAGTTAGGCTTGATCTAGTTGCAATTGAGCTTTCAATCTAGTTCTAATCTTCCTGGACTCAGAGGTAAAATGGGAAACATTAAGGGGTCATATAGTTCTTATTTTCTGTAAAAGGAAACAAAAGTATTTGTTTGCAGAAACTAATGTTACTGGCATTAAACTATCACATGAGTGTTTGAGGAACATGACACAGATATGGAGGAACATGACAGGCATTGACCTCCACTTTGATTTGATGGAATGTACAGAAATATTTTCCACATGGCCATTTCTTATACAGACTCAAAAATATAATGTAAGGTCTTGACAGAAAGTTGTGATCCAGTAAAGGTGTTGTTCCTAGAAAAAATTAGAATTTAAATTCCACTGGGAGAATCTCAAGTTCCTGCTGCAACATTGCTGTCCATTCCCAAGAGTCTCACAAATGTGCCCTTCCCCCTCTTCACCCGTTCCAGGGCAGCCAAGAGGACAAGAAGGATAACTTCTTTAAAGTTTTCCTTATCAGATGCTTTTTGTCTCGAAACACTTGAAATAAATTTAATCTGGAATGGAAGTGAACTATTAGAGTAGAATTTGCAACAAGAGGGACCCATTGTGTTTCAGGTAATCTTGGTGGAGATATACTACATTGTCTCTAAAAAGCAAATGCCAGACAGAAATGAAAATTATGTCTCAAGGGCCTCTGATTTTCAGTCCTGCAGGTATGGAGCTTAGAAGTCTTCACTCCATCCTAACAACAAATAAAAAGCTGATCAAAATGAAAAATCACCAACACTACTTAGATCCATCAGAGAAGTGAAGTCACACGGCAAACCAATGTCCCCAGAATTAGAGAGACAGACAGGTGGATACAGAGAAGCACGATTTACAGGGGCAGAAATCCATGAGCAGAAACCTCTATGGGAATGAGTGCTGTGGTTGGAAAACCTAAAATGTAACTGCAAATTGCTAGAGGCTCAGTATAGACAAGCCTAAGGAATAAAAAATCCAGAAGGACCTAGTCATAGAGGGGCCCTCACACTTCTGTGGGTTTTACCTCCAGGAGCCCTACCAGGTCCTCAGAGTGAATATCAGAAAAAAGTCTTCCCATGCTTTGGGCAGGGGGAATGGAAAAGGAACCATTTTTAAATATGCCAGAGAATTCTATTTCTCTTAACAAGGCTTGCTGTAGGAAAAATGATTTTACCAGAGCCTAACCTGCTGACATTATATCAGAGCTTAGCTTACCTGGGGAAGAGGAGGGATATCCAACACCAGGTCTCTTTAACCTTCTATATGGGGGAAGGGAAGTATACAACTCCAGCCCTCTCCAGCCATCCTGTCCCACCTCAGCAGGGGGCAGGGGTAAGGCCTTGGGGAGAGGGGGGATAGAGAAGCACTGATGAGGTTCACAATCCAGGGGCACAGGCTCACCAAAAGACTGAGACCTAATCACCAGACTTTGCAATGCTTCACCTCCCCCACTAAAGGCCTATTACTGCAATTCCTTTTACCCTGTATATCATATCTACCTTTTAAAAAAAAATTACAAGGCATACTAAAAGGCAAAAAGCACAATCTGAAGAGACCAAACAAGCATCAGAAACAGAGTCAGATATGGCAGGAATGTTGGAATTACCAGACCGGGAATTTTAAAAAGATTATGATTATTATGCTAAGGACTTTAATGCCAAAAGTAGACAACATGGAACAACAGATGCATAATGTAAGCAGAGGGTTTGAAATTCTAAGAAAGAATCAAAAATAAATGCTAGACCTCAAGAACATGTAACAGAAATAAAAAATGCCTTTGATTGACTTATTAGTTGACTGGGCACAGCTCAGGAAAGAATCTGAGTTTGAGAATATGACAACAGAAACTTCCCAAACTGAAAAGCAAAGAGAAAAAAGACTGAAAAAATACAGGAAAGGACGTCTAAGAACTGCGGGAAAACTACAAGTGGTGTAACATATGTGTAATGGGAATACCAGAAGGAGAAGAAAGAAAGAAAGGAACAGAAGCAATAGTTGAAGCAATAATGAATGAGAATTTCCCCTGAGTAAGGTAGATCAGAGAACACTAAGCAGGATAAATGACAACAACAACAACAAATATATATCATAGTTATACTTCAGAAAATAGAAGCTAAAACAAAATTCTTGAGAGAAGCTAAAGGAAAAAAGAAAATCTTACGTATAGTGGAGCAAATATAAGAATTACATCCAACCATGAAAGCAGTAGAGTAGAATAAAATATTTAAAGTATTGAGAGAAATAACCACCAACCTACAATCCTGTTCCTATGAAATTATCCTTCAAAATTGAAGGAGAAATAAAGACTTTCCCAGGCAAACAAAATTTGAGGGAATTTATTGCCAGTAAAGCCAGCCTTGCAAGAAATGTTAAAAGAAGTTCTTCAGAGAGAAGGAAAATAATATAGGTCAGAAATTCAGATCAACATAAAGAAAGGAAAAACATCGAAGAATGGAGAAAAGGAGGTAAGATAAAAACTTTCATTTTAAAAATTCTGAATTGATCCAACAGATAACAGTTTGTTCAAAATAATAAAAGAAACAATGTATTTAATTTTATGTGTGGACATACATATATTTATATATGCTTATGTATATGTATAAGTGAAATGAATGATAGCAATGATACAAAGGATGGGAGGAAGGAATTAGGAATATTTTATTATAAGATACTTCCACTATCCATGAAGCAGTATAGTGTTATTTGAAACTGGACTTGAATTAGTTGTAAATATGTATTGCAAACTCTAGGGCAACAAGTATAAAAAGAAGTTAAAAGAGGTATAATTGATAGTCTAAGAAAGGAGAGAAAATAAAATCATATAAACTGTTCAATTAAAACCAAAAAAAGCAGAAAAGAGTGTGGAACATAAAAATAGGAACAAAAAACAAGGGCAACAAACAGAAAACAGTAACAAATATAGTAGATATTAATCCAACTATATCAATAATCACTTTCAATGTCAATGGTCTAAATATACCAATGAAAAGACAGAGATTGTCAGAGTGAATCAAAAACTAGACCCAGCTATATGTTGTCTACAAGAAACCAACTTTAAATGTAAAGACACACATAGATTAAGAGTAAATGGAAAGAGAAAGATAGACCATGTTAACACTAATCAAAAGAAAGCATAAGTAGCTACATAAATTTCAGAAAGAGCAGAATTAAGATCAAGGAAAATTATCAGGGAGAATTATGTACATAACATAATGATAAAGGACTTAGAGGAGCCTGACTGAAGTTTGGTTAATGAGTCTTTGTCAGGGATTACTTCATATAAAATTATTTCAATATACTCTTTCATAAACTTGGGCTCTGGAAAAGGAGTTAGGGTCAAATCTATGTTCTGCCACTTGCTAGCTGTGTGAACTTAAAAAGGGATAATAAATAGTGCCTCTCTTGTGGGGTTATTATGAGAAATAAGTGGGAATATATTACAGGCAGTAAGCATAAGGGCATGAAACAATGAAATACAATGTCTACCACATAGTAAGCATCTGAATGTTAACTGGTATTAAAAATAAAGTAATAATGATAATTTAAGACTGTAGACATTGTATGACCCAGAGAGAATTTACTCCACATAAAAGCCATATTATATTATTGAGCAATTCATAATGTTTCTTTATGACTAGAATTGTAATACACTTTTTAAGAAATATTGACTAATATGGAATTTTGTCTTATATAGATTTTGACTATGTTGCTGGGGAAATTTTTAACCTTTTTGGTACTGAGATAACTGTAGGAATTTTAAGGTTACACGTTTCCTCAAAGTATTACTTTATAGAAATCTGTTCATTTGCATCCAATAATATTTCTTTGATCTGCATGCTAAGTTATCTATCACTGAATAACAGATTACTATGAAATTTAGAGCTTTAAAACAAAAAATACCTCATGATTTCTGTTAGTCAGGGATCCAGGAGCAGGTTAGTTAGGTGGCCTTGACTCAGTTCTCTCATATGATTGTAGTCAAGCTGTCAGCTAGGGATAGAGTATTTGAAGACTAGCTGAGAGGAAGCTGAAAAATCCACTTCCAAGTTCACTCCTATAGCTTTTAGCAAGAGGCTTCAGTTCATCATCACATGGGCCCCTCCGATAGCCTGCTCTGACATGGCTTTCTTAAGAGTAAGTAATCCAAGAAAGACAGAAAGAGGACAAGTGGCAGTGAGCATGCCCAAGACAGAAGCCACAGCCATTTACATCATTTCTGCCATATTCTATTGGTCACACAGGCCAATTCTGGTACCATGTGATGTGGGCTACACAAGGATGAGAATACCAGGAGATGGGTATCATTGGGGGTCATATTGGAGACTGGTCACCACGATCAGTGACTGTGGATTTAGATACATCTGCCCATAGAGTCTTTCAGGACCTATTCTCATTTTCTCCTAATACTTTAATCACATTACAATAGTGTCTAGATTAATATGTATCTCATATATCTTCATTTCTGTTGCTGCAAGATCTTAATTATATTGCAAACCACAGCATGCTCAAAGGCTGAAAATATATACAAGTGTATGTAGATTTCTTTCTCAAATACAATAAATTGTGTTTAAGACATGAACTCCTCATGGAGAGCTCACAACTTACGCAGTGCTCCTATTCTTGTATCGACCAAAAATTATGTAACATTTATAAAGTGTTATTCTGATTAGTAAATCATTGTTATGACTAAATGGAAGCTGACACCTAGCCTCCCATAATGAGATTCTGTGGAATCATAAATGAATCAACACAATTAGCTTTGAAATGACAATTTTGCACCTGATGTATCTGCCTGTGTTGTGTATCTATGGATAGTTGTATGTACCACAATAATTATCACATTTAAATATTCTCGGGACCTCCTAGGCGGTCCAGTGGTTAAGAATCCGTCTTGCGATGCGGGGGATGCCGGTTCAATCCCTGGTTGGGAAACTAAGATCCCACATGCTGCAGGGCAACTAAGCCCACACACCACAACCAGAGAGCCCATGTGCCGCAGCTAGAGAGCCCACGTGCCACAACTACAGAGCCCACACACTCTGGAGCCCACACACCACAACTACAGAGCCCATGCGCTCTGGAGCCCATGCACCACAACTAGAGAGAAGCCCGTGTACCGCAAGGAGGAGCCCGTGGGCCACAGCAAAAGATCCAGCGTGCCGCAACTAAGATCCAACACAGCTAAAACTAAATTAATTAATTAATTAATTATTATAAATAAATAAATAAATATTCTCCCAAAATTTTCTTTGTGGGTTATCTTTAGTGCCTAGCACAGTGCCTGGCACAAAGTAAGAGCACATTTTATAATGTTGCATTGAATCTAGGAGAAGTTGACAATGGTGCTGACATTTACCAAGAACTAAAGAAATATGCATTTATGCTTACTGGAGAGCACATGGCATAGTTCAGTGGTTCTCAAACGTCCATATACAGCAGAATCTGTTTAAGAACTTGTTTAGAATTCATATTCCTTAGCCCTAAGCCCAGGGATTTGTTTTGATATGTTGGACGGAGCCATGTGATCTGTATTTTTAACAAGAATTTTTAGGTGATTCTGATATAGGTGATCAGTATTTAATATTGTACTCCGAACATGTACCTAAATATAGCATAGATGTTATCAGGTCCCTTTTAATATCTAAGCAAAATGTCTTAAGCTCCCATCTTCTCTACTGTGGAAATTTGTCACCATATCTCAGCCTCCAGCATTTCCAATGGTTCCTTAAACGTCATACCAAAAGCACAAACAACCAAAGAAAAATGAGATAAATTGACCTTCACCAGATTTTTAAATGTTTGTACTTCCAAGAACACCATCAAAGAAATGAAAAGACAACCCACAGAATGGGACAAAATATTTCCAAATCATATATTTGATAAGGGTCTAGAATCCAGAATATATAAAAATTCTAACAACTCAAGAACAGAAAGACAATTATCCCAATTAAGGGTGGGCAAAAGATCAGAAAACACATTTCTCCAAAGAAGATATGTAAATGGCCAATAAGTACATGAAATAATGTGGGAAATGCAAATCAAAACCACAGTGAGATACCACTTCACACCCACTATGATGGCTATAATCAAAAAGACAGACAAGGACTTCCCTGATGGTGCAGTGGTTGAGAGTTCGCCTGCCGAGGCAGGGGACACGGGTTCGTGCCCCAGTCCGGGAGGATCCCACATGCCGTGGAGCGGCTGGGCCCGTGAGCCATGGCCGCTGAGCCTGCGCGTCCGGAGCCTGTGCTCCACAGCGGGAGAGGCCACAGCAGTGAGAGGCCCGCGTACCGCAAAAAAATAAATAAATAAAAAAGACAGACAAAAAAAATACAAGTGTTGGCAAGGATGTGGAGAAATTGAAATCCTCATATGCTCCTAGTAGTACTGTAAAATGTGCAGCTACTTTCGGAAAGTTTTGCAGTTCCCCCAATAAATTCAACATAGAATTACTACATGACTCAGAAATTCCACTCCTAGAGGCATACCCAAAATAAGTGAAAACAGATGTTCAAACAAAAACTTGCAAACCAATGTTTATAGCAGCACTCACGTTAGCCAAAAGGTTGAAATAACTCAAATGTCCACCAACAGATTCGTGGATAAACGTAATATGGTATATCCATACAATGGAATATTATTCAGCCATGAAAAGAAATGAAGATATGTATATGTATAGCTGATTCACTTTGTTATAAAGCAGAAACTAACACACCATTGTAAAGCAATTATACTCCAAAAAAGATGTTTAAAAAAAAAAAAGAAAAGAAATGAAGTACTAATTCATGATACGACATGGATGAACCTTGAGAACATTATACTAAGTGAAAAAAGCCAGACACAGAAGGCCACATATTGTGTGATTGCATTTACATGAAATGTCCAGAATAGGTCAATCTATAGGGGCAGAAAGTAGATTAGTGGTTGCCAGGGGCTGAGAGATGGGGGAACGGGGAGTGACTACTAATAGATATGGAGTTCTCCTTAGGAGTGATGAAAATGTTTTGGAATTAGATATTGATGATCAACGCACAACTTTGTGAATACACTAAAAACCACTAAATAGTAAACTTTAAAATGGTAATTTTATGGTATGTAAATTATATCTCAATAAAATTTTTATTTAAAATTTTTCATTTAATTTTTCCATCTTAGTTTGGCATGCCACATGAAAATTAATAAAAACCTTCAAATATTAAAGTGAGTATTTCAGACAATAAGGCACATCTTCACAGTTGTGTTTTGAGGGAAGGTATTTGCTATTATGAGAGCTAATTCAAAGCTTTCTCCCTTCTTAATTCCACACTTCATCCATCATCTTTTTTTTTTAAATTTTTAACATCTTTATTGGAGTGTAATTGCTTTACAATTGTGTTAGTTTTTTCTTTATAACAAAGTGAATCAGCTATACATATACATATATCCCCATATCTCCTCCCTCTTGCATCTCCCTCCCACCCTCCCTATCCCACCCCTTAATTGGAAATATTTTCAGCTCTATCTAACAAAAAATCTCTGGCCAACAATGTTTTAGATAGTATTTAATTATATTTCATAACTAGAAGGCTGGAACCAGGCTGTCCTAGAGTTGCTTTGGTGGTTCAGTGATATCACAGTACTACTGTTGGGTTGGTATCACTTCAATTCACTTGGCCATTGTGTGGGGATCAAAAGATTGTTGCCACAGCTCTAAATACTACACCCTTACACCAATATCTGAAAGAGTGCAGGGCAAAAAGGCATTTCTTCTTACTCGGCTCATGCCCTATTTTTTTAGAGATAAAAATCTTTCCCAGAAAGCCCCATCAGACTTTTATTTGCAAGAATTAGGTAATGTGCCTACACCTAGACCAATTACTAACAAATCAAAGGGTAACTTAGAACAATCATGATTAATTTGCTAGAGCTGGAATGAAATTAGGGGGTCTGTGTTGTCAAATGATTGGAAAATGCCTGCCACAGTGTAGCCAAAATCTTTCGCCACAATGTGACTGGTCTCAGAAAGACTTAATAGTTCTTAATAACTCTGAATATAGTACTAACTTTCTGCTTCTACACAGAGGACCCAAGTGTTTGAAGAATAAAACTGATTTCTTTCCATAAAAATGACTGGTGATTTTCCCTGATTATTCCATTTTTTATTGGCCTTTCCTATGATTTCTTTAAGTATGATTAGCCTATATCCAGAGCCAGATCCAAAGTTTGTGCGGACTGAAATTATATACAATTTGGGGAATCCTCCTTAAGGAAAATAATATACAATTAGGTCCAGAAGTGAAAATTTGCTTAGAATTAGGAAATAAGTCACAACAAATTACACATTTCAATAACTGACAAATACCATAAACATCAGAAAAATCAGGAAAAATAACACATTTTATTAGTCAACTGCCTGACATTCATTTCTTGAATACATACTTTTTATTTTTTACATCTTTATTGGAGTATAATTACTTTACAATGGTGTGTTACTTTCTGCTTTATAACAAAGTGAATCAGTTATACATATACATATGTTCCCATATCTCTTCCCTCTTGTGTCTCCCTCCCTCCCACCCTCCCTATCCCATGCCTCCAGGCGGTCACAAAGCACCGAGCTGATCTCCCTGTGCTATGCGGCTGCTTCCCACTAGCTATCTACCTTACGTTTGGTAGTCTGTATATGTCCATGTCTCTCTCTCTCTTTGTCACAGCTTACCCTTACCCCTCCCCATATCCTCAAGTCCATTCTCTACTAGGTCTGTGTCTTTATTCCTGTCTTACCCCTAGGTTCTTCATGACATTTTTTTTTTCTTAAATTCCATATATATGTGTTAGCATACGGTATTTGTCTTTCTCTTTCTGACTTACTTCACTCTGTAGGACAGACTCTAGGTCTATCCACCGCATTACAAATAGCTCAATTTCGTTTCTTTTTATGGCTGAGTATTATTCCATTGTATATATGTGCCACATCTTCTTTATCCATTCATCCGATGATCGACACTTAGGTTGTTTCCATCTCCGAGCTATTGTAAATAGAGCTGCAATGAACATTTTGGTACATGACTCTTTTTGAATTATGGTTTTCTCAGGGTATAGGCCCAGTAGTGAGATTGCTGGGTCATATGGTAGTTCTATTTGTAGCTTTTTAAGGAACCTCCATACTGTTCTCCACAGTGGCTGTATCAATTTACATTCCCACCAACAGTGCAGGAGGGTTCCTTTTCCTCCACACCCTCTCCAGCATTTATTGTTTCTAGATTTTTTGATGATGGCCATTCTGACTGGTGTGAGATGATATCTCATTGTAGTTTTGATTTGCATTTCTCTAATCATTAATGATGTTGAGCATTCTTTCATGTGTTTGTTGGCAGTCTGTATATCTTCTTTGGAGAAATGTCTATTTAGGCCTTCTGCCCATTTTTGGACTGGGTTTTTTTTTGTTATTGAGCTGCATGAGCTGCTTATAAATTTTGGAGATTAATCGTTTGTCAGTTGCTTCATTTGCAAATATTTTCTCCCATTCTGAGGGTTGTCTTTTGGTCTTGTTTATGGTTTCCTTTGCTGTGCAAAAGCTTTGAAGTTTCATTAGGTCCCTTTTGTTTTTATTTCCATTTCTCTAGGAGGTGGGTCAAAAAGGATCTTACTGTAATTTATCTCATAGAGTGTTCTGCATATGTTTTCCTCTAAGAGTTTGATAGTTTCTGGCCTTACATTTAGGTCTTTAATCCATTTTGAGCGTATTATTGTGTATGGTGCTAGGGAATGATCTAATCTCATACTTTTACATGTACCTGTCCATTTTTCCCAGCACCACTTATTGAAAAGGCTGTCCTTTCTGCACTGTACATTCCTGCCTCCTTTATCAAAGATAAGGTGACCAAATGTGCGTGGGTTTATCTCTGGGCTTTCTATCCTGTTCCATTGATCCATGTCTCTGTTTTTGTGCCAGTACCATACTGTCCTGATTACTGTAGCTTTGTAGTATAGTCTGAAGTCAGGGAGCCTGATTCCTCCAGCTCCGTTTTTCGTTCTCAAGATTGCTTTGGCTATTCGGGGTCTTTTCTGTTTCCATACAAATTGTGAAAATTTTTGTTCTAGTTCTGTGAAAAATACCAGTGGTAGTTTGATAGGGATTGCACTGAATCTGTAGATTGCTTTGGGTAGTAGAGTCATTTTCACAATGTTGATTCTTCCAATCCAAGAACATGGTATATCTCTCCATCTATTTGTATCATCTTTAATTTCTTTCATCAGTGTCTTATAATTTTCTGCATACAGGTCTTTTGTCTCCTTAGGTAGGTTTATTCCTAGATATTTTATTCTTTTTATTGCAATGGTAAATGGGAGTGTTTTCTTGATTTCACTTTCAGATTTTTCATCCTTAGTGTATAGGAATGCAAGAGATTTCTGTGCATTAATTTTGTATCCTGCTACTTTACCAAATGCATTGATTAGCTCTAGTAGTTTTCTGGTAGCATCCTTAGGATTCTCTATGTATAGTATCATGTCATCTGCAAACAGTGACAGCTTTACTTCTTCTTTTCCAATTTGGATTCCTTTTATTTCCTTTTCTTCTCTGATTGCTGTGGCTAAAACTTCCAAAACTATGTTGAATAAGAGTGGTGAGAGTGGGCAACCTTGTCTTGTTCCTGATCATAGGGGAAATGCTTTCAGGTTTTCACCATTGAGGACGATGTTGGCTGTGGGCTTGTCATATACGGCCTTTACTATGTTGAGGAAAGTTCCCTGTATGCCTACTTTCTGCAGGGTTTTTATCATAAACGCGTATTGAATTTTTCGAAAGCTTTCTCTGCAGCTATTGAGATGATCATATGGTTTTTCTCATTCAATTTGTTAATATGGTTTATCACATTGATTGTTTTGCTTATATTGAAGAATCCTTGCATTCCTGGAATAAATCCCAATTGATCATGGTGTATGATCCTTTTAGTGTGCTGTTGGATTCTGTTTGCTAGTATTTTGTTGAGGATGTTTGCATCTATGTTCATCAGTGATATTGGCCTGTAGTTTTCTTTCTTTGTGACATCCTTGTCTGGTTTTGGTATCAGGGTGATCGTGGCCTTGTAGAGTAAGTTTGGGAGTATTCCTCCCTCTGCTACATTTTGGAAGAGTTTGAGAAGGATAGGTGTTAGCTCTTCTCTAAATGTTTGAGAGAATTCGCCTGTGAAGCTCTCTGGTCCTGGGCTTTTGTTTCTTGGAAGATTTTTACTCACACTTTCAATTTCAGTGCTTGTGACTGGTCTGTTCATATTTTCTACTTCTTCCTGATTCAGTCTTGGCAGGTTGTGCATTTCTAAGCATTTGTCCATTTCTTCCCGCTTGTCCATTTTATTGGCATAGAGTTGCTTGTAGTAATCTCTCATGATCCTTTGTATTTCTGCAGTGTCAGTTGTTACTTCCCCCTTTTCATTTCTAATTCTATTGATTTGAGTCTTCTCCCTTTTTTTCTTGATGAGTCTGGCTAATGGTTTATCAATTTTGTTTATCTTCTTAAAGAACCAGCTTAATTTTACTGATCTTTGCTATCGTTTCCTTCATTTCTTTTTCATTTATTTCTGATCTGGTGTTTATTATTTCTTTCCTTCTGCTAACTTTGGGGATTTTTGTTCTTCTTTCTCTAATTGCTTTAGGTGCAAGGTTAGGTTGTTTATTTGAGATGTTTCCTGTTTCTTAAGGTAGGATTGTATTGCTATAAACTTCCCTCTTAGAACTGCTTTTGCTGCATCCCATAGATTTTGGGTCATCATGTCTCCATTGTCATTTGTTTCTAGATATTTTTAAATTTCCTCTTTGATTTCTTCAGTGATCACTTCGTTATTAAGTAGTGTATTGTTTAGCCTCCATGTGTTTGTATTTTTTACAGATCTTTTCCTGTAATTGATATGTAGTCTCATAGCATTGTTGTCACAAAAGATACTTGAAAAAATTTCAAGTTTCTTAAATTTAGCAAGGCTTGACTTGTGACCCAAGATATGATCTATCCTGGAGAATGTTCCATGAGCACTTGAGAAAAATGTGTATTCTGTTGTTTTTAGATGGAATGTCCTATAAATATCAATTAAGTCCATCTTGTTTCATGTACCATTTAAAGCTTGTGTTTCCTTATTTATTTTCATTTTGGATGATCTGTCCATTGGTGAAAGTGGGGTGTTAAAGTCCCCTACTATGAATGTGTTACTGTCGATTTCCCCTTTCATGGCTGTTATTATTTGCCTTATGTATTGAGGTGCTCCTATGTTGGGTGCATAAATATTTACAATTGTTATATCTTCTTCTTGGATTGATCCCTTGATCATTATGTAGTGTCCTTCTTTGTCTCTTCTGAGAGTCTTTATTTTAAAGTCTATATTGTCTGATATGAGAATTGCTACTCCAGCTTTCTTGTGGTTTCCATTTGCATGAAATATCTTTTTCCATCCCCTCACTTTCAGTCTGTGTGTGTCTCTACGTCTGAAGTGGGTCTCTTGTAGATAGCCAGTATATGGGTCTAGTTTCTATATCCATTCAGCCAATCTGTGTCTTTTCGTGGGAGCATTTAGTCCATTTACATTTAAGGGAATTATCAATATGTATGTTCCTATTCCCATTTTCTTAATTATTTTGGGTTCGTTATTGTAGGTCTTTTCCTTCTGTTGTGTTTCTTGACTAGAGAAGTTCCTTTAGCACTTGTTGTAAAGCTGGTTTGCTGGTGCTGAACTCTCTCAGCTCTTGCTTGTCTGTAAAGCTTTTAATTTCTCCATCAAATCTGAATGAGATCCTTGCTGGGTAGAGTAATCTTGGTTGCAGGTTTTTCCCCTTCATCAGTTTAAATATGTCCTGCCAGTCCCTTCTGGCTTGCAGAGTTTCTGCTGAAAGATCAGCTGTTACCCTTATGGGGATTTCCTTGTGTGTTATTTGTTGTTTTTCCCTTGCTGCTTTTAATATGTTTTCTTTGTATTTAATTTTTGACAGTTTGATTAATATGTGTCTTGGCGTATTTCTCCTTGGATTTATCCTGTATGGGACTCTCTGTGCTTCCTGGACTTGATTAACTATTTCCTTTCCCATATTAGGGAAGTTTTCAACTATAATCTCTTCAAATATTTTCTCAGTCCCTTTTGTTTTCTCTTCTTCTTCTGCAACCCCTATAGTTCGAATGTTGGTGCATTTAATGTTGTCCCAGAGGTCTCTGAGACTGTCCTCAGTTCTTTTCATTCTTTTTTCTTTCTTCTGCTCTGCCGTAGTTATTTCTACTATTGTATCTTCCAGGTCACTTATCCATTCTTCTGCCTCAGTTATTCTGCTATTGATCCCATCTAGAGTATTTTAAATTTCATTTATTGTGTTGTTCATCATTGTTTGTTTCATCTTTAGTTCTTCTCGGTCCTTGTTAAATGTTTCTTGCATTTTGTCCATTCTGTTTCCAAGATTTTGGATCATCTTTACTATCATTATTCTGAATTCTTTTTCAGGTAGACTGCCTATTTCCTCTTCATTTTTAGGTCTGGTGGGTTTTTATCTTGCGCCTTCATCTGCGGTGTGTTTTTCTGTCTTCTCATTTTGCTTATCTTACTGTGTTTGGGGTCTCCTTTTTGCAGGCTGCAGGTTCGTAGTTCCCGTTGTGTTTGGTGTCTGTCCCCAGTGGCTAAGGTTGGTTCAGTGGGTTGTGTAGGCTTCCTGGTGGAGGGGATTCGTGCCTGTGTTCTGGTGGATGAGGCTGGATCTTGTCTTTCTGGTGGGCAGGTCCACGTCTGGTGGTGTGTTTTGGGGTGTCTGTGGACTTATTATGATTTTAGGCAGCCTCTCTGCTAATGGGTGGGGTTGTGTTCCTGTCTTGCTAGTTGTTTGGCATAGGATGTCCAGCACTGTAGCTTGCTGGTCGGTGAGTGAAGCTGGGTGCTGGTGTTAAGATGGAGATCTCTGGGAGATTTTCGCCGTTAGATATTACGTGTAGCTGGGAGTTCTCTTGTGGACCAGGGTCCTGAAGTTAGCGTTCCCACCTCAGAGGCACAGCACTGACTCCTGGCTGCAGCCCTAAGAGCCTTTCATCCACACGGCTCAGAAGAAAAGGGAGAAAAAGTAGAAAGAAAGAATTAGTAGAAGTAGAAAGAAAGAAAGAAAGGAGGGAGGGAGGGAGAGAGGGAGGGAGGGAGGAAGGAAGGAAAGAAGGAGGGAAGGAAGGAAAAGAAGAAAGAAAGAAAGAAGATAAAGTAAAATAAAATAAGATAAAATATAAAGTGTTATTAAAATAAAAAAATAATTATTAAGATAAAAAAAAAGCGGATGGATAGAACCCTAGGAGAAATGGTGGAAGCAAAGCTATACAGACAAAATCTCACACAGAAGCATACACATACACACTCAGAAAAATAGGAAAATCATAAATCTTGCTCTCAAAGTCCACCTCCTCAATTTGGGATGATTCGTTGTCTATTCATGTATTTCACAGATGCAGGGTACATCAAGTTGATTGTGCAGCTTTAATCCGCTGCTTCTGAGGCTGTTGGGAGAGATTTCCCTTTCTCTTCTTTGTTCTCACAGCTCCCGGGGCTCAGCTTTGGATTTGGCCCCACCTTTGCGTGCAGGTCGCCAGAGGGCGTCTGTTCTTCGCTCAGACAGGACGGGGTTGAAGGAGCCGCTGATTCGGGGGCTCTGGCTCACTCAGGCCGTGGGGAGGGAGGGGCACGGAGTGCGGGGTGGGCCTGCGGCGGCAGAGGCCGCCGTGACGTTGCACCAGCCTGAGGCATGCTGTGCGTTCTCCCGGGGGAGTTTTCCCTGGATCCCAGGACCCTGGCAGTGGCGGGCAGCACAGGCTCCCCGAAAGGGGAGTGTGGAGAATGACCTGTGCTCGCACACAGGCTTCTTGGTGGCGGCAGCAGCAGCCTTAGCGTCTCATACCCGTCTGTGGGGTCCACGCTTTTAGCAGCGGCTCTCGCCTGTCTCTGGAGCTCTTTTAAGCAGCACTCTTAATCCCCTCTCCTCACGAACCAGGAAACAAACAGGGAAGAAACAGTCTCTTGCCTCTTCGGCAGGTCCAGACTTTCTCCGGACTCCCTCCTGGCTAGCCGTGGCGCACTAACCCCCTGCAGGCTGTGTTCACGCCGCCAACCCCAGTCCTCTCCCTGCGCTCTGACTGAAGCATAAGCCTCAGCTCCCAGCCCCGCCCGCCCCGGCGGGTGAACAGACAAGCCTCTCGGGCTGGTGAGTGCCGGTCAGCCCTGATCCTCTGTGCGGGAATCTCCCCGCTTTGCCCCCCCACACCCCGTTGCTGCGCTCTCCTCCGCAGTTCTGAAGCTTCCCCCCCTCCGCCACCCACAGTCTCCGCCCGCGAAGTGGCTTCCTAGTGTGTGGAAACCTTTCCTCCTTCACAGCTCCCTCCCACTGGTGCAGGTCCTGTCCCTATCCTTTTGTCTCTGTTTATTCTTTTTTCTTTAGCCCTACCTAGGTACGTGCAGGGTTTCTTGCCTTTTGGGAGGTCTGAGGTCTTCTGCCAGTATTCAGTAGGTGTTCTGTAGGAGTTGTTCCACGTGTTGATGTATTTCTAGTGTATCTGTGGGGAGGAAGGTGATCTCCACGTCTTATTCCTCCGCCATCTTCCCGGAACTCCAAATGCATACTTTTGATCACCTCCTAAGATGACAATTATTTTGTAAATTTCATTGTCTATAGAGAGAATAGAAAGATAACTTAGTTTTTCACAAGATCAAAACTGGTGCCTTTTCTATTATTGTTAATAAATAAGCATAACGCATGTAACTTCATACAGACATGTTCACTGCTTATAATACTGCTATAGATAAGTGCCCTACAAACAGAAATTTTGATAAATTATATTTCATATAATTTCCATCAAAAATGAAAAGAAACATATGGTCCTTTTATAGTCAATTTTGAAGAATATTGCTGATAGGAGAGAATATTTGACTAGGCTCTGTGAGAACCAAATCCTTTGCTTATAATTTTATATGTTTAATGTTTGGAAGACTTTTGCATAGACAGGCTTCTGACTTCATACATTTCAAATCTTGCTTATCCTTCATTGCCTTTGTATTTCCAGTGCCAGCAGCTATAGTGTCATATTCATATCACAACACAGCTTTAGCTTTGCATCTTCATGTGGTAGGCACAGAGGTGACAGGAGTATTCCTGGAAGCCACTCCGACCCTGGGGCAGCTAGTAATAACTATACAGAAAAGTGACTATGAACCACATAGATACATCCTACTAATGCCAGACTAAATGATCTTCCCCTTAGCCAGATCTCTAATGTGCCTGTGGCTACACCAACCCCAGTCTATACAAGGCAAAGGGCGTGGGAAGACAAAGGTGAAATATAGAAATGGAACTGGGTAATGGATGGAGACTGGAAGAGTTTTGAGGTGCATGTTAGAAAAAGCCTAGATTGCCTTGAAGAGAGTGTTGATAGAAATATGGACATTAAAGGTAAACTCTGGTGAGGACTTAGAAAGAAAAAAGGAGAGCTGTGGATAAAGCTTATATAATCTGAGAAATATACATACATCATCATGAACTGAATGCTGGTAGAAATATGAATGTTAAAGGTGCTTCTGTTGAGATCTCAGATATGAGAAACATGTTATTGGAAACTGGAAAAAAGGCAATCCCTGTCATAAATTGGCAAAAATTTGGCCAAAGTGTGTTCTAGTGTTCTGTTGAAAGTAGAACTTGTAAGTGATGAATCTGGATATTTAGCTGGGGCAATTTGTAAGCAAAGTGTTGAAGGCACAGCTTGGTTTCTCCTTGCTGCTTACAGTAAAATGCAAGAAGAGAGAGATAAATTGAAGAAAAAATTGTTGAGCAACAAGGAACCTGAACTTGAAGATTTGGAAAATTCTATCCTATGCCTCCCCCCTATTGTATTTTGGAAGCAGATAACTTGCTGTTTTCATAGGTTCACAGCTGGAGAGGAACTGTGCCTCAGGATGAATCAAACCTGGAATCTTTCCATATTTGATTCAAATGAGACTTTGAACTTAGAATTCATGTTGGAATGAGTTAAGACTTTTGTGGCTGTTGAGTTGGGATGAATGTAATATGCATGTGGCAAAGACATGAATTTTGGGGATCCAGGGGGCAGAGTATTATGGGCTGAATTTTCTCCCCCCCCCCCAAATTCATATGTTGAATTCCTAACCTCCAGTAACTGAGAATGTGACTGTATTTGAAGATAAGGTCTTTAAAGAGGTACTTGAGTAAAAATGAGGTTACATAGGTGGACCCTAATGCAATATGATTGGTATCCTTATAAAAGGAAGAGATTAGGACACAGATACGGACTATGTGAAGACACAGGGAGAAGATGGCCGTATACAAGCCAACGAGAGAGGCCTCAGAAGAGACCAAACCAGTTGACACCTTGATCTCATATTTCTATCCTCCAGAATCGTGAGAAAATAAATTTCTGTTGTTTAGGTCACCAGTCTCTGGTACTTTGTTAGGACAGCCCTAATGAACTAACACAGTCCTAATGAACTAACACAGTCCCTCTTAGGACCTTGCAAGGGACCCATTCTAGTAAGGGTCTCTGAAGTTTAAGTTTCATTAGCTTCATGAATATAACCATCTCTGTCTGTATCTCACAACTTATCACTTAATTTGGTTCTATCTTGAATCATTCATCAATCATTCTATCCAATTCTATTTTAAGTTCCTTGAGGACACTGATAGTTTTCTGATTCTTCAACATCCACCCTTGTCTTGCCCCTCTTATGTCCCCAAATAGAATTGAACACAGTAGGTATTTAACAAGTAACTTTCATTGGTTTATTCATCACACCTACATGTAATCTCATGTAGAGTTCTTAAAAATTTATTAAAGAGAGAATTACCATCTCCCTAAGATTAACTTCTCTGCAAAGTCATGGTTATTTTTGTGAGTAAAGATTTTCACATGATAATTTTGTTGAAAGCCAAGGTAATTTTAGTTTTGTAGTAAATACTGTCGTAGGCTGAAATTATGATATATAAAATGCTAAGTACCAGATATCAAATAAATATTTATTAGCAACTAAAAATAAGAAAACTGATTTATATCTAGGAATAAATGTCATGAAAAGAGAACTTCAGTAAGCGATCAAATGAGTATACAGAATCACTAACTTCATATGTGTTGAGGCCATGGCCTAACCAAACCCCTTCTTGAAATCAGAATCTGAAAATTATTTTTATATATGCAGAATCCTAGTTTCACTTTTTCATATTTTACAACTCTGGTGATTGTTTGTAAAAAAGATTTTATTCAGAAGGTAAACCGATGCCTGTTTAAATCTAAAAGGATCTATAAACATTCTAAATCCTTTCCATTTGTAATGTATTGTTGCAAATTTTGTCTTTTTTATTGATGGATTCTTAAAATTGGCTTGATTTCTATTTGAAGTTCTTAAAAATTACTATTGATTTTGGGCTTCCCTGGTGGCGCAGTGGTTGAGAGACCACCTGTCGATGCAGGGGACACGGGTTCGTGCCCCGATCCGAGAAGATCCCACATGCCGTGGAGCGGCTGAGCCTGTGAGCCACCGCTGAGCCTACGCGTCCGGAGCCTGTGCTCCGCAACGGGAGAGGCCACAACAGTGAGAGGCCCGCATACCGCAAAAAAAAAAAAAAAAAAAAAAAATTACTACTGATTTAATTATTTTCTGGTTAATAATTTAATAGGCTTTATTCTCATAATTCATTAAAAGAAAACATCAAGGGCTAGAAATCACAATTACTATTATTTTCATAATGATTTACTTGATTCTCCTTATTGTTTCCTAGGTGTTGTCTTGAGAATGGAGTGTGGGATACCTGACATATGGGGAAAATGCTAGACATCGCCCTCATGAAAGAGTAATAAAATGCAGCAGTTCTCTTCCAGAGGAGAAATAAAAAGTTAAATAAGTCCTATATCTCCTAAATATTATGGTGTAAGAAAAAAATATAACTAAGTACATATTATTATGTAAGAAAACAGCTGGTAAACTGGATTTTTAAAAGTAGAATGAAATATACAATGAAAATATTTTAGTCAATGGGAAGCAGAAGGTTTAAGATGTGTCTATGCAAACCCTGTCTCCCTTTCAGTCATGGATCAATGTTTTGTATGTGATAAAATATCAAAGTTCATGGGCATCTTGACAAAATGGTTATGGTACTAAGTTTTGCTTGCTTATTTAGCCAACAACCTATTATTGTTGATGATTTCAGATAATAACTGTGCTTAGAAAAAAATCTTGCTTCTGTTTAACTTGCCATGCTAAAGGCTAAAAATGTGTTTTATAAAAAGGTTCTGCCTTGGGAATTCCCTGGCTGTCCAGTGGTTAGGACTCAGTGCTTCTACTGCAGGGGACATGGGTTCGACCCCTGGTCAGGGAAGTAAGATCCCATAAGCCACGTAGCGCAACCAAAAAAAAAAAAAAAAAAAAAACGAAAGGGGTACTGCCTTGATTATCATCATCAATATATAAAAGGGTAGAAAATGAATGTATTTTCTAAGTTGGGTTCCATGATGTGAAATGCTGAAATAATAAATTTTACTTTCATAGAGTCATGAAACAAAATAGACAGATGTTGTAATTGTTCTCTTCTAATTGTGGTTTTGACTAGGGTCCCATTAAATAAATATGTTACCTGACTGTAAATATAGTATATGCTCACCATAGAAAATTGGGAAAACAGAAAGTTTAAAGCTAATATTCTATATACAGTTGTATCCCATTTTCTTTTTTTCTCACACATTGCATATCTTATGCATTTTCCCAAGTACTTTATAATTCTTTGTAAACATCATTTTCAGAGTTTCTTTTTAATAGTAACTTACAAAAATGGCCTAAATAAAAGGTTACACTTAGAAGTATATTAAACATATTTAAAACTACACTATGTTGAGAAAGAATGTATGTAACCAGAGACTATTATTTGTTGTTTGTTGGATAATACTACATTCTACAACACTTATCCTTTCTAGTATTGTTCATTTACTTGAGCTCTCATTTATGGAAATGAATAACTATGTCTGTGAATAAATGTGTCTAAAGCATATAACAAAAGCATGTCATTAATACTTCCTCAGAAATATTTTAGCTGTGGTGGAAGTGGGAGTAGACTTTTAATTCGGACTCCCCCTAACTGATAATTATAGCTTCTAGTTAAATTGGTGTAAACATACAATAATTCAAATACTCAGCCACAGGACTTTTTAGCACCTTAAATTATGTCTTCCCTAATTAAGGAACTCATTAAGCTAAAGTTTCAGGTAACACATATTCTCAGCACTTCACTGAACTTAGGTCAGTTCCCTGGTTTTATTTCAGGCACTGTCTATTCTGAGATTTTCCAGACCAGTTTTTCAAATGTTAGGGGAAGAACTATAACAAATTAGTGAACTGTCTGCCCATGAACCTGTCGAAATTCTTTACCAATAATTAAGAAAAATATCCTACTTTCCTCTTGATGTGGTTTCCTTAGAATAGAAAATAGTCAGAACCTTGAGATTATTTTTAACAAAACCATTTCTAAAGAGAGAGAGAGAACAGGTGGCTTAAAGAGAGAACGAATTTTAACTTATGAAAGTGACTAAATCTTTCTAAATCTATAAATAGCATTCCAGTCCTCCAGTTGTTCAACTCTTAAAATTTAAATGCTTTTGGCTATAAAAATATTACATCTAATAATTTTGAAGTGTGCTTTCAGTAATGCATTTTTTATTTAAAAATGTCTTAACATTGAGAATGTCATCGTGAATTATGAAACTTTTCTATATTTAATTTTATTTGGTGCCATGGGCTATGAGGAAAAGATTTTAGTGAAATAAGAGCTAATAATAACTTCACTTTAACATTATTTTTCTTTATTTATTTTTTCTTCTTTTATTAGCTAATCATGATTGAGTGCCCCTTAAATCAGGACACCAATGACACTTTGTTTCCAATTAACAGTAAAAGCCTTCTTTGATCCTTTGACTTTTTTTATGAGATGAATTTATATTTTCCAGACTAACATGCATGACAACATAATTCTCTATACTTATTAATATTCAATATATTAATATTCAACTTTGCTGCTTTAATGAGAGAAACCAGGAGAAATGTAATGTCATCTGCTTATCTAAGGCATTAGTATCTTTTGCTAATATAAAGAGACCAAAAACACTTTTGAATAATAATAGCCAACATTATTTGAGCACTTGCTATATGCCAGACACTGTTCTAAGTGCTGAATATCTATTTACCTATTTAATATTCAAAACACCTTTATGAGGTAGAAACAATTGAACAGTGAACACAAATAAATATGCCTAACCTACTTCTAGGTTTAATTTTTTATTGATTCCATGGCTCTATGTTAACATTAAGATGAAACTCTGAAAATGATGCTTAAAAAAATTATTTAGTGACCTGGAAAATATGATTTAATGCTTAAACTCTATATACAGTGTTATATTAGCTCTATTTTATACAGGTGCATATTCATGTATATATAGAGAGAGGAAGTTCACCCAATATCCATAGCGTTCCCTCTAGATAATGGAATTTCAGGTGATTTTCATTTCCTTCTTTATACACTCTGAATGTTTTGAACCCAAGTAGCATCCACAAACTTAGCATGACAATAGAATATTAACAAAAATCACATGAAGGATGTGGACTGGATTGATAGAAAAATGTATGTTAGTTATTAATACTCCAAAGCAGAAGAAGGAAGAGGCTATAAAAATCATTGATCCAGTTTCAGCTGATAATCTGGTGATCTGGGAGCTATATTTAATTCATAATAAAATGTGTAGGAGACAATCCAAGCATTTTCCTTTGTTCTAATGAGCCAAATGGTCATATATGTAATCCTTACTGATCCATTACTACTCTCCTAAAATTAGATTGAAGTAGCCAATGCTAAGGATACAAAAATAGAACTCAACAGCACTTTTCAACTTTGTGTTATGTAAATCCAAAGAGGTCCATTTAATTCTGATCCATGTTTAACAGGAAGGATTTGAATGAAGTATAATGAATTTGAAAGAGGTTATAATATTTTTTGAGAATGTGTATATTCACTAAAAATATTAATTTGAAAATAGGGTCTTATACTCTAGTAAAGGCAACACATTAAAGTTGATATAGAACGCTGTCTAAACCAGTGTTTCTCCAAGTGTGATTCTCTAGTTATATGTATCAGAATCATCTGTGGTACTTGTTAAAAATGCAGAATCCTGGGTCCCCTCCCAAACTAACTGAATCAGAATCTCTGGGAGTGGAGACCATGTTATATGAATTTTCAGCAAGCTCCCTACATGATGTTAAGTGTACTAAAGTTTGATGTTCACTGTCCTAGAGGTAAGATTTAGTCTCTGACAATGAGATATTTTTTATGTTCACAATATAGAACCATAAAGGAGGATGCAGTTGGACTGCAAAACTCAAATTAAGGACTCAATGTCTCTGAGGAACACAGTGCTGAGGACAAACCCCTCCCATTATGCCTCTTGTGGTAATTTAGACTAGTGCATCTCAAATCTGGTTGAGTCTCAGAATTTCCTGGGAAGATTTTTAAAGCACAAATTCTCAGACTCCACACCATACCTACTGAATCAGAATCTCTGGGGAAAGGATGTGGGAATTTGTCTGATTTTTTAAACATTTTCGGGCCATTTTGCTATTTGCCAGGCATGTTTGGAAGCCTCTGATCTAGACTACATGGTAGGCCAATGTTTTCATTCTGAACTAGTTTTCCTTTCTACCTAGAAGTTCATTTTTCCAGGCCCCTGAGTCTGCCATGGAATGAAACTGCATGTTTTTTGTTTTGTTTCATGTTTTAGGAAATTGATCAAAATGCTGATCACTATGACATCTTATAGAGACTTGCTCATGGGTGCAGCAGTGTATCATTAGCTCCACTGACACTGATTTCTGTTAATTGCATTGTGCAAATAAACTGTGGCACATTGGTTAGAATGAACATTAACAGCAAATATGAGTGATCTACTGTGAGTAGGTTATACACGTATAAAACCAAAGGATTGAAATTTTAAAGCTAATTTGACTAAATTTATTTACCACCGCATTGAGAGGTGGGATTGAGGCTCATGAACCTTAATTATAATAAAATGTTCTGTGATTCTTTTATTGGTAAATGAAATTATGTGGAAACTGGCAGTTCCCTCAAATTAAAAAATAATTACACAAGAAACCTTTTTTTTTTTTTTTTAGCGGTACGCGGGCCTCTCACTGCTGTGGTCTCTCCCGTTGCGGAGCACAGGCTCCGGACGCGCAGGCTCAGCGGCCATGGCTCACGGGCCCAGCCGCTCCGCGGCACGTGGGATCTTCCCGGACCGGGGCACGAACCCGTGCCCCCTGCATTGGCAGGCAGACCCTCAACCACTGCGCCACCAGGGAAGCCCCCACAAGAAACCTTTTAATAAATATACCTAACCTCTTTCTGGTTCTTCATGGTTTTCAAAAATCTTTCACATACATATATTTTCTTATTTTATTAGACCCTCAGAGGAATATCTGAGGTAGGAATGTCTAATATTAACTTTTCCAGTTTATAGATGTGCAAGTTAAGGTCTAGATATTAACTAATTTGTGTGTAAGTTTGCCTAGAGCTAATACAATCATAGAACCTAGCCCAGAAACCAAGTCTGCTAAGACCAAGTGTCTTCCCCCCACTGCATTATGCTACCTCCTTCACTGAAACCCACTCAAGGTGGCAAGCACTGGACAAATTGATTTTTTTCTCCTTTAGAGGAAAGAAAAAGGGAAGAAAAAAAGTCTTTACTTGGAGTTTTTTCTGAATTCTACCCTCACTGAATGCTGCCTTATTTAAAAAAAAAAAACAACTCATTTTCAGAAGAGCTTGTTTAGTCCAACCCTCTTGAAAATAAGTCAGTCACTAAGCTACAAATCCAAGTGCACGGCAGGTCCACACTGGTGCATTCATTATATGAAAAAGATAATAATCTTTATTGATAAACAGAGTTTCAGATCACTAATACATTACTTCATAAAACCATGAAAACAAAGAATGCTATGCGAGACTGCTCCAGATATTCTTACTAATGGGCAGCTAATAAAAAGAGGTCAAACTGTCATGACTGTATTAAGCACATGAATATAAGGAGAAAAAATATCAGCAGTCGAATGGAAACTTTAAGGATAAAAGAAGATTGTAAAGATGTTATTAAATAAGGAATTGAAAAGTTAGGTCATGCTGGCCTCATCAAGGTACTAATAGGTTACTGACAAAAACAAAAAAATAAAACAAGACAAAATGGGGGCATTTTGAAAAAGAACATATGTCAGAACAGTGATGCAGAATGAAAGTAATTATTTTTACTTTAGAAGATAACCCTTTAGATGCTGCCTGCCTTGTGACAGTTTACAGTGACATGGAATACTCAAATACAGATCAACCTTTCCAGCCCAACAGGAAATTTCATGTGAAGCACATTGGTAGAAACCAGAGAAGTTTCTTCAGTACAAATCAAGGATTTATACTAGACCTTAAAAAATCATTTCTGTTGCTGAAGAACAAGACTTTTATCTCATTTTGTAACTGTCATCTCAGCTGATGATTGTGCAGCAGAGGTTTCAAAATAGAGGAGCCAGGTCTTAACAAAAAAGTATAAGCGGTTTTTAAACCTTATCAGCCAAACTTTCCTTGATTATAGCTGACTTTATCCAAACCAGATTTTTGTACAGTATTTATGTGTGCCTAGAGGGTAATAAGCACAATAAACCCAATGAATAAAATAAAATATATTTAGCCATATTCTCTCCTGTGCCTAAGTCTCTCTCTGGGAAGTGAGCGAAGTGGTTAATGTTTTTAGCTACTTACTGCATAACTGCTAGAAGAGACTTAGTGGGCTCCCTAAGCCTCTAACTTACTTCTAAGGAGAGACTTACTGGGAATATTAACCTCTAGATTATATAAAAAGCTTGATCAAGTGTTAAAGGTACAAAGGAAGTATTATAGTCAGCCTTCCATATCCCCAGGTCCTGCATCCGCAGATTCAACCAACCACAGATCGAAAATATTACATAAAAAAAATTCCAGAAAGTTCCAAAAAGCAAAACTTAAATTTGTCATGCTCCCAGCAACTATTTATGTCACCTTTACATTGTATTTATAACTATTTACATAGCATTTACATTGTGTTAGTAATCTAGAGATGATTTAAAGTATAGGGGAGGATGTGCATAGGTTATATGCAAATACTACACCATTTTGTGTAAGGGACGTAGCAAATCCCTGGGGATCCTGGAACCAATCTTCAGCATTTGGATGTCGAGGAATGACTGTATTCTAGATATGCAAGGGATACAGTCAGCATGACATAACTTTTAGCCTAGCTGAAAAAAAATGCTCCAGAAACCACAGTGGGCCATGTTTCCCAAAGGAAGAAACAGGAGCTAATCTACCTGGAATAAGTGAGTATTCTTATTTTCTCTTACACTGAGAATTATTTAATAGCCCAGCAAGGGGTGGTTCTCCATTGTTCTGTCATATGATCATATAAGGAAAAATCACTTATAACAAGGATACCAAACACTGATCTGGGAAGAAGATGGATATATATATATATATATCTCATAGATATATATATATATGATTATGGTTAAGGGAGAACCAACTTTAGCAGGGAGATATATATACATATATATACTCCCAGATCAGTATTTGATACTGATATATATATATACTCCCAGATCAGTATTTGATACCCTTGCTATATTTCATTTTTTCTTATATTTTTTTATATTTATAGCATTGTCATCTAATTGTTTTAAAATAGAAATATTATGTTTTTTTTTTTTTTGCGTTACGCGGGCCTCTCACTGTTGTGGCCTCTCCCGTTGCGGAGCACAGGCTCCGGACGCGCAGGCTCAGCGGCCATGGCTTCCGGGCCCAGCCGCTCCGCTGCATGTGGGATCTTCCCAGACCGGGGCACGAACCCGTGTCCCCTGCATCGGCAGGCGGACTCTCAACCACTGCGCCACCAGGGAAGCCCAGAAATATTATGTTTTTTAAGTGAATTTTGTTGTGCTCTTTTTTAAAAAATTTTCTTATTAAAATAGCAACATTTCTTCTATATTTAGAAAAACAGGCAAGGAAAAGAAAAATAGTAACTCTCCAAATCCTGCCACCTAGAAACAACTACTATTAACATTTAGTGTTCTTCCATTCACTCATCGGTATAGAAATATTTTATGTTAAAAATGCAAGTTTTATTGAGTAATTGATAAGATTGAATCACTTCCTTCTACCTCAGTAAATCAAATGGCTTTACATGTTATCCCTCCCTTACAGACAAAAGTCATATCTCTTCTTTGACATATGTGGAGACCTGTTCATATAAATGTTTAAGTGGTTATTAAAGTATGATTTTCATCCTGTTATTTTAAATCTGGAATATGTATTTAGTCTGGAATTCAAAGATTTTTGAAATTCTATCAATTAATAGATGGTTGATTTCTTAGACAGACCCATCTTACCTGAAGTATAATAGTGCTTATGATAGTGTCTTTCACAAGAGTCAGGATTCAGTGTTCACCCTGGATTCACCTTTGAATTAGAACTGTATCATGGATGTTTAAAAAATTGAGTCTTTTGATTAAAAAAGGAGAAAGAGGGACTTCCCTGGGTGGCACAGTGGTTAAGAATCTGCTTGCCAATGCAGGGGACACAGTTTCGATCCCTGGTCCCGGAAGACCCCACATGCCATGGAGCAACTAAGCCCGTGTGCCGCAACTACTGAGCCTGCACTCTAGAGCCCATGAGCCACAACTACTGAGCCTACATGCCACAACTACTGAAGTCCGCGTGCCTAGAGCCCGTGCTCCGCTACATGAGAAGCCACCGCAATGAGAAGCCTGTGCACGCAACGAAGAGTAGCCCCCGCTCGCCACAACTAAAGAAAGCCCACGTGCAGCAACGAAGACCCAGCACAGCCAAAAATAAATAAATAGATAAATTTATAAAAAAGAAAAAAAGGAGAAAGGGAAAGAAAGAAAAGAAAAGGAAAGAAAAGAAGCAGTATTTTTTACCTCTAACAAGAGGAAATCCTTATGCTTTAGAATTTATAACAATATATCTGTGGCAAAATATAACCTGACTGATTTACTATGTAAAAAGATTGTGAGAACTAGGCATGACATATCAAAGTAGTGAGGCATTTGGCAAAAACTTGAAAAAGATACACTTGAGTGGAAATGACTGAATATTTTTAATTAAAATTAGAAAAATAACTAAGGCATTGGTGCTCAATGGAAAAAAATACACTTAAAGTTTTGTGTTCTATAAAGAGAATTTTGAATATGCACCAATATGCATGCATTAATATTTTTATTTACTATGTAAATAAATCAACTCTATGGAACCAATTCTTCCACTGAGGCATGAAGAAATTATATAGGAAAGTAACTCTCAAATGAATCAATGAAAGAGTAAGCTATTTAGCATTTTACAGTTCTCTTTATTCATTCATTCCATTTCCCACATGAATATGCCCCAAACCTCAGAACCAGAATCTGTAAAATTACAACCTACAATAACATGCACTTTCCAGGAAAGTGCTATGTGCTAGCACTTTGTGTATCTAGATATGCTTATCTTTGAGATTTCGGAATATTTAAAATGCATTATGCTTATAAGTATCCTTTTTGAGATACCCACATTGGAAACGTTGTTTTAAAACAATACTTATACTGCACTCTACTTTCTGCAGTTATAGGCCACACTCTTCCCCAAAGTATTTTGCAGGGCTTTTACTGGCAAAGAATTTCTCACTGCCTTCATATTTCAGATATTGGTTTACAGGAAATTCGTACACCCTTGGAAAGTTCTGGGAAAGGGCAGTACACATTTGTTCAAGTCTTTTTTTTTTATTAAATATGTGTGCATGATATAGAGGAAGTTAATCGTGTTGCATACAAAACACTGTTCCAAGTCACAAGGTGTTTCAGGGATATGGGAATGCAGCTAATAAAAACATTTATAAAATAAAATATGTCAGGTGAACTCTCAGGAGTTCTATTTCTATTATAGATCCTTTGCATAACAGAGCAAATGGAAACATTTAGATAACATTTAGATACGTCAATAACCAAAAATTCTAACACTATTTCACTGTGTGTCAGTAGCACAAATAAGAGATCCTTAGAAATTCCTGATGGAGATAAAAATCAGCAACAACTAACCAGGGAGTGGGAAGAGATCTGAAGAGGTTAGGATGCCTAGCCTCAGGCTCCTAACAGTAATTGTACTCATCTGAGATAGAACTTTTGCACCATCAGCTTTGTCAGAAGCATTAACACCTTATTCATCTGCAAATTCCAAATTCAGAATTTCTGATGATCAAAATGGATTTGGGTTTGAAGTTTGCTTTTGTAATAACTGTGAAAGAAAGATTTTCCATGTAATTAAGGGTTTGAATCAGATAACCTAGGGAAATGTTCAATTTGATAAGAAAGTACACTTTCCAAGCCCTCTTTAAAAATCACTTTGATGGTTTTTATTTCCTTCATCATAAAAGCACCATGGGAAACTTGGGAAAAATACAAATGCAGAAAGAAAAATCAAAATCAAAATTTCCAATAATCCAATAACTCAGATACCCACAACTAATATTTTAGACAGCAGAGGTCAACAAACCTTCTGTAAAGAGCCAGATAATATACATTTTAGTCTTTGTGAGCCACATAAGATCTCTGTCAGTTTTGCGTTTTGTTTTTGTTTTGTTTTATTTTGTTTTTAACAAACCTTTTAAAATGTAAAAACCCTTCTCCTTAGCTCAAAGGTCATACAAAAACAGATCCTGAACTGGAATTGGCCCACGGGCTATAAGTTTGCCAACCCCATTTTAGTGTATATCCCTAAAGGTCATTTTTATTTCAAAGATTATTCTTTTCAATATAAAATATTTTAAACACTCAAAAACAATATTTAAAATATTAATTTTTACATTACCAATTTTCAGTATTAACCTTTGCTGAATCTTATTTTAACTCTTCCTTCAAAAAGAACTCAATATTACAGATGCAGCTAAAGTCTCACCCCCTCCCCAGGAATCAAGTTCTAGAGGTTTTATTTTCCTGAAGTTATGTATATATTATTCCTGCACATAATTTTTAGACTTTTACTATTTCTACATATACCCATAATGATACTGTTTTGTGTGATTTTTAAATTTATGTAAAATAATTGTATTATATGTACCTTCTGTTTTACATTCAACATTATGTTTTTAGATGTCTCCAAGTATTTCCCCCTATTTAAGTCCCCTTAATAATGCTATATACACACGTATAAATTGCTATAAGTCATTCTAACCTATTTTAGAGTGCTTGTATTTGACCGTACCCCATTAACAATTAGTCTGTGTTACTGAATGCATTAACCTCACATCTTGTACATCATAGTTTAGAGCTGAGGGGACTCAGAGACTATCTAGTCCAAATCCCTCATATTATGAACAAGTATACAGGCCCAATGACAGTAACTGGCATGTCCAAGATCACATAGCAAGTTAGTATCATATTCAGAACTAGAAATGAGCTTTTGTGCTTATACTAATAAAGCTAGTACAACCCATGTGTTCTTAATTGGGGCGCAGTAACAATGGCAAAGTATTTACCTTGCTTTGCTGCTCCCTTCAACTTGTTCCATTCAGTGAGTCCCTGAGGAGTATCTCACATGAACATGAACATGTGCATTGCTTGATCATCACATGGTGTCCATCACGTTCCTTTCAGATGCCCTCAAGATCGCAGTTCTCTGGAGGGTCATCTTCTTGGATATGTTCTGCCATTTTCTTTCCCTGGCTGCTATAATTAACAGCTCTCACCTGCAATCACAAGAGCCCAAATAGATGATGTCCTCTTTGGTGTCTCCTTTATGCCCTTCTGTAGGCTGGTTTGGTTTGTTGTTCCGGGTGCTGTGCACATGTTGTATTCTAAAAGTGACTACAAATGAAGAACATATCTATCACATTACTAAGTCCTACAGAGATTTAGTGAAGCAGATTTTTACGAATTTAGTGTAGCTCCTCTCCTTTGGACTCTGGCAGAAGAACATGAGGACTGGACAATGGGATAGTGAAAGTGACAAGATCATTCTACCCATATGAAACTGACTGTTGTCCCTTGGACAAGGCTTATCTGCCACAATTTTCTCTTTGCTAATAATGAGCTCCATCCTCACTCCCAATCCAGGATGGTCTCTAACCCTTCATAAAAATAGTTACCTTGCAGTTTATTCTACCAACCCTTCAGATATGCCCAGATAGTAGAGCTCTAAGATGATCAGTCTATTTCTCAAACTAAGATTTCCTGATGTAAAAATTCTATAGAAGAAATTTTTTTATTACTTTAGTCCAGCCTTTCCTATAACCTTCTTATTCTGGTATTAAAGATTTAATATAAGAACACATTTTCTTCTAATCCAAGCAATACATTCTTTTTTCCCCCTCTGCTTTTGTTGAGATAAAATTGACATACAACATCGTGTAGGTTTAAGGTATACAATATGATCATTTGATAATATGCGTATATAGTGAAGTTTACCTCAATAAGGTTAGTTAACTTTCACCTCATACGATTACCATTTAGTTGTTGTGGTGGTAACAGTAAAGGTCTGCTCTCTTAGCAACTTTCAACTATACAATACAGTATTGTTAACTATAGTCATTACGCTGTACACTACATCCCCAGGACTTATTCATCTTAGACCTGAAAGTTTGTATCCTTTGACCAACATCTTCCCATATACCCCATCCCTCAGCCCCTAGCAAGCACCACGTTACTCTCTGTTTCTATGGGTTAGATGTTTTTACACTGCACATATAAGCAAGATCATACAGTATTTGTCTTTCTCTGTTTGACTTACTTCACTTAGCATAAGGCCCTCAAGATCCATCCATATTGTTGCACATGGCAGCATTTCCTTCTTTTTTATGGTTGCATAATATTCAAATATATATACATATATATATTATATATCATCTTTATCTGTTCATCTGTTGATGGCACTTAGGTTGTTTCCATGCCTTGGTTATTGTGAACAAAGCTGCAATAAACATGGAAGTATAGATAATTCTTTGAGATAGTGATATTTCAGGTCCTTCAGATATATATCCAGAAGTGAGATTGCAGATCATATGGTAGCTGTATTTTTAATTTTTTATTGAACCTCCATACTGTTTTCCATAGTGGCTGTACCAATTTATATTCCCACCAATAGTAAGCACTACATTCTTGATCCACAGGAAATGTCATGTAAGATTTCAGTATTTAACTACTATGACTATGAATAAAAATTTAACTATTTCCTATTCATTTTTCCCACTTTTTCTCTTAAAAACTAGTAAGGGTTAGTCTAGTAGACATAATAATGCCCCCCCCAAAATGTCCATGTCCTAATAACTGTAACTTTTGTATATGCTACCTTACATGACACGAGGTACTTTGCAGGTTTGATTAAGAGTAAGAACCTTGAGATGGGAGATTATCCTGGATTATCTGGGTGGACCCAATGTAATCACAGGGGTCCTTAAAAGTGTAGAACCTTTCCAGGATGTAGTTAGAGGGAGATATGACTACAGAATAATTGTCAGCTAGATGTGACGTCGCTTACTTTAAAGATGGAAAAATGAGCCATGAGCCAAAGAATGTAGGTAGCTTCTAGAAGCTGAAAAAGGCAAGAAAATGAATTCTCACCTAGGATGTCCAAAAAGGAATGCAGCCCTGCTGATATCTTGAGTTTATCCCAGTGAGACCTGTGTTGGACTTCTGAACCACAGAACTATAAGATAACACATTTATATTGTTTAAGCCATTACACAAACTTGTTATGGCATCTGTTACAGCAGCAGTAGTGACAAACCACTCCAGTTAACAACCCATTTACAGGCTGTTTTATTTAAAACCTGCTTTGTTCCTAAAAGGCTAAAGTAGTGTACAAGGATGCATACCATAAAACAAGACAGTATAAATTAAACATTGGCACAAAAGGGGTAAAAAAGCAAATCAAGGACAGCAACATAAAATGAAACCTAAGAATGAGGTTAATACAAAAATGCATACCATACATACATATATTACAGGTGAGCTCTAGCTTTCTAGTAGCTAATGCAAAGAGGGAAGCCTGATCAGTTCTAAGGATACTATATGCTACCATAGTATTCATTTTATAACAATCGATGATTTGCTTAGAAGTTCACTTTAACTTGAGACTTGAATCAGATGAGAAGTTGTCCCGAGAAAGTTTATATTATGCAATAATATCCCCACCCAAATTCGTATGATAGAGACAAGTCTAACTATACTAAATTATACGATTAGTGATATATTTTGATGAGTCCACTTTGGTTTACAATTTGCACAAATCAATATAACAATGATCTAAGTTAAAAATCCTCACAAGCTTTCTTTCTAATACTTGAATCATTTGGAATTCCATCTCCTAAACTCAAGTAGTTTTAGGGCTTAATGACCTTAAATATCCTCTAGTTTGACTCAATATCTTTACAGAGGAAGGAATGGAGAGTCCGAGTGACATCACAATCACACGACAAATTACCATCAGAGCTGGGGATAGAATGCAGGTGTTTCCACATTTGTTGGTTCCTCCCATATACCTCTGTAAACTTCCTTAAAAGATGAGTCACAGTTTCTTTAAAACGAAGGCTTAACCTCCTTATTTTGGCATATTCTTCATCATAATTCCAAAGGGTACACATTCTTCCTCTGATCCAAGCACTGAATTCTTGATACCTTGGCAACTCACATATATTACCTTTGGCTCTTTCAAAACTGGAAGAGCTAACTGGGGAATGAATTCTGTTCTTTTAGTAGACCTAGGTTCCTTCCATAGGTAGATTCCTTTCTTCTCCAAGGAATAGAATTTCTTTCTCCCTGTACACTTTTAAAAATAGAAAATTCAGTGTAGTACAGGTATAAGAGACTCTTAGTAGAGGGAAAAAGAAAAAAAAAGAAAGATGGTCAACACTAAAGAAATGTTAGCTACTTATCATTCATTGAGAAAAATGCCTTTTAAGTCAGAGGAATCACAATGTGGCTTCATTTAGTCACACAATTCTGTCTCAAATCTTCCTGGTAAAATAGTGACAATAACAGATTGGCTGCAACCAGAATTCAGAAGGATCTCTTGATCTTATCTCATGCATTATCTCCCATCTGAAGACATAGATCCTTTTTTTTTAATTGAAGTATAGTTGATTTACAATGTGTTAATTTCTGCTGTACAGCAAAGTGATTCAGTTACACATATATATACATTTTTTATATTCTTTTCCATTATGGTTTATCATAGGATACTGAATATAGTTCTCTGTGCTATACAGTAGGATCTTGTTGTTTATCCATTCCATATACATTAGCTTACATCTTCTAACCTCAACCTCCCACTCCATCCCTCCCCCAATCCCCTCCCTCTTGACAACCACAAGTCTGTTCTCTATGAAGACAGATCCTTCTAAAAACAGCAAGAACTTAATACAGGGTAGAGGGAAATGAGTGACAGAGCAACAAAACTTTAAAGGGCTGCTACTAATTTATATACTGGATGTCATGCCTTTGTTTTGATTATGGTATTTAATGGATGAAAATTCATTGTTTTTATTGAATATTTAAATTCTGGTTGTACATTGTCTATTTCAACACTGTAAATCATTGAGATCTTTAAATGCTGGAAATTGATAAATGAAAGTTAGGAATGTTATTATCTTTTAAAATATCAAGCAGCATTTTCATACTTAGGGAGTTTCTATTCTAACTAAAACAATATGTTCCCATGTTTAACATTCTAGAATCAGAAATATTGCATCAGCCATGCAGATGGAGAAAGCACTAGATTTTACAATGTAATTAAAAAAAAAACAGTAGTTACCAAAGGGCCGTAGGAATGAATGCACACAGAAGGGGCAGAACATGCCAGTTTAGAATCGACGGATTGCTAAGAATAAAACTGAGCAATAGCAATAAGACAATATTCTTTTTCAATAGTTTTTTCAATCATATCTTTACTTAACGACTCTAATATATTTCTAAGCAAACAACATAGAAACTAGAGTCATATTTAGGGTGAAATGACTGTCACAAAGCAGGATAAATAAGTCCTTGGAAAAGTAGGACACTTGGAAAAGTTTACAGGTACCCCACCCAGGCACAGGTGTCTTTTTCAGAATAGGGAAAAAACATGTGGATTCTCTCTAGCCACCTGGCCAACCAAAACAATTAGCTTTCTGGGGATATCCCGCCTTGTTTCATATCAGACAGCTAAAGTGCTCTTCTACGGTTTTTAGTTTTTTTGCCAATGGTCCTCAATCCTGCCCTGGAGGACCCACCTCCTTTTGGTTTTCTTGGTTTGTTAAGGAGCTCTGAATGGGACCTGTGGCTCCTTTGGGGGTACATGGATGGTTTCAGAGATGTGGTTCTTAAACTCCCTGAAACTGTCTACAAATGTATAAGAATGTACAATTGATTGAGTGTCCATATATATCCAGTGACTCAAACTTGACTCTGAAGACACAAAGGCATAGAATTATGATGATTATAGTATTTACAATGCCTTACATACTATCACACATCACATATCTGACAAACTACTTTCATACAAGGGTCTATCGATGAAGAGCTTATATCTCAGTTGGGACAAAAAATACACACTTCAATTGTTTAATAAATATTTATTAAGTTTCTACTATGTGCCAGGCTCTGTTCTAAGTACTCGAGAAACACCATCAATAAAACAAAGATCTCTGCCCTAGAAGATCATCTTACATTCTGCATTTAACAAATGTAAAACATGAGAAGAGTTTGAAAGCTATATATACTCTTATGCAAAGTGAATAGCAAAATGGTTATAGGCTGCAGAGTAAAGAACTTATATTTAAACCTCTACTCTTAAAAAGAAGCACTATCTTATATATCAGAAATACCCTGCCTTTCACACTGCTTTCTACTTTCAAATAATGTTAAGGAGTTAAGTTTGAAACTTGCCTGGCCCTAAATGCTACACTTAGCCTTAATAGCCTTCAATATTTTTTATTATGGATCTTCTCATTTAGGTTGATTGTAGAAACAGCTGGTCTATTTCAACACAAAAGCCTAGAGGTGAAAGTAACCATGATTTTTTTTTTTTTGCCTCTTTACTAGAATAATACATTATTTCACAGTGGTACAAACTTAGACCATGTATATTACAAAGTATCTCTTCCTGTTTGGGTCTTGTGCCCTGCTGGCACTGTGCCTGGTAAAAGTGGTCAACAAAGCAATATAATTTTTTCTTTCCAATTAATAAGAAGGTAGTAATTTATTTTTAGGACCACAGAAAATAGAATGTACACATTTATTTAAGTTGTGAAGAATACCAAGAAAAAAAGCATTTGCTGACAAAGCCTAAGAAATTTGGATGGTGATGTATATAAAACCATTGCAGATGAAAGAAATTTTAGTCAAACATATTAATTATTCAATACGTAGTTTCTGGGTTCTTAAAAGAAACTCATGCCTGAGAAGGAAAAGCTGACATGGTAAAATATTATAATGTTTAATTATAAATATTATATTACTAAATATTCTTACTAGTGGACTTTCTATCTTTTGGTCTGGACTAGTTAGTCTGCCTAATGTAAGCTAGAATACAGAATTGCCAATTTGTTCCTTTTAGAGGATGTTTGGTAATCAGAGAGAAAATCTCTTTTCCCTTGTCACGGTTACCCCCCTCATCAGCCACTCTGCAAATGCATGTATTTAGGGGAGTGTGGAGAGCTCAAAACAGAGTATCCCCTTATCTAGGAGAGAAACAACACTGTTCCTAATAAATGAGCCACAGGTGTCACCTTAACGTACAAAAGACAGTATGTACTGTCTTTGCATCATGCTCGTGACTCAGATTACCAGAACTCTTACCAGTTTTATTCTCCACCCCCACCCCCTTCTACTTAGAGTATGTATTAGTTTAGCCTGAATGCTCAGTTCCTAATATTACAGAAGGTGTTAATCTTTTCTCTAAGGGTCAGAATGGGTTCTGGTAAATCATAAAACTGATGTTCTGGGAAGAATTGCTGTAATTGCTGTTCTAACAGAGTTCTTTGTGTCTTTGTATCTATGGAGGGAAGAGAAATTTTTCCCTTTACTAATTGTCTTTCCTTCTCCTTAGAGTGCCGATTTCATTTAGTAGGACAATTTTAAAACTATTCTTTAGAAAATGATTTTTGTCATTCTTTAAAATATCTAATTCTTATGGGGCTCATTATACAGGTTCTCCAGTGCGGCTTTCTACCCGTGTGACACACAAACAACATTTTCTTTTCTCCATTTTCACATCCTTAATATGTCTATACTCTCTACTATGAAAATATATCTACTTTTGCTTTAATCTCCATTTCTTTATCTGTTGTTACCTTTAGGTCTATCATGAAATCACTTTAAATCCAATAAATAAAATCTTATTTTTAAAGTGCTCAGTTCTCAGAATTGGAAGAATGCTATTACTGAGAAAGTGGCTATCAGAACACACCTAACATGGCCTTGAAGCACCTCTCAGCCCTAATAAACCAGAAGAGCCAGAGGTAAGAGCCCCCAACTCAGAGCTTCAGATGAGCTCACCATCAGAGTCAGTTATCTCTTTGGCTCTTCTCCAGCTGCTCAGGTTCATGGAGCAGTCTGCTTGGGCTGCCACAACAAAATACCATAGACTGGGGTGTCTTAAACAAAAAATATGTATTTTCTCACAGTCTGGAGTCTGAGAGTCCAAGATCAAGGTGTCAGCAGAGTTGATTCCTGCTGAGAGCTCTCTTCCTGACTTGTGGATGGTCACCTTCTCACTATGTCCTCACATGGCCTTTCCTCTGCATGAAGAGAGATCCTTAGTGCCTTTTCCTCTTCTTAAAAGGCCCCCAGTCCCATCGGATTATGGCCCTACCCTTATGACCTCATTTAACCTTAATTACATCCTTAAAGGCCTATCTCCAAATACAATCACAATGGGAGTTAGGGTTTCAACATACAAATTTTGGGGAGACAACGTTCTGTCCATAACAGTACTATTCTTCTCTATCCTTGAATCTCTATTCTGAGGATTCAGTTCTCCCCCCTCCCCCCTTCCATAGTGTAACTTACCTTGGCATGCCTCTTAGGTGACATTAATTGTATTGGGCTTTTCATTTTACTGTCTCTCTATTCCTGGTTCTTCGTTCCTTTGCCTCTATGTTTCAGGTACCACTTCTGTAGGCCTGTGTATTTAGACTGTTCAAATGAGTTGTCTCCCCAGCTCGTCCCTCAGGAGACAAATTTTTCTAAGAAATGATAGAATAATTTTTATTTGATAGTAACATTCTAGTTGAATCCCCTTAAAGACAGATGAACCTCCCCCATTACCTACCTCCTCCACACGCACCCAGTTCCACCCAGCACCTGACCCTGCTCCGCCCTGTCCTGCCCTCACTTACTGTAACCCTAAATTCCAGTCAGGAAGCCCTGCCTGGTCCTGCCTGACTTCTCTGAATCCCACATAAACATCAAACAAACCATATACCCTATAGTTTCATGTGTTGCTGTTTTTTAATAATAACCAAAGTAGCACTGCCATTCAGTGGTAACCCATGAAAGCTCAGTTTTTTGAAGGATAATATACAGTTATTCTTAACATTGAACCTGAACCTGAAGAGCTGAAGTCACTCACTGACAACACTATCATGAGATTTGTTTAAATTAATTAAATTTTTCATGTCGTTTACTACATTTTAATATATCATTGTTCCCACCCCTCGTCAACTGTACTTTTTAAAAATTGAGCCATATATCAGATGATACATCTCTGTACTGTAAACTCTTATATAACAAAATATGTGTTTCCATGGTTTTGTGATATAGTTTCTTCTATAACAGTTTTTGGAATCTTTTCACTACCAAGTTTTATGAAAATTCCAGGTAAATGGCTTAGATTTTTGAGGGATAAGAAGGTGGCGTGGGTAAAGGAGAAACTATTTCTAGTGAGAAAAACAATCCTCTGAAGAACTTTGTACACCAGTGAATACCAAAGAGAGAACTGAAATTGATGTCTCTGGGGCAAAACAGCTCATATAGCCTTAGGCAAAATTCTACCGACCTATCTGAACACATCTAGCTGATGAGAGACTATGTTGCTTGAGATTCTTCTGTTTTCCCAAATGTGCTTAATTTAGATTTCTATGTCCTTTGTGCTTTCAGTGGAAATCCTCCAGGAAGAATTGCAGTGATTTAAAAATAGATACTTGCCACACTTTTCTTTGCATATTTCAGTGGCATCTAACTACAGATTATTTGAGGAGTTCAAATTCCAAAATATCCTAAACCTGCATTGAAAACAAACAAAAATCTATGAGTTCTCTGTGTTCATTGTTAATGTATAGCTCTTGAAAACAAAAATTTCATATGTGTCTATCACAAAATCCAGAAAAAAATGTGTACTTGATGCTGCAGTGTCTAAAAGACTGCCTGGGCTTCCCTGGTGGCACAGTGGTTAAGAATCTGCCTGCCAATGCAGGAGACATGGGCTCGAGCCCTGATCCGGGAAGATCCCACATGCCGTGAAGCAACTAAGCCCGTGTGCCACAACTACTGAGCCTGCGCCCTAGAAACTGTGAGCCACAACTACTGAGCCCGTGTGCCGCAACTACTGAAGTCCACGCACCTAGAGTCCATGCTCCGCAACAAGAGAAGCCACCACAATGAGAAGTCCGCGCACCGCAATGAAGAGTAGCCCCCGCTCACAGCAACTAGAGAAAGCCCGTGCGCAGCAACGAAGACCCAATGCAGCCAAAAATAAATAAATAAATTTATAAAAAATAAATAAAAGACTGCCTAATGCTGAAGGATGAATAAAATTTGTCCTCAGAATTATTGTTTATTTAGAGCATATTATTTCTTTAATTGAAAATATTTTAAAAATAATGTAGATGCTGCAAGAAGATTACTGTGCCAAACCCTTTTTTAATGGATTTTTTTCTTTTTAATGTTTCCACATTGATTATAAAAATAATGTGTAGTCATTCTGTAAATTTTGTAAAAGTGTATCAGGAAAAGAAATAGCCTTTTCATAAACCCACCAACTTGAGATGATTAGTGCTAACATTTCAGCAAACTTCTTTCCAAATACTTCTATAAATATTATAGAGTTTAAATACATGATTTTTGTATCATTTTAACTTAAGATTATGTCATAAGCATCTTCTTATAATACTAAAAAGGTTTTTTAAAATATAATATTAAATGGCTATGTAGTATTCTTTCATACGGACATTCCATAAATTTTTAAACATTCCTCTAATGTTGAGAGTTTAGTTTGCTTTTAATTTTTCATTATTATAAATAACACTGTATAAATCTTGATACTTAAATTTCTGTACAATTTCCCCATTATTTCCTAAGGGTAAATTCCTAGGTGAGGAACTATTGGATGAATAAAAAAATCTGTTGGAAAATAAAAAAACTTAATGCTGAGGATTCAAACCTCTTTGGGTTTGCAGATACCTCTGAGAATCTGACATAAATTTTGCCATTCTTCCAGAAAATGCTAGCAATTATAGTTTTCTTCACATAAAGATACTATAAAATGTTTTTTTAAGTATGTCTGCCACACTCATGAAAACACATTGAAATTCTGAAAATAAAAAGCAAATTTTAATTTTGCTCAAAAGTAAATTTCAATGAGAATGTCTATGTTTCAAATGAGTTTAAAATTTAGATGACAGTATATGCAATTTGAGTCACCAAGTGACTTTTGATGGCCACAAGTGCTGAAAACTCTGACTGACAAAATTATGTTAAATAACAAATTGAATCACACAGCTTTGCCGGATGAGAGTAAACTTGTGTCAATAAGCCTCAGAATTCCCCAGAATTATTCCAGTTGAAATCATGTCCCAACATGTCGCTTGTTCTCAAATGAATAAAGACATCTTCTGTCAGAATTTACCTTGTTGATGCTGTTCATTTTACTAAGGGAGAGCTTAGAAATCAATACTTCAGGGACTTCCCTGGTGGCGCAGTTGTTAAGAATCTGCCTGCCAGGAAGGCTTCCGGGAAGATGGCAGAAGAGTAAGACGCAGAGATCACCTTCTTCCCCACAGATACACCAGAAATACATCTACACGTGGAACAACTCCTACAGAACACCTGCTGAACGCTGGCAGAAGACCTCAGACCCCCCAAAAGGCAAAAACCCCCCCCCCCCCCACGTACCTGGGTAGGGCAAAAGAAAAAAGAATAAACAGAGACAAAAGAATAGGGATGGGACCCGCACCAGTGGGAAGGAGCTGTGAAGGAGGAAATGTTTCCACACACTAGGAAGCCCCTTCGCGGGCGGAGACTGCGGGTGGCGGAGGGGGAAAGCTTCGGGGCCGTGGAGGAGAGCGCAGGCACAGGGGTGCGGAAGGCAAAGCGGGGAGATTCCCGCACAGAGGATCAGGGCCGACCGGCACTCACCAGTCCGAGAGGCTTGTCTGCTCACCCGCCGGGCCGGGCGGGCCTGGGAGTTGAGGCTCGGGCTTCGGTCGGAGCGCCGGGAGAGGACTGGGGTTGGCGGCGTGAACACAGCCTGCAGGGGGTTAGTGCGCCACGGCTAGCCGGGAGGAAGTCCGGGAAAAGGTCTGGATCTGCCGAAGAGGCAAGAGACTTTTTCTTCCCTCTTTGTTTCATGGTGCGCGAGGAGAGGGGATTAAGAGCGCTGCTTAAAGGAGCTGCAGAGACAGGCGCGAGCCGCGGCTAAAAGCGCGGACCCCAGAGACGGGCATGAGACGCTAAGGCTGCTGCTGCCGCCACCAAGAAGCCTGTGTGCGAACACAAGTCACTCTCCACACTCCCCTTCCGGGAAGCCTGTGCTGCCCGCCACTGCCAGGGTCCCGGAATCCAGGGATAACTCCCCTGCGGGAGCGCACGGCGCGCCTCAGGCTGGTGCAACGTCACGCCGGCCTCTGCTGCCTCAGGCCCGCCCCGCACTCCGTGCCCCTCCCTCCCCCTGGCCTGAGTGAGCCAGAGTCCCTGAATCACCGTCTCCTTTAACCCCGTCCTGTCTGAGCGAAGAACAGACGCCCTCCGGCGACCTACATGCAGAGGCGGGTCAAAATCCAAAGCTGAGCTCCTCCGAGCTGTGAGAACTAAGAAGAGAAAGGGAAATCTCTCCCAGCAACCTCAGAAGCAGCGGATTAAAGCTCCACAATCAACTTGATGTACTCTGCATCTGTGGAATACATGAATAGAAAACGAATCATCCCAAATTAAGGAGGTGGACTTTGAGAGCAAGATTTATGATTTTTTCCCCTTTTCCTCTTTTTGTGAGTGTGTATGTGTATGCTTCTGTGTGAGATTTTGTCTGTATAGCTTTGCTTCCACCATTTGTCCTAGGGTTCTATACGTTCGTTTGGGGGGGGGGGTTGAATTTTCTTTTCTTTTTTTTCTCTTAATAATTATTTTTTATTTTAATAACTTTATTATATTTTATCTTACTTTATTTTATTTTACTTTATCTTCTTCCTTTTTTCCATCCTTCCTTCCCTCCTTCCTTCCTTGCTTCCTTCCTCCCTCCCTCCCTCCCTCCCTCCCTTCTTTCTTTCTTTCCTTCTTTCATTCTTTCTACTTCTACTAATTCTTTCTTTCTAATTTTTCTCCCTTTTATTCTGACGTGTGTGGATGAAAGGCTCTTGGTGCTACAGCCAGGAGTCAGTGCTGTGCCTCTGAGGTGGGAGAGCCAACTTCAGGACACTGGTCCACAAGAGACCTCCCAGCTCCACATAATTTCAAACGGCGAAAATCTCCCAGCGATCTCCATCTCAATACCAGCACCCAGCTTCACTCAACGACCAGCAAGCTACAGTGCTGGACATCCTATGCCAAACAACTTGCAAGACAGGAACACAACCCCACCCATTAGCAGAGAGGCTGCCTAAAATCATAATAAGTCCACAGACACCCCAAAACACACCACCAGACGTGGACCTGCCCACCAGAAAGACAAGATCCAGCCTCATCCACCAGAACACAGGCACGAATCCCCTCCACCAGGAAGCCTACACAACCCACTGAACCAACCTTAGCCACTGGGGACAGACACCAAACACAACGGGAACTACGAACCTGCAGCCTGCAAAAAGGAGACCCCAAACACAGTAAGATAAGCAAAATGAGAAGAAAGAAAAACACACAGCAGATGAAGGAACAAGATAAAAACCCACCAGACCTAACAAATGAAGAGGAAATAGGCAGTCTACCTGAAAAGAATTCAGAATAATGATAGTAAAGATGATGCAAAATCTTGGAAATAGAATGGACAAAATGCAAGAAACATTTAACAAGGACCTAGAAGAACTAAAGATGAAACTAACAATGAGGAACAACACAATAAATGAAATTAAAAATACTCTAGATGGGATCAATAGCAGAATAACTGAGGCAGACAAACGGAGAGGTGACCTGGAAGATAAAATAGTGGAAATAACTACTGCAGAGCAGAATAAAGAAAAAAGAATGAAAAGAACTGAGGACAGTCTCAGAGACCTCTGGGACAACACTAAACGCACCAACATTCGAATTATAGGGGTTGCAGAAGAAGAAGAGAAAACGAAAGGGACTGAGAAAATATTTGAAGAGATTATAGTTGAAAACTTCCCTAATATGGGAAAGGAAACAGTTAATCAAGTACAGGAAGCACAGAGAGTCCCATACAGGATAAAACCAAGGAGAAGTACGCCAAGACACATATTAATCAAACTGTCAAAAATTAAATACAGGGCTTCCCTGGTGGCACAGTGGTTGAGAGTCCGCCTGCTGATGCAGAGGACACGGGTTCGTGCCCTGGTCCGGGAGGATCCCACGTGCTGTGGAGCGGCTGGGCCCGTGAGCCATGGCCGCTGGGCCTGCGTGTCCGGAGCCTGTGCTCCGCGGCGGGAGAGGCCACAACAGTGAGAGGCCCACGTACCGCAAAAAAAAAAAAAAAAAAAAAAAAAAAAAAAATTAAATACAAAGAAAACATATTAAAAGCAGCAAGGGAAAAACAACAAATAACACACAAGGGAATCCCCATAAGGGTAACAGCTGATCTTTCAGCAGAAACTCTGCAAGCCAGAAGGGACTGGCAGGACATATTTAAAATGATGAAAGAGAAAAACCTGCAACCAAGATTACTCTGCCCAGCAAGGATCTCATTCAGATTTGATAGAGAAATTAAAACCTTTACAAACAAGCAAAAGCTGAGAGTTCAGCAACACCAAACCAGCATTGCAACAACTGCTAAAGGAACTTCTCTAGGCAAAAAACACAAGAGAAGGAAAAGACCTACAATAACGAACCCAAAACAATTAAGAAAATGGGAATAGGAACATACATATCGATAATTACCTTAAATGTAAATGGACTATATGCTCCCACCAAAAGACACAGATTGGCTGAATGGATACAGAAACAAGACCCATATATTTGCTGTCTACAAGAGACCCACTTCAGACCTAGAGACACATACAGACTGAAAGTAAGGGGATGGAAAAAGATATTTCATGCAAATGGAAACCACAAGAAAGCTGGAGTAGCAATTCTCATCAGACAAAATAGAGTTTAAAATAAATACTATTACAAGAGACAAACAAGGACGCTACATAATGGTCAAGGGATCGATCCAAGAAGAAGATATAACAATTCTAAATATTTATGCACCCAACATAGGAACACCTCAATACATAAGGCAAATGCTAACAGCCATGAAAGGGGAAATTGACAGTAACACATTCATAGTAGGGGACTTTAACACCCCACTTTCACCAATGAACAGATCATCCAAAATGAAAATAAATAAGGAAACACAAGCTTTAAATGATACATGAAACAAGATGGACTTAATTGACATTTATAGGACATTCCATCTAAAAACAACAGAATACACATTTTTCTCAAGGGCTCATGGAACATTCTCCAGGATAGATCATATCTTGGGTCACAAATCAAGCCTAGGTAAATTTAAGAAAATTGAAATCATATCAAGTATCTGTTCTGACCACAAGGCTATGAGGCTAGATATCAATTACAGGAAAAGATCTGTAAAAAATAGAAACACATGGAGGCTAAGCAATACACTACTTAATAACGAAGTGATCACTGAAGAAATCAAAGAGGAAATAAAAAAATACCTAGAAACAAATAACAATGGAGACACGACAACCCAAAATCTATGGGATACAGCAAAAACAGTTATAAGAGGGAAGTTTATAGCAATACAATTCTACCTGAAGAAACAGGAAACATCTTAAATAAACAACCTAACCTTGCACCTAAAGCAATTAGAGAAAGAACAAAAAAAAACCCCTAAGTTAGCAGAAGGAAAGAAATCATAAAAATCAGGTCAGAAATAAATGAAAAAGAAATGAAGGAAACGATAGCAAAGATCAATAAAACTAAAATCTGGTTCTTTGAGAAGATAAACAAAATTGATAAACCATTAGCCAGACTCATCAAGAAAAAAAGGGAGAAGACTCAAATCAATAGAATTAGAAATGAAAAAGGAGAAGTAACAACTGACACTGCAGAAATACAAAAGATCATGACAGATTACTACAAGCAACTCTATGCCAATAAAATGGACAAGCTGGAAGAAATGGACAAATTCTTAGAAATGCACAACCTGCCAAGACTGAATCAGGAAGAAATAGAAAATATGAACAGACCAATCACAAGCACTGAAATTGAAACTGTGATTTAAAATCTTCCAACAAACAAAAGCCCAGGACCAGATGGCTTCACAGGCGAATTCTCTCAAACATTTAGAGAAGAGGTAACACCTATCCTTCTCAAACTCTTCCAAAATATAGCAGAGGGAGGAACACTCCCAAACTCATTCTACGAGACCACGATCACCCTGATACCAAAACCAGACAAGGATGTCACAAGGAAAGAAAACTACAGGCCAATATCACTGATGAACATAGATGCAAAAATCCTCAACAAAATACTAGCAAACAGAATCCAACAGCACATTAAACAGATCATACACCATGATCAAGTGAGGTTTCTTACAGGAATGCAAGGATTCTTTAATATATGCAAATCAATCAACGTGATACCCCATATTAACAAACTGAAGGAGAAAAACCATATGATCATCTCAATAGCTGCAGAGAAAGCTTTCGACAAAATTCAACACCCATTTATGATAAAAACCCTGTAGAAGGGAGGCATAGAGGGAACTTTCCTCAACATAATAAAGGCCATATATGACAAACCCACAGCCAACATCATCCTCAATGGTGAAAAACTGAAAGCATTTCCCCTAAGATCAGGTACAAGACAAGGTTGCCCACTCTCACCACTCTTATGCAACATAGTTTTGGAAGTTTTAGCCACAGCAATCAGAGAAGAAAAAGAAATAAAGGAATCCAAATCGGAAAAGAAGAAGTAAAGCTGTCACTGTTTGCAGATGACATGATACTATACATAGAGAATCCTAAAGATGGTACCAGAAAACTACTAGAGCTAATCAATGCATTTGGTAAAGTAGCAGGATACAAAATTAATGCACTGAAATCCCTTGCATTCCTAAACACTAATGATGAAAAATCTGAAACTGAAATCAAGAAAACACTCCCATTTACCATTGCAACAAAAACAATAAAATATCCAGGAATAAACATACCTAAGGAAACAAAGGACCTGTATGCATAAAATTATAAGACACTGATGAAAGAAATTAAAGATGATACAAATAGAGGGAGAGATGTACCATGTTCTTGTATTGGCAGAATCAACATTGTGAAAATGTATCTACTACCAAAAGCAATCTACAGATTCAATGCAATCCCTATCAAACTACCACTGGTGTTTTTCACAGAACTAGGACAAAAAATTTCACAATTTGTATGGAAACACAAAAGACCCCGAATAGCCAAAGCAATCTTGAGAACGAAAAACGGAGCTGGAGGATCAGGCTCCCTGACTTCAGACTATACTACAAAGCTACAGAAATCATGACAGTATGGTACTGGCACAAAACCAGAAATACAGATCAATGGAACAGGATACAAAGCCCTGAGATAAACCCATGCACATATGGTTACCTTATCTTCAATAAAGGAGGCAGGAATGTACAGTGGAGAAAGGACAGCCTCTTCAATAAGTGGTGCTGGGAAAACTGGACAGGTACATGTAAAAGTATGAGATTAGATCACTCCCTAACACCATACACAAAAATAAGCTCAAAATGGATTAAAAACCTAAATGTAAGGCCAGAAACTATCAAACTCTTAGAGGAAAACATAGGCAGAACACTCTATGACATAAATCACAGCAAGATCCTTTTTGACCCACCTCCTAGAGAAATGGAAATAAAAATGAAAATAAACAAATGGGACCTAATGAAACTTCAAAGCTTTTGCACAGCAAAGGAAAACATAAACAAGATGAAAAGACAACCCTCAGAATGGGAGAAAATATTTGCAAATGAAGCAACTGACAAAGAATTAATCTCCAAAATATACAAGCAGCTCATGCAGCTCCATATCAAAAAAACAAAAAAACCCATCCACAAATTGGCAGAAGACCTAAATAGACATTTCTCCAAAGAAGATATACAGATTGACAACAAACACATGAAAGGATGCTCAACATCATTAATCATTAGAGAAATGCAAATCAAAACTACAATGAGGTATCACCTCACACCATTCAGAATGGCCATCATCAAAAAATCTAGAAACAATAAATGCTGGAGAGGGTATGGAGAAAAGGCAACACTCTTGCACTGTTGGCAGGAATGTAAATTGATACAGCCACTATAGAGAACAGTATGGAGGTTGCTTAAGAAACTAAAAATAGAACTACCATATGACCCAGCAATCCCACTACTGGGCATATACCCTGAGAAAACCATAATTCAAAAAGAGTCATGTACCAAAATGTTCACTGCAGCTCTATTTACAATAGCCCGGAGATGGAAGCAACCTAAATGTCCATCAGAGTATGAATGGATAAGAAGATGTGGCACATATATACAATGGAATATTAGTCAGCCATAAAAAGAAACGAAATTGAGCTATTTGTAATGAGGTGTATAGACCTAGAGTCTGTCATACAGAGAGAAGTAAGTCAGAAAGAGAGAGACAAATACCATATGCTTACACATATATATGGAATTTAAGAAAAAAAAAATGTCATGAAGAACCTAGGGGTAAGACAGGAGTAAAGACACAGACCTACTAGAGAATGGACTTGAGGATATGGGGAGGGGGAAGGGTAAGCTGTGACAAAGCGAGAGAGAGGCATGGACATATATACACTACCAAACGTAAGGTAGATAGCTAGTGGGAAGCAGCCGCATAGCACAGGGAGATCAGCTCGGTGCTTTGTGACCACGTGGAGGGGTGGGATAGGGAGCGTGGGAGGTAGGGAGATGCAAGAGGGAAGAGATATGGGAGCATATGTATATGTATAACTGATTCACTTTGTTATAAAGCAGAAACTAACACACCATTGTAAAGCAATTATATTCCAATAAAGATGTTAAAAAAAAAAAAAAAAAAGAATCTGCCTGCCAGTGCAGGGGACATGGGTTCGAGCCCTGGTCTGGGAAGATCCCACATGCCGCAGAGCAACTAAGCCCATGAGCCATAACTACTGAGCCTGTGTTCTAGAGCCCGTGAGCCACAACTTCTGAGCTCCCGTGCCACAACTAGTGAAGCCCACATGCCTAGTGGCCGTGCTCCGCAACAAGAGAAGCCACCGCAATGAGAAGCCCACACAGCACAACGAAAAATAGCCCCCACTCGCCACAACTAGAGAAATCCCGAGTGTAGCAATGAAGACCCACCGCAGCCAAAAATAAATAAATAAATAAATTTATTTTAAAAATCAATACTTCAGTTTCAACATCGTCTGAGCAAGAACTTTCACAGAATTAGGTAATGTTTTTAAGTATCAGCAAATTTGTGCCTGTAGAAAATTTGACCCAGTTTTGTCAATCTTGGCTCCACCCAGGAGAAGTTTGTCCAAGTTTGAAAAGTTTGTCAAGTTACCTGCTTCCAATCCCGTCTTCCAGAATAGCAATCTTGGCAAAACAAAAAAACAATAACAACAAAATTTTTATGTTTTTTCCATGGCAACCATAGTTGTGACTGCAGGACTTCGAGTGAAAAGATTTTTCTTAACCCTATGGCCAAAAATCTTCAAATAAGCCAAACCATCATCTGGTAAGTAAGCTCTAAGTTAATTAATCAATCAAACACTTTAGAACTTGTTTTGTGGAAAGCCTATGTAGTCAAAAATTTCAAATTCTGTTCACCTTTCTTCACAAAGCCTCTTGAAAAGAAGGTGCTTCCAGATTCAGGCTTTCAGAAAGTTGACAAATTCTACAATATCTTAGGTCTAGCCAAAAAAGAACAGAAGGGGTAAGTCTCCTGGTGCCAATCTACAGGTGCACCACAAAGGTGGCAATTTAGGCTTGGCTGTAGTCTCCGTTTATCTGCAGGGGATACATTCCAAGACCCCCAGTGGATGCTTAAAACAGAAGATAGTATGAAATATGTATACACACACACATATATATACACACACACGTATATGTATACACACACAGATATATATATATATATATATACACACACATATATATATATATACTATGTTTTTCCTCTACATACATATGTCTGATGAAGTTTAATCTATAATTTAGGCAACCATTACTAAAATAGAACAATTATTCCAATATACTGTAATAAAAGTTATGTGAATGTGGCCTCTCTATCTCAAAATGTCTTATTATATAAATTTAATGCCTTTTCCATCTTAACTAAGCACTTGTCACGCACTGTGGCTGTAACTTTTGCAGTTTGAAGTGTGACAGCAAAAGTAGCATGGTTTTTTTTGGGTTTTTTTTGTTTTTTTTGGCTGTGTTGGGTCTTCGTTGCATGCAGGCTTTCTCTAGTTGCGGTGAACGTGGCCTACTCTTCGTTGCGCGGGCTTCTCTTGCTGCAGAGCTCTGGCTCTAGGCACGTGGGCTTCAGTGCTGTGGCACACGGGTTCAGTAGTTGTGGCTCGTGGGCTCTAGAGTGCAGACTCAGTAATTGTGGTGCACGGTCTCAGTTGCTCCGCGGCATGTGTGATCTTCCCAGACCAGAGATTGAACCTGTGTCCCCTGCATTGGCAGGTGGATTCTTAACTGCTGCGCCACCAGGGAAGTCCCGAGAAGATTTGTTCTTACCATAGATATTAGCAATTTAGAACTTATGAATTGTTTATTTCTGGAATTTTCTATTTAATGTTTTCGGAACTCTGTCAACCTTGGGTAATAGAAACGGCAAATAAGAGGGGACTACGGTATAGAGATTGAGCTTCCTGTAGAGTGAATGTGTCCCTCCAAATTTGTAAGTTGAAATCTAATATCTGATGTGATGGTATTAGGAGGTAGGGCCTTTGGGACGTGATTAGGTCATGAGAGCAGAGCCCTCATGAATGGGATTCTTGCCCTTATAAAAGACACCCTAGAAAAGTTCATTGCCCCTTCTGCCATGGGAGGGTGCAACAAGAAGTCCATCTATGAACAAGGAAGCAGGCTCTCACCAGACACCAAACCTCACCAGACAGATTCTGCTGGTGCCTTGGTCTTGAACTTCCAGTCTCTAGAATTGTGAGAAACAAATTTCTGCTGTTTATAAGCCACCCAGTCTATGGTATTTTGTAAAAGCAAATGTACGGTCAAGCATTGTGGATACTGTATAAAAGACTACCAAGATTGTTTTCCCTATTGAACTTTTGCTTGGCAAATAACCTTCCATTTTTAAAGACAGCAACAACATCTGAGTTTCTAAAAGGGGCTCACAAAAACAGGAATTCTTTTATGACATTAGCATGTATATAACATATAAATACTAGATGCAGTCTGCACTGAGAGATATGAGTGATGCTATCCAGTTCCAGTTCTTGCTGGAGGCAAACGTTTTAGCTGCCTATTTCTTCATGTCTCATTTCAAAATATTTGAAGAAAAATCATCAATTATGGAGTTGATGGGTTTGACAGAAACACTGCTCATATTTTCTCTGGTTTCCCTAAGTCATAATCCAGTTCAGCCTTTTCCAGAGCACATGGCTTCACCAAATCCCTGAAAGTATATGTGGCTTCTTTTGGCAGACAATGTGACAAGCAATCTTATAGGAAAATACTAGAAAGGTTTTTGTGCTGAGGCAAATTTAAGTCCTGGTTATTTCCTTGTCTTTTCAAACTGAACTATCTTTTTAAAAATCCACACTGTTGGCTTCATGTTTCCACTGACAAAATCTTTGGCACATAGTTAAGTATTATGGCTTTGTGTCACGTCATATTCAGTAATGAAAGTGAAACCAAAGTACACCTTAAGTATTTTAATACATTATTTTAATTTTTTTGTGTGTTTTCCCACTTAGGCTTGGGCAGATATAAACAATATGTCCATTACTGTTAACTATGTTTTCTTTAATTTAAATTAACATTAAACTGTATGAAAAGTCAGAGCATTGTAATATTACCTGGTGTGACCTTTCATTCCACCCCACAGTTAATAACATAGTTAGGATAAAATATTTCAACACAGTTTTCAAAATCAAAGGGAAAATATATTCATACACATGTAAGTACACATATCTATAGACACACATATATATTTCATACCTCATGACACTTAACAACATTATTTGAATACATTTTTCACACAATTTCTAAAGTAATAGGAAAAACACTGAAGTTATAGATATTTACACATATATGTTTATGTATGCATGTGTGTGTATATGTGTGTGTGTGTACACATATAATTTTACCCTGTTAACAATTAACAGTAACTGCTATACACTTTTACAGCTCCTATGAACATGACTGTATAATAGAGATCACAGAATATGGGTGTTCATAATGAGGACCTAGAATCATTATCTCAATTGGAGTTATATTCAGTAGACTCTATAAATTCAGAGGATGACTAATCCCTTCTATAAGTATTTCCATCAAAAATAAAGTAATTTTCAAAATGCACAGATATGCTCTTTCAGTTTTCATTGGCTAGAACTGGGTCACATTAGAAGTGTCACAGTTTTTGTATTCTATCATGTACTGCAATGAAAGGAAATCAATGCATACTTAGACACTGTTGTGCTTTCTTACTTTGGAAATTTTCTAACCTAAGCTAGGTTCATTGTAAACAAAAGCAATCATCTGTGATTATAATAGCTGGATACATTTTCTTTAATTCCTAACAAGAGAAATAATTCTAGATGTCATAATGTGGCAATAATAAGAATCATATACTGATGGTGCTCATTTAGCATACCGGGCCACCTATATTAATCAGAATAGGCTAGGCTGGTGTAGCATTAACAGCCATACTTTAACGGCCTAACACAGAAAATATTTAGTTCTCGTTCCCACAAAATCCAGTGTGGGTTGAGACAACTCTCCAGGGCAGTTTCCCTCCACGTGGTGGTGATTCCTGCAATAATTAGACTAGACTCCTGCAATAACTTGACTCAACCATTTATTTATTTATTTATTTTTATTAAAAAAGTTTTATTGGAGTATAGTTGATTTACAGTGTTGTGTTAGTTTCAGGTGTACAGCAAAATGAATCAGTTATGCACATACATATATCCACACTTTTTTATATTCTTTTAGGTCATTACAGAGTATTGAGTAGAGTTCCCTGTGCTATACAGCATGTCTTTATTAGTTATCTATTTTTTTTTAACTTTTGAATTTTATTTTATTTATTTATTTATACTGCAGGTTCTTATTAGTCATCCATTTTATACACATCAGTGTATACATGTCAATCCCAATCTCCCAATTCATCCCACCCCCACCCCCACCCACCACTGCTTTCCCCATTTGGTATCCATACATTTGTTCTCTACATCTGTGTCTCTGTTTCTGCCCTGCAAACCGGTTCATCTGTACCATTTTTCTAGGTTCCACATATATGCATTAATATACGATATTTGTTTTTCTCTTTCTGACTTACTTCACTCTGTATGACAGTCTCTAGATCCAACCGCGTCTCTACAAATGACTCACTTTCATTCCTTTTTATGGCTGAGTAATATTCCATTGATTATGTACCACAGCTTCTTTATCCATTCATCTGTCGATGGGCATTTAGGTTGCTTCCATGACCTGGCTATTGTAAATAGTGCTGCAATGAACACTGGGGTGCATGTGTCTTTTTGAATTATGGTTTTCTCTGGGTATATGCCCAGTAGTGGGATTGCTGGATCATATGGTAACTCTATTTTTAGTTTTTTAAGGAACCTCCATACTGTTCTCCATAGTGGCTGTATCAATTTACATTCTCACCAACAGTGCAACAGGGTTCCCTTTTCTCCACACCCTCTCCACCATTTGTTGTTTGTAGATTTTCTGATGATGCCCATTCTAACTGGTGTGAGGTGATACCTCATTGTAGTTTTGATTTGCACTTCTCTAATAATTAGTGATGTTGAGCAGCTTTTCATGTGCTCTTGCCCATCTGTATATCTTCTCTGGAGAAATGTCTATTTAGGTCTTCTGCCCATTTTTGGATTGGGTTGTGTTTTTTTTTAATATTGAGCTGCATGAGCTGTTTATATATTTTGGAGATTAATCCTTTGTCCGTTGATTCATTTGCAAATATTTTCTCCCATTCTGAGGGCTGTCTTTTGGTCTTGTTTATGGTTTCCTTTGCTGTGCAAAAGCTTTGAGTTTCATTTGGTCCCATTTGTTTATTTTTGTTTTTATTTCCATTACTGTAGGAGGTGGAGCAAAAAAGATCTTGCTGTGATTTATGTCAAAGAGTGTTCTTCCTATGTTTTCCTCTAAGAGTTTTATAGTGTCTGGTCTTACATTTAGGTCTCTAATCCATTTTGAGTTTATTTTTGTGTATGGTGTTAGTGAGTTTTCTAATTTCATTCTTTTACATGTAGCTGTCCAGTTTTCCCAGCACCACTTATTGAAGAGACTGTCTTTTCTCCATTGTATATCCTTGCCTCCTTTTTCATAGAATAGTTGACCATAGGTGTGTGGGTTTATTTCTGGACTCTCTGTCTTGTTCCATTGATCTATGTTTCTGTTTTTGTGCCAGTACCATATTGTCTTGATTACTGTAGCTTTATAGAATAGTCTGAAGTCAGGGAGTCTGATTCCTCCAGCTCCATTTTTTCCCCTCAAGACTGCTTTGGCTATTTGGGCTCTTTTGTGTCTCCATACAAATTTTAAGATTTTTTGTTCTAGTTCCGTAAAATATGCCATTGGTAATTTGATAGGGATTGCATTGAATCTGTAGATTGCTTTGGGTAGTATAGTCATTTTCAAAATGTTGATTCTTCCAATCCAAGAATGTGGTATATCTCTCCATCTGTTGGTATCATCTTTAATTTCTTTCATCAGTGTCTTATAGTTTTCTGCATACAGGTCTTTTGTCTCCCTAGGTAGGTTTATTCCTAGGTATTTTATTCTTTTTGTTGCAATGGTAAATGGGAGTGTTTCCTTAATTTCTCCTTCAGATTTTTCATCATTAGTATATAGGAATGCAAGAGATTTCTGTGCATTAATTTTTTTTCCTGCATCTTTACCAAATTCATTGATTAGCTCTAGTAGTTTTCTGGTGGCATCTTTAGGATTCTCTATGTATAGTATCATGTCATCTGCAAACAGTGACAGCTTTACTTCTTCTTTTCCAGCTTGTATTTCTTTTTCTTCTCTGATTGCCATGGCTAGGACTTCCACAACTATGTTGAATAATAGTGGTGAGAGTGGACATCCTTGTCTTGTTCTTGATCTTAGAGGAAATGCTTTCAGTTTTTCACCATTGAGAATGACGTTTGCTGTGGGTTTGTCGTATATGACCTTTATTATGTTGAGGTAGGTTCCCTCTATGCCCACTTTCTGGAGAGTTTCTATCATAAATGGGTGTTGAATTTTGTCAAAAGCTTTTTCTGCATCTATTGAGATGATCCTATTGTTTTTATCCTTCAATTTGTTAATATCGTGTGTCACATTGATTGATTTGCATATATTGAAGAATCCTTGCATCTCTGGGATAAATCCCACTTGGTCATGGTGTATGATCCTTTTAATGTGTTGTTGGATTCTGTTTGCTAGTATTTTGTTGAAGATTTTTGCATCTATATGCATCAGTGATATTGGTCTGTAATTTTCTTTTTTTTGTAGTATCTTTGTCTGGTTTTGGTATCAGGGTGATGGTGGCCTCGTAGAATGAGTTTGGGAGTGTTCCTTCCTCTGCAATTTTTTGGAAGAGTTTGAGAAGGATGGGTGTTAGCTCTTCTCTAAATGTTTGATAGAATTCACCTGTGAAGCCATGTGTTCCTGGACTTTTGTTTGTTGGAAGATTTTTAATCACAGTTTCAATTTCATTACTTGTGATTGGTCTGTTCATATTTTCTATTTCTTCCTGGTTCAGTCTTGGAAGGTTATACCTTTCTAAGAATTTGTCCATTTCTTCCAGGTTGTCCATTTTATTGGCATAGAGTTGCTTGTAGCAGTCTCTTAGGATGCTTTGAATTTCTGTGGTGTCTGTTGTAACGTCTCCTTTTTGATTTCTAATTTTATTGATTTCAGTCCTCTCCCTCTTTTTCTTGATTGACTCAACCATTTATACAGAAGGTTCCAGAATTGCCAAAGAAGAGAAGTGAGAGCTGAGGAATTGTACACTATGTCATAAGTGTTTCAGCCCAGAAGTGACACACATTATGTCTGCACAGCCCTTTGAACAGAAATATGAAGATGATCGCACCTACATGTGAGGGATCTGGGAAGTATAGTTTTGCAGTTACTCAGAGGAGAACAGAACTGGATATTGATGAGTAGTAATAATGTCTACTATACGCTTCTAGACTCCCTTAGAATGAAGAGAAATATTCTTCAAAGAAGTGAGAAGGAAATCAAAGACACTGTAGTGATCTTTGGGATCCTAGTTAAGGACTCTTGATTTACTTTCTAAAAGTTATAAATCCAACTTTCACTCAACTGATTCCAATAAGAAGCAAAATCATTTAATGAATTTTGTGTTTAATTCTCAAGTTCACCGTATACTAATTCTGTGAGCGTGTGTTCTTGAACAAATGACTTAGTATCTCTAATCTTTGATTTTCTCATCCGTAGAAGGAAGACGATAATGCCGAACTTCCATGGTTATTTTGAAGAGTAAATGAGATATTATGGAAAATGAACTAGCATTGTCTCTGGCACACACCAGATTCTTAATAAATACTAGTTCTTTTCTCTATCTCCTCTTCCTTCTTCCCTCACTCTTCTAAATATTAGCTCTTTCCAGGTAGAAGAAAGAACTTGTGTGGTTATAGGATTAAACTCTGAAAATACACAGCTTGCATCTTAGCTGTTACTCACTAGTGCATAATCTTGGGAAAATTACTTAAACCTCCTGACCGTCAACATTCTTATCTATAAAGTAAGGGTCAATACTTACCTCATAGGGTTTTTAGGAGGATTAAATTATATAATTCTATAGAATATTTAACAAATTTCTCAATAAATGTTGGCAATTATCATTATTAACAATGCAGTGCATTTGCAGATTCATGTCAGAAATTTGGCCTGCTTAAGTCAAGCTTTGGATAATGCATTAATAACCAGTTATTCAAAATATAACCCGTGGACCAGCAGAATTGGCAAATTTTAGGAGGTTGTTAGAAATGTAAACCCTGCCCCAGATGTACAGAATCAGAATCTATTGTTTAAAGAGATTCCCAGGTGATTCTTATACATGCTGAAGTTTGAGAAGCACTGCCCTACTATATGTGGTGGTTGAGTGTTTTCATGTAATGTAAATATTATCAGAGTGGTGACAAATAGGATGTCCAAGAAGGTAGCACAGCGTTTTGGAAAGGGCATTGCATTGGGAGTCAGAAAATTAACGTTTACATTCGAATCTTCCACTGACAAGCTGATTGACCTTATACAAATAATTTATTTCAGCCCTTTTCCTCATTTACGAAATAAAGACTTAAACTCTACCTATGGTTCTTAACCAGGAACACACATCAGAATTCACAGAGGGAGTTATTACCAAATATCTGACAAGCCTGCGACACATGAATAGTCTAATTCATTAGATCTGGAGGCAGTGATCTCCAGAGGTGGGAAGAGAAACTGGAGAGGGGACACCTGTAAAATAACCTCAGAAAAGAACAGAGGGTGGGAACCTGGAAGCCAACATGCATCATGCAACAGACATTAACAAGCACTCCAGTGCAAGAACAAAATCCCATGAATAGGGCAGGCTGGAGAGCTATTATGCTCAGTGATCTTGTGGGTATAAAAGAAATTACGTGGGAGAAGCACTTAGCCTAGAGCCTCGCACAAAACAGACTCTCAATAACTTTTCCTTCTCTTTCCTATTTTCCTCCTTGAGGAAGTTCCCAATTCACTTCAGAGCTATCTAACTGATTTCCAAATGCCCTCCCTACTTTAACTCATTTAGGCGAAAGAAACTGGATATTCTTAAAAAGAAACAAAACACCTAACAAGTAATTTAGGCAAATCAAACAGAACAATTAAATGTCTTACTTTATTAAACAATAGAGTTTTGATGTTGTAATACTAAGACTTTAGACCAGTTATATTATTTGAGGGGCCCAGTGCAAAATGAATATGTGGGAATTCTTTAATCAAAAAAGTATTTAAAAAAGGGGGGTAGGGATAAATTGGGAGTTTGGGACTGACATATACACACTACTATATATAAAATAGATAACGAATAAGGACCTACTGTATAGCACAGGGAACTCTACTCAATACCCTGTAATGGTCTATATGGGAAAAGAATCTAAAAAAGTGTGGATAGATGTATATGTATAACAGATTCACTTTGCTGTACACTTGAAACTAACACAGCATTGTAAATCAACTGTACCCCAATAAATTTTTTTTTTTAATGTACTAAGAATTTCAAGGCAGTGACGGCAGAGCATTAAACCAAGTGTAGGTCCCTTCTGCATATCTTAAAGTACCATGGGCCCTTGGAGAATGCACAGGTCACATGCCCTGCAAGACTAATGGAATCCTGGACTTGAAGTCTGAATGCCTGGAAAATATGCTAGCTAGGCAACTTTTTTTGCCAGTTGATCTGAACCCCATCACTTTGTTTCTCTGGACCTTAAAAATTTCCACACCTGTAAGAACAGCTCTGATATTCTATGAGTCTATGGTACACACTGGAATTTCCTAGAAAATACATTACTTAATTTTCCACTCCATTGAGTAAATTTTTAAATGACATCGGGCGCATGAAACAAATTAATTCAGAACTTTGTTTTGCCCTCTGACCTGTCTTTTATTTAATGTGTGCTACTCACCATGGAAGCAAGGCAATACAGGGCTAATATAACTAATAAAAATAAAAAGTATTTTTCCGATGTCTGAGTGCAAAGAATCCAGATTTTCAGGTAATAGGGCTTATTGGGAGTAGCCAAGCAAGCAGTTGCAGGTCCCAGCACTCCACTGGGAGAAGGGTACAGATTTACATGGAAAAATAGTGGAGATAAACACCAAAGTCTGGTGTTAATACGCATGCATTATTTGGATTCATCTCAATTATCTGAAATATTCAGTCATACCAATAGCTTTGTTCCCATTATATTCAGTTTGCTATAGATTAGAACAGTGACTGTTTCAAAAACACAAGGCTACATGAATGTTTATCCTTCTCGTTATCAAAGACCTTTGCTATATAGACTAATCAAAGAAGAGAATTTGGAAAAGCATCAGTGAGACACAAGCTTAGCATGTGTGACCAAGATTAACTCAAAATTACTAGAAGGGAGACAGAAAAAAATAAATTAATCCATACCCCCTGCAAGGGATTAAAAAAATGAGCAAAAAGCTTGATTAAAAAAAAACTCGAGGTCAAAAAAGACTATTTGAACAAAAGCAGCACTTGAACAAGATGAAACAGAATACCCCAGGCAGAACAGAAATGGTATCCACTGGAAAACTAATGCTCCCCAAAGAAGGAAACTCCCCAGAAATTCAGAACAAAGATAAAGACATAAAGAATCAAAGTGCAAATTAAGAATATTAAATTCTTCTAAGTGAACAAAGTGCTTGATTCACAAACAAGCACAGTAAGGAAGCTCTCTACCGAGTATTGTTTTCTGCCTGAAAATGCAGGCAATGAGTGAAAATAGCCACGCAAGGCCATGTGGAGACCAACGCCTTACGATGATGTCGCCTTCGTGGTTCATGGCATGGGACCATACTGTAAATGAAATGGTGTCTCAGTGGGGTTGCTATGGACTGAATGTTTATGCCCTATCCCCAATTCATATGTTAAAGCCCTAATCCCCAATGTGATAGTATTTAGAGGTGGGGCCTTTGGAGGTAATTAGATTTAGAGGAGATCATGAGAGTGGAGCCCCCATGATGTGATTATAAGATCAGACCTCTCTCTGTCTCTGCCTTGTGAGGACACAGAAAACTGGAAGAGGGCTCTCATCATACACCCATTACCACCAGCACCTTGATGGTAGACCTCCTGGCCTCCAAAACTATGAGAAATGTTTGTGGTTTAACCCAGCCAATCTATGGTATTTTTTATAACAGCCCGTGTTGATGTGGACAAGTATTCTTTTCAGACTCTCAGAGATAATATCCACTCCCCACACCCTGAAATTAAAAAGCATCAAAATAGAGCTAACTTAAGCTGTTTTGTATAGTTTTTAAAAGTTTTGTTAAACATCATCACTTTTTATGTTTGCTTCAATTTATCACATATTTACTGAGCACTTAGTATCTGCCAGGCTCTGCACTAGGCGTAGAAGACATAGAGATAAATAAGGCAGGGCCCATATCTTAAAGTACCTTAAAATCCAGTACAGGAGACTATAGGAGACCAGATGGTATTAATACATGGTATACAATCTTTAAACGTCTTTTTAACAGGTGCATAATATTCTACTGCATGCATTTGCCAGAGTAGATTAATCATCCTTCTATTATGAGATATTTAGGCTTTCCCATGACTTTTAGCAACCATAAGCAATAAAGCATAAAATACAGTTGTACACTTCATATTTTCCATATACGTGTGAATGCATGTTTAGGGCAAATTCCCATGCATGAATTGCTTTATCAAAGCCTATATATTTTTTAGTTTTTATTTTTTTAAAGAACTGTTTTATTCAGATAAAATTCACATATCCACACAATTCTCCTATTTAAAGTGTACAACTCAGTGGTTTTTAGTGTATTCACAGAGTTGTTCAACCATCACCACAATCAATTTTAGAACATTCTCATTACCTGCCCTTCCCACAAAAAATCACACTCATTAGCTGCCACTCCCCATCTCCACCCACCCTTCTGCAAGCCACTAATCTACTCTCTATCGCTATAGATTTTGCCTATTCTGGACATTTCAAATAAATGGAACCATACTGTATATGGTCTTTTGTGACTAGCTTCTTTCACTTAGCATAAAGTTTTTAAAGTTTACCCATGTTGTAGCAAGTGTCAATATTTCATTTCTTTTTGCCAAATAGTATTTTATTGTATGACTATACCATATCTTTTTATCCATTCATCAGTTGACGGACATTTGGGTTGTTTCTAATTTTTGGCTTTTATAAATATGCTGCTGTGGACAGTCATGCTCAAGTTTTTTTGTGGACACATGTTTTTATTTCTCTTGGGTATATACCTAGGAGTGGAATTGCTGGGTCATATGGTTACACTATGTTTAGCCTTTTGAGGAAGTACTAGACTGTTTTCAAAAGCAGCTGCACCATTTTACATTCTCATCAGCAGCAGTTGCTTAGTGTACTAATTTCTCCACATCCTTGCCATTATTATTATCTTGCCTTCTTATTATCTGTTTTTTGGTTATAGCCATGCCAGTGGATGTGAAATGGTATCACATTGTGGTTCTGATTTGCATTCCCCTGATTACTAATGATGCTGAGTATCTTTCCATGAGCTTATTTGTCATTTATATATCTTCTTTGGAGAAATATGGAGAAAATTTAGTCAGATCCTTTGCCCATATTTTAAATGGATTATTTGTGTTTATACTGATGTGTTGTGAGAGTTCTTTATGTTTTCCAGATAGACATTCCTTATCAGTTATATGAGTCAATATTTTCTCTCCTTCTATGGGTTGTCACTTCACTTCTTAATGGTGAAGCACAAAAGGTTTTTTTGTTGTAGTTGTTTTTTCATTGGAGTATAGTTGTTTTACACTGCTGTGTCAGTTTCTGCTGTACAGCAAAGTGAATCAGCCATATGTATACATATATCCATCCCCTCTTTTTGGATTTCCTTCCAATTTAGGTCACCACAGAGCACCGAGTAGAGTCCCCTGTGCTCTACAGTAGGTTCTCATTAGTTATCTATTTTATACATAGTAGTGTATATATGTCGATCCCAATCTCCCAATTCATCCCACCCCCCCTTCCCCCTTGGTATCCATATGTTTGTTCTCTACCTATGTGTCTCTATTTCTGCTTTGCAAATAAGATCATCTTTACCATTTTTCTAGATTCTACATATATGCATTAATATACGATATTTATTTTTCTCTTTCTGACTTACTTCACTCTGTATGACAGTTTCTAGGTCCATCCACGTCTCTGCAAATGACCCAATTTCGTTCCTTTTTATGGCTGAGTAATATTCCATTGTATATATGTACCACCTCTTCTTTATCCATTCCTCCGTCGATGGACATTTAGGTTGCTTTCATGCCCTGGCTATTGTAAGTAGTGCTGCAGTGAACATTGGGGTGCATGTGTCTTTGAATTATGGTTTTCTCTGGGTATATGCCCAGTAGTAGGATTGCTGGGTCATATGGTAGTTCTATTTTTAGTTTTTTAAGGAACCTCTATATTATTCTCCATAGTAAAGCCTATATAATTTTTAAACTTTGCAAAATTTTCTCTCAAAGGACTTGACAACATACAAGCATAGAAATAGTACATGCTTCCTCAAACTCACATAATTGTCAAGCCTTTTACATATCAATATGATGAGTGAAATATAATATCGAAATGTGATTTGGATTTGTTTTTCACTAAAAATAAATTTCAATTATTTTTTTAAAAATATATCGTACAGATGGAAAGGTAATACCAGTGACAGAAGCATGAACCTTGGCCCTCCACTAAGTTTGTCAGAAGGAATCTCCTTATACTGTTAGCAGTTTATGAGCCTTTTGGCCTCTTGGCCATACATTCTTTTTTTTCCCCATAATATCACCTTTGCTAGGTAAAGATACTGCCTATGTGGACAGGACGTAAACAAAACAAAACAAACCTCTCCAAAACAACCCGGTGCCTTGGATGGGGAAGCTAAAGCAATCCTATCGCCCCCAATTAATGGCCATCAGTGGACAAGATTGACTTCAAGTAATATCGCAAAGCTAGAGAGGTTTCCTTTGGCTCCTTCTCACTCTTTTTTTCAGAATCCACCATTCTAGACTCTCAGTACCAACTTGTGCCTCTAGGACCCTAAAAGGAGATTTTAATTCCTCATCTTGCTCCTTTTCAAAACAGACAGCTTGTTGGAGATCATTAAAATAACAATTAGGGCTACTATTGCATATTGAGCATTTTGTAAGTGTCAAGCTCCTTGCTTAACATTTCCATATAATATCTCATTTAATTTTCACAATCCTGGAAAAATATTTTATTCCTCATTTTATGGTTAAGGAAACAGGCTCAGTGAAGTTAATTCAGCTGATATTCCATAGCTCCTGTGTGGAAGAACAGGATTCAAACCCAGATGTATCTAACTTTTAAAGTCCTGTCATTAACCCTAAAGGGTGCTGAGTCTATAAACAAATTCTGGTCGTTGTGTTAATGATTAAGAGTAAAGGAAATTGTTATCTTCTTCGCAAGGTGTCTGTATTTCAAAAGACAACATTGGAGAATGCAAAAATTCATACCAAAGGAATGATTCTCTAATGTTGGGATTGCTAGCACTAAAAAAGAACAGGTAGGCACTATTTTTAGCCACATGGGACTTTTGACTGTACTTCTAAAACAACATTGGGTAGGTAGGCACTTTCTCCACTTGTGTAGAGGCTGACGTCCAGTTCTTCAACCTGTCACATCTTTTAACTACAGCATCCACAGTTTCTGGTATGATAACAGTGGTTGTTTAGTTCATTCATTCATTCATTTAGTCATCCATTTAAGAAATACCAAGAGTCATACATTGTGCAAGGCACTGGAAATGCAATGGTGAATGAGACTGATATTGCCTTTGGCCTCAGGGTTATAGAATAATTAGACATGATGAATTTCTAAGTATAAATATTACTTAGAACATACAGCAATGGCTATTTCTGTCCACATATATATTATAGGCAAAGATATTCTTTTTTTAAAAAATTAATTTATTTATTTTTGGCTGTGTTGGGTCTTCGTTTCTGTGCGAGGGCCCTCTCCAGTTGTGGCGAGCGGGGGCCACTCTTCATTGCGGTGCACGGGCCTCTCACCATCTTGGCCTCCTGCCGTGGAGCACAGGCTCCAGACGCGCAGGCTCAGTAGTTGTGGCTCATGGGCCCAGTTGCTCCGTGGCATGTGGGATCCTCCCAGACCAGGGCTCAAACCCTTGTCCCCTGCATTGGCAGGCAGACTCTCAACCACTGCGCCACCAGGGAAGCCCCTAGGCAAAGATATTCTTATAGCCTAGTTGTAAAATAATCTAAATCACTCTGCAGACATGCTTAGTTTTCACATGAAGAAGAAATTAATTTTTTAAATCCACAAGGAAGTATTGTGAATTAGAAAGCATTCTTCTGCGATGAATTACTTTTTGAATGAGGAGCTTTGGAGAATGTTCAAATCAATATGGTTTATTGGGTTCTGTGAATTTGGAAAGGAAATTGACTGGATTATGTTAGAAAAATAAGGGCACTACCTCCCCACTTCTTGTTAAACTCTAGAATACACATCTCTTTAAAGATGAGCAAAGGGACAGGTATTTTCCAAGTCATTCAGCATTTAAATGGATCAATCTCACTGAAAACCATTGAGATTCAAAGATATTAAGTGTTTTTTAAATTAATTAATTAATTTATTTATTTTTGGCTGTGTTGGGTCTTCGTTGCTGCGTGTGGGCTTTCTCTAGTTGTGGTGAACAGGGGCTACTCTTTATTGCGGCGCGTAGGCTTCTCATTGCAGTGGCCTCTCTTGTTGCAGAGCATGCGCTGTAGGCACACGGGCTTCAGTAGTTGTGGCGCATGGGTTTAGTTGCTCCACGGCATGTGGGATCTTCCCAGACCAGGGCTCGAACCCGTGTCCCCTGTGTTGGCAGGCGGATTCTTAACCACTGCGCTACCAGGGAAGCCCAAAGATATTAAGTTTTAAAGCAAGGATATTGTTGAATGCAGAGCTTACAGTAACAAATCTGTATCAACACATTAAGACTACTTCTTTGACATATCACATTCAGTAGATGCCTTTTTCGGGAGAACACTTAACTCTGTCCATTTAACAATCCATTTCTTGCCTTTTGCTTTTGAAAATGCATTGACATTTGCCCTTCTTATTTCTGTAAGCAGTGTCATAAAGCTTAATTTCAATCACAAGGTTCAGCAGCTCAGAAAATTTGTACCCTTCCATTCCTCTTGTGATGAAAAGAAATACATTTTTTTCCAGCAGGGAAAGGGGTAATGAGGTAAAGATTTAGTGTTCATGATTATGAGTGGTTTCTGTGGTTAATCAACTTGTCTTTTTAAAAAGTGTCTTTGTCTATATGTTGCAAGTATAATTGATGTTGATATAAAGCATATTTTTTAGTTTCTGTTAATTTTAGACAAAATTTTATCATTGGTTAATTAGCATTAACAAAACACAAGTGCTACTAACTCATTTAACCATAATTCATTTTAGTTTCAAACATACTGACAATTTTTGCTTTATTTAAATATTCTGAATGGATAATTTTTTCATCAGTGTTTATTATTTTTCATACAATTTATTTTTCTTTTTCAGTACAAATGGGAAAATGTATTTAAGGAATAAACAAATTCAAATTAAAGTTGAGTACACTTTGTATTAGTTTCCTATGGCTGCTATAACAAATTACTACAAACTAGGTAACTTAGAACAGCAGACATTTGTTCTGTTACAATTTGGAAGGCTAGAATTGTGAAGACCGTTTCGCTGGGCCTAAATGAAGGTACTGGCAGATCCATCCATGCCCCCTCCAGAGGCTCTAGGGGAGAATCCATTCCTTGCTTCTTCCAGCTTCTGGTAGCTGTCCACATTCCTTGGTTTGTGGCCACATCACTCCAATCTCTCCCTCCGTGGTCATACTGCCTTCTTCTCTTCTGTGTGTCAAACTTTCCTCTGCCTCCCTCTTATGAGGATACATGTGATTACATTTAAGGTCTACCCAGATAATCCAAGGTAGTCTTCTCATCTCAAGATTCTTAATTTAACCACACCTCCAAAGTCCTTTTTTTCCATATAAGGCAACATTCACAGGTTCCAGGGATTAAGACATTGATATCTTTTGGGGGGGGCCACTGTTCAACCTACCATTCCCTTCTGAAGTACATACGGGGCCACATATGATTTCTGTGGGCCATAGACACTTTTGTTTATGTGGTCCTTTCCTCCAAAAAGAAATTTAAAATTATATTTTGACTGCAGTGATATAAACATAAATATTCATATATTCACTGTTATCATTAATATATGTGTATTATTATTGTGTTCATTTTTTCTTCTGATGTTAAAAGAAATTAAAATGAAAACATTTTTGTGGACCCCTAAAAGTGCTATGGGTTCTAGGAACTCTGCCTAATGGAAAAGTCAGTCCTGTATATAGAAAACCTATAAGGTCTGTGGACCTCAGCAGCTGATAAAATTTTAAAGTACACAAGCGGGCTTCCCTGGTGGCGCAATGGTTAAGAACCCACCTGCCAATGCAGGGGACACAGGTTCAATCCCTGGTCTGGGAAGATCCCACATGCCGTGGAGCAATTAAGCCCGTGCGCCACAACTACTGAGCCTGTGCTCTAGAGCCCGCGAGCCACAACTACTGAAACCCGTGGGCCTAGAGCCCGGGCTCCGCAACAAGAGAAGCCACCGCAATGAGAAGCCCACGCACCGCAATGAAGAGTAGCCCCCACTCGCCACAACTAAAAGAAAGCTCACATGCAGCAACGAGGACCCAATGCAGCCAAAAATTAAATAAATAAATACATACATTTACTTTAAAAAATAATTAAAAAATAAAAGTACACAAGCTCGGGAAAGAATTCTAATATATACATACGTTTCTTAATTGCACTTAGGTTTTCAAAATTCACATGATTTCTGCCCCAGTTTAGATGTTTTCCATTTTCTAAGCTCTATCATTTTCCTATCATGTAATCATTAAAAAAGGAAAAGATGAAATATTTTTAGGTCTATTTCTTTCCTACCTCACTAATACGAAAACTGAGAAAAATAATGTGTATGATTTTTTAAAATGTGATAAAAATTGTTTCATTCTGTGTCATCTCACTGCAGATTCTGCATGTAATAATACATACGCCATTGTGTTTGCTTTCTTTTAAAATTTTAAAGATTGGGTGTAAGAGAGAAGTAACACTAATAACATTGAACTAAATCACACAGCTTCAATGTGACCTGGTTGGACATCACCCAATTTACGCCTTGTCCAAATTAGGTTTCTCAACAATAATGTTGTTCTACTATCAAATGGTTCATAATTGTTAACACAGTTCATTTGTGGTTTGCAGAACTACATTTCCTTTGGCAATACAAGGAGAGTGAGAAATCATACAAATCTTTATTTTCACTGTGTTATGAAAGATTATGTTAATCAAAAAAATCAAGCTTGGGTATCTAACAGCAAATCAAAGTTTGTTTTTTTCTCCTTTAGTAGGAAAATGCTATTATTATTGTGCATGGCTTTTCAACTAGGCATTCAACAACCACATATTTTTTTAATATGTAAGCTTTGTTTCACAAACTCAGTTCATTAGTTTTAATAAGCTCTTCTGATTTACATAATGCAACAGATGATATTTTATATTATATTTTATTACCTCCAGGACAGTTTTAGCTACACCTAAACTAAAATGTGCTATTGCACATTTTATATTTATTCATTGCTTTCTTTGGGAGAACAGAATGAGTCATTATATATGGAAAGGATAGATGAATATATCATAAAATATACTTATTAAAGACTATTCCTATGTTTATTTTCAAACTGAATTAAATTTTTCATGCGATTATATAGTTTACAACATTCTCAGTCTCACAGTTATGAAATCAGAGTAGTAATAACAATAGTTAAATTTTTGGCTTCACATGTATTATCTCATTCACTGCTCATGACAAAATTTGAAACAGTTTCTTTCATTATTCCATTTTATTGGTGAGGACACTGAGGCACAGAGCAGTTAAGTAATTTGTAAAGATCACAAAGCTAGTAAGTAATGAAGTTGGGATTTAACCCTAAGTTAGGTCTGTCTGCCTACAGAGCCTATACATTTAACCACCATATTATACTGCTTCCACATAGACTATCTTTCCATGTTATTATAATATTTTAGTATTCTACTTTTCTGTTGAAAATGCCAATGATCATACAAAGTTTTCGATGACTGCAAAGTAATAACCAGATTCAATTAGTAAGACACATGTATGTCATGAATCAAATGCAGAATACACTCAGCAAGTTAACTAAAGTTTGCAGTTTAGTGGGCTGAAGAATGGGATTAAAAATGACAACATTTTGATAGCCTTGTAGATAAAGCTGTTTGTTTTACTTTGTTACAAAGTAACAGACTGGACCAGTAACCCCATCAGTTTCATAAATATATGGAAGACACAAAGAGGATTTGGGCAGAGAAGATGAACAACTCATAACAAATCTGTTGTTTCTACTGAAACGGAAACCAAAGATTATGGCCCACTGAGGAGGTAACAGTAGTGCAACATTACAATCAGAGGACAACATTAAAACATAAAAGAGCCAAAGGCTTTAACTGAAAGCACTGTTTGCTATCCATTGCTATTTTAAAAATGGGGGTATCTCTATTACTACATGATACCAGAAGAAGTAAGATAATAATAATAAGAAAAATAATAATAATACATGTATGAATGTTTGCAGAATGCCAAAGCACTCTTTGGCTCACCCCCTCATGCTGCTCAAATTCACAAATCGTTTTGATACCATAGAATCTAGGAGTTGGAAGAGATTGTGAGAGTTCCTGAGCACAGCTTATGAGCAGTGCAGAGTTTCCCTCTACATTATGCCTGGTAGGTAGATATCCAGTCTCTGCTTAACACTGCCAGTGACAAGCAGCATGAAAAGTAGTCCATTCCATTATTGTACAGTAATTTTAGATTTTGTTGTTTTAGCAGACTGTCTGTACTTCCATTTATTAGGCCTAGTTGGCTTTCTGAAGAAGACAAAATTAGACGTAATCTGTTCTCCATATGACAGTATTTTAAGGTAGCAATTATGTTTTTTTCTCTTCCTTTGGCTAATCACTGCAGATTATGTTAACCACTCTTCGTATGGAATGTTTTCATAGAAAGAACATGCAACTCTTAATTTACTTCCCCATTTATTCTGGGCCAAAGATCACAAGATGAACCTTGTAAGTTTTAAGAGAGAAAGGAGTTCCCTGTTTTATATCTGCAGCTTTCCCTCAATTCTGAAGTTATTATCTATTTTTTTTCCTGAAGCAGATCTCATGAGAAAAAAACATCTTCCTCTGATATTTCACTATGCATGTTCTTAAGCAATCTGAAAAGAGAATGTCTTTGCCAAAATTCTTGCTTGATTCAGAGGCATTTGAATTTGTTGTATCTGACCATGCATCCATGCAGTTAAAAGGTTTTCCGGGGCTTCCCTGGTGGCGCAGTGGTTGAGAGTCCGCCTGCCGATGCAGGGGACACGGGTTCGTGCCCTGGTCTGGGAGGATCCCACATGCCGCGGAGCAGCTAGGCCCATGAGCCATGGCCACTTAGCCTGTGCGTCTGGAGTGTGTGCTCCGCAACGGGAGAGGCCAGAACAGTGAGAGGCTCGTGTACCGCAAAAAAAAAAAAAAAGGTTTTCCACCTCATGTATCAGCCCAGCACACTTTCTTTTAACTGTTGATTATATTAGCTTTGTGCCTACCTTACAGTTTTATCCTCATACTGGCATCAATTACAGTCCCTAGGATGCCATAAACATGAGGTTTTTTTTCACTGTGTGGATCTGAGTCAAGACGAGGTGAGGAGAAGGCTTGAAAGTCAAGCATTCAAAAATTAAGGATAGCCTATCTTTTCTCCCCTGAGACCAAAGTTCTATTCAGAAACCTGAAGCCATCTGCTTGTCTCCAATCTTCTCATCACATATGCTTTCTCAAACTCTCAACCGTCTATTGCCTTGAACTTTCTCCTTCCTCCCATTCTTCCAATGGGGATAGGGTTCCCCTCTCCAACCTTCCAACATCTTCCTCCCTTACAATGCTTTCCACTATGCCAATCTGTTTCATGATAAACAACCCACCTCTTCTCCTTTGTTCCTGTTGTTTGTTCTCTCCCAAAGACAAGGAAGTTTCCTCTAAGAAGTCCTCTGGAGGAAAAGCTACTCATCCTTATGTTTTGGGTGAGGGGAGAGGACAGGGTGTTCCTAGGAATAAGTATTAGCTAGCTCTCCTTTACTGCTTTCAAAACTTTACTTCACCTTCCTGCTAACATATCTTGTTCTTGAGGATGGCTTTACCATTCTCTAACGTACTCCATTACTATAATCCACAGATTTCCTGGTCAGTTTTCCACGGTTTAGTTTTTAGACGCTCAATCAGCTTGCAGATGCTTTTTCTGGGATAGAAGACAGTTATATCTGGAAGTTAGGATGAAACAAACAAAAATTTGTAGGACTGAGTTTGGAGTCTGTTGCCACCTGCTACTGACTCTCCTGATATCTAGAGTATATTCATTCATTGTCTTCATTTATGCTTCCTTGCCTCCTTTTGCTAAACTACCCTAGGCAACAATCAGGATTTGCAGGTAAGGGGTTCTCACCAAGGTCTTCAATGTCTGCTTGTTGACAAATCCAGTTGATACATTTTTTTTTAGACATACCAGTCAAAGGCTGTACATCGTTCTTAAATGATCTCTTACTTTGGCTCTTATGACACTATTTTTCTCTAGGTTATCCTTTTATCTCTTATACTCCTCTGACCATCTCCTACCTGTTGATGTTCCTCCCATTCTGTCCTAGGATCTCTTCTGTTTTTACTTTTTAAAAAATAATTAATTAATTAATTTTATTTTTGGCTGCATTGGGTCTTCGTTGCTGTGCGTGAGCTTTCTCTAGTTGTGGCGAGCGGGGGCTACTCTTCGCTGTGGTGCGCAGGCTTCTCATTGCGGTGGCTTCTCTTCTTGTGGAGCACGGGCTCTAGGTGTGCGGGCTTCAGTAGTTGTGGCTCGGGGGCTCTAGAGCATAGGTTCAGTAGTTGTGGCACACGGGCTTAGTTGCTATGCGGCATGTGGGGGATCTTCCTGGACTAGGGCTCAAACCTGTGTCCCCTGCATTGGCAGGCAGATTCTCAACCACTGCACCACCAGGGAAGTCCCTCTTCTGTTTTTACTTTATACCCTTTCTTTTGGAAACAGAATCCCTTTCTTCTCATCTCACTCCATTCACCACCATTTCCCTGATTCTGAACCTGTCTGTTCTCTCTGGTCCTTCAAGTTTCAGCCCAGGAGTTCTTTCCTCTAAGGACTCTTTCTTGACTCATTTCCCTTCTACCTCTTAGATCCTCCTATAGTTCTTTGCTTTTAGAATATATAGTCATTAGATCTTAACTTTATTTGTCTTAACTTTTTGAATGTTACTTTCCTTAAGGCCTATGGTATGTTAACTGTCTATGGTTTTTTTTTCCCTTGTTTATTCAGTTTAAAAGAGGTCATTCTCTCTGAATGCATCTATTGCTATCATTTCCTCAATTAGTTTTGCATTGTTAGTAAATATAAAATCCAAAGAAATGTTTCCCATTGGTGCTTTCTCCTTCTTTCCTTGTGAGGAATTAAATCGTCAACAACAATTAAGACAGGAATATATAAGTGTTTTTACTTTTAGCATAAATAACTCTAAAATATGTATATAGGTGAAACTCTAATCCCTATGATGTCTTGCCTATGTAAGAACTGGGGTATTTTAAAACAGATATCTACCATAGTCTCTGTCTATTTGGGTAGTGTATATATGCTTTTAAAAATCATATAAATTCTCCCTCTTTTTCCTTTAACCTAATAAAATATCTGCACCACATTTCTACACTAAGATTCTTGGATTTTCATATGGGTGCTCATTTTGATGAACTGGGTCATAACACAATTCTTATTCTTTATTTCCATCATTGCCTTCTAATTATGAATCACATTTGTGGTAGGCAGCATTCTAAGATGGGCCCAAAGATTCCTCCCCTCTGGTGTACAGGCCTTACATAAGTTCCTCCTCTTAAATATGATCAAATCTATGAATATGATGAGATATCACTTCTCTGATTAGGTTACTAATCAGTTGACTGTGAGTTAATCAAAAGCAAATGGGCTTGGCATAATCAGGTGAGCTCTTTAAAAGAAGGTGAAACATCAGAGAGACACTTCTGCTGGCCCAGAAAATTCACTTTCTCCACTTTTCTGAGCCTATCACTACTACAGTTTAACAGTGTTTCCCAGATTTCCCTGATGATAAGAATCCATGTTGTGAACCTCCATCAGTGATAGATCGCATGACAAGGAAATGTGGGCAGCTTCTAGACCCCACACCCAGTGAATGAGGATCTTCAGGAGGAGGGGCTTGGTTATCTGTTTTGTCAATAATTCCTTCTAGTGAATCTTATCCAGGAAATTGAGGAAATGCTGGTTTATACCATGGTCCAGAAAACCAGCTTATCTTATTTGACACAGCTATGGAACCGCCTGATAAATCACTGTATTCCTTAATGCTTACAAAATCATGATAGTCAACTGGAAAAAATGCAAATTCCACTTGTGTCCCAGCACCCTCCATTTCCTACCCCAAATTGAAAAATTACTGGAGATTTTATTATTGTTTAGTCTGGTAATAAAACGTATTCTACAAGGCCTCACTATGTTTGGATTTCATCCTCTTCACCCTACTGGTGAGGGAGGTATTCCCACCCTAGGGTTATGGAGAAGGCTGAACACATTACACCCAACACAGGACAGATGAGATTAGAAGCAGTTTATTAATCACATATACTCACAGTCTGGGGCAGGAGACACCACATGCTATGCAACATCATACAGAGTGGGGATGGGGTTGTACTCAGGAACCAAGTGAAGAACCAGGGGCTGCAGGAAGCAGGCTTTATATTATCAGGAGGGAGGGGTGACCCCTGGTGCCCTTGGAGGATGTGATTGGTTTGTTTGAATAATTCCATAGATTGACAAAGAACTGAAGCTCACTACTCAGGGATAAGCAGGAACTGAGCCTGCTCTCCTGGATAAGGACGGTTGTTAGACAAGGGGACCTCCTCCATGGGAGCAGAGTGGGGAGGAAAAATATGGTTGGGCTATTTGAGGCGCTCCTGGTTTCACGAGATGCCAAAGCAGCACATAATTCGCGGCCTTAATTTTAGGCCTTACACCACACACAATCTCTAATGAACAGTGGCAGGCAAGACCCTCAGTATACCCTGAATATGTGTACCTGGAAGGGCTTATGCCCCACTTAACCATGCTGGATGAGTGAACCTTTAATGTATATTTACATGTAACCATATTTCATTTGCAATATTGATAACAATAAAAAAATTAGGTTCTTACACTCCTAGCTGAATGCATATCATGCATTTATTCCCCGTTAAAATATCAAATTTTCAAAATTATTAATGGAAGCGGGATATTAAACTATGTTACCATGAAGTTAAAGTCTTCTTTCAAAATAATTCATTTCAATTGTACTTAAAATATCTCGCAGAATAGAAACATTGAGAAGACCATAATGCATTATATCAAATAAATTTGTGTTCGTCTTATTTCTAGGAAGTTGTTAAAGGACATATTTGTCTAAATAAATTTACCCCTGGCTCCAGCTTCAGAAACAAAGAGCAGAAAGCCATTAGGTCTGTTGTTTCATTTTTCTGATGAGAGGAAAGTAGACAATTCTTTCTCTATGAAAAAAAATTATCCATAAAATTTTTTTTTACTTTCCATAGCACTTGCAAAACTTTTCAAACCTGACACATATGCCCTCTTCTTTTCCTCCCTTTCTGCCCCACCTTATGATATTACCTGCTAGGGGAGGTTGTTTCCTTGGTAAAGAATCATTGCTGTAGCCTTCAGTATAGCCATGAGTGTGATTAGAGACAGAGCAGTTGATAACCACTGTGTAATAGTATAGTATTTCCCTCCCTTTCCCCCTCCTTCCCTTCCTCTTCCCTCCTCCTTTTTCTCTCCCTTATTCTCACCTTACTACCATTGCAAGTTAATTGAAACTTATAAAAAGGACTTCAGCTTCAGGTTATGAAAGAAGGCAGTAAGATAAATGAGTCTTGAAGCCAAGGTTCTCATGGCCTAGAGTTGCAAGAGGCTTAAAAGTCTGAAGTCTTAGAGCTGTAGAACTTCTCTGGGGTGGGTATAATTCTAAAACACAATTCAGGGTAATCTAATGAGTAGTATTATCAAAACAACCAAAGTGAGAATTAAGAATAAGTTTAAAGTGTTGCTTCTGTTGAGGATTTCTGGGATGTTCAGGGATTTTCTTCCCCAAAAGCTTACTTCATAAGCATAATCTTTAAATCTATACATAGCTTATAAAGAAGAAAAATAAAGGTATATCTATTTGAGACACAGGGGAAAACATTATTGTTTGGACCCAATATTCCTATTCATAGTACCTTTGCCAACTGGGAGTAGTGATCATATTTGTGATAAAAGCAACTAAATGAAAAAATCCCTAACTCTAGTGAGCTGAACTTACAAACCTCAAGTTATACAGTAATTGCAAACATTACGTATGTCAATGTAATAGTTGCAAATGTGAAACATGATCTACTTTAAATCATAATTAATGAGATGGGCAATAGTTCAGAAATGTAATGTTTCCATTTAAAAGATGTTAAAATTCATTACTATATTAGCGTCATATTTTAAAATTTTTTGGACACTGGGTTTAGGCCCAGAGGAATTTCGAAAATCAAAATTCACAGTACATATTTAACTACCATAACCACTCAGCAGTTATGCTTAGCTGCTATATTCTCATCCAATAACTCCACGATCTAGGAACTTCTGTGCATATTGAGATTCCTATGGAAGTTATAGCATTAATGAAATTGAGTTTTAAATTTCCCTAGGCTCAACCTAGACATTAAGAATATAAATGTAAATTAACAGAGAACTAGCAGTCCTGAATACTAACACTCAAATCACATTCATTTCCATTTAAATTTTACGCAGACATCAGGGAAACAATTTCTCCTCCTTTCCTCCAAAGAAATTATATTAATAATTTTGGCAGTCTTCCTGTGAAGGTACAATGTGCAACATCTTTACCTTACTTAGAAAACAAGCATATTGTAAACTAACACTTGATAGATTACATTTGCTTTGCTAGTGGGACAATTTTAGAGGCTATACTTAAATAGGCTACTCCTGCTTTGAGGAGATTCTAAGTTTAAAAATATGAGTTGAATATACTTACTAACCAATAGTTTGTTAATGGCATATAGTACTACCAGGTATATCAAAAAGAAGCATAAAGTAAATAGTCAAAACAACAACAACTCTGCATAATGATATAACTAGTAGCTCCCCCCATCTTTCTAGAAGATTCTGCCATGATGAGAGTGTTGTATGTCTCTACGTGGCTTTACTCGTCCTTCTTTCTTCCTCCTTTCCTTCAGATTAGACAAACAAAAGAAAAGGGGGAAAGAGTAACAAACTGCTGGCTGCTTAGTGTTTGGTTTATTTGATGTTTGGTAAAGGAGGGTGTCTACTATAGGTAGACGGACAGGTCCAAGTAGTTTGTGGCTCCTGGGAGACAGGTGGATACCAAGAGCAATCCCTGGTGAAAGTGAAAGTTGCCCAGTGAGTAGCTCCATTCCAAAGTTGTTTATTTGAAACATGTATTAGGTATGGTTGAGTAAGTAGGACAATGAGAGCAAGAAGCTTAGCTTATGTGTCCTAGCTCTTGGGCCCTTCACTCAAGATAATAATTTGATCATCTTTATCTGCCTCATGGGGCTCCCAACCGAATTTCTCTGTGAATTTCTCACATGGACTCTCTTTTCTGATGAAAGTTTATTCCTTGGTGTTAAAGATAATTTTCTTCTGGGAAATACATTATCAAATACTGTCATGTAACAATAATCCAAATTCATAATCAAGTTTCCAGAGCATTCCTGATAGACATGTGGGGTCATTATAAAAAATTCTGTGTAGTAGAAAGATCTTGAAAGTTCATATAGGGGAAAAACGTGCACAAATACTCTTCTTTTTTTAACCACAAAAAAAGTTTAAAAAAGAAGGATGAGAGAGGAAGCGGAATGCCTTCCTGGAGAGATGTCAAAATACACTATAAAACAATGTTAATATAGGATGGTATTCGTTCAGGAAAGTCAGTCAAATCCATGGAGCATAACTGAGAATTTTTTTAAAAGATGTAGGGCTTCCCTGGTGGCACAGTGGTTAAGAATCCACTTGCCAATGCAGGGGACACGGGTTCGAGCCCTAGTCTGGGACGATCCCACATGCCACGGAACAGCTAAGCCTGCACGCCACAACTACTGAGCCTCTGCTCTAGAGCCCATATGCCACGGCTACTGAGCCCACATGCTGCAACTACTGAAGCCCGTGCACCTAGAACCCATGCTCCGCAACAAGAGAAGCCACCGCAATGAGAAGCCCGCGCACTGCAATGAAGAGTAGCCCCCGCTCCCCACAACTAGAGAAAGCCCGCGCGCAGCAATGAAGACCCAATGCAGCCAGAAATAAATAAATAAAATAAATAAATTTTTAAAAATGTATAAAGGTATGCTCATTTGGTTTATAATAAACTTCAGATTACTGAGAAAAGGACGGACCTGTCATTAAAGGTTTTGGGACAAGTGGCCAATCAAATGGACAAAAAAAAAAAAAAAAGGCTGTACCCTAAATAGAAGCCACTAACAAAAATAAACATTAGAGTCATGGTTTTAAAACATATTGAAAATAGTAGAAGAAAAGAATGGATATTCTAAAAATATGTGGGTGGTAAAATATTCTTAAGCAAAATACAAAACCCAGACTCCATGAAAGAAAAGACTGACAGATTTGACAACACCAAATGATAGGCTGAGAGAAGATACCGACAACATATACAAAAGAGTAATGCCTAGAATATAACAGAATTCCAACAAACCCATGAGGAAAAGGAAGATAATTTATTAGATAAATGAGACAATGACACAGGTACTTCACAAAAGAAATTTAAAAAGGCAATAATCATATGAAAAAAGTTCAGCAAATATGTAGTAATCAAGCAAATTCGTAGTAAAATGTCAATGAGAAAAAACAAAACGAACAACAACAAAGCAATAAGATATTTTTGTCCACCAAATTTAAAATGTTTGATGCTGTACAATGTTGTTGAGTATAGGGGAAATGCACACTTTCACACACTTTTGCTTTTTTGAAGGGAAATTTGGCAGTATAGAGCTTGGTCTTTAACTCATCACAGCCACTCTTGGAATCTATTCTAAGGAAATTCTCATACAAGTACGCAAAGATTTCTAATGAATAAAAAAAGAACGAATTCAAGAATGTTTATTATAGCATTATTTGTAAAAGGAAATAATTGGAAACTACCTGCATGTCCATCAATAGAAAATGGTTAAATAAATTATAGTACATCCACAAAATGGAATACTATGCAGCTGTTTAAAAAAGGAGATAGATCTGTAGATACTGATATATCACCTTGACTGATTTTTAAGTAGAAAAGGCAAGTTTCAGAATCCAGCATATAATGTGATCCAATTTAGGTAAGGAAAATGCATCTGAACATATTCATATACATAAATGTGTAGAACTAGTACTAAAGAAATGCATATCAAATTGTCAACAGGGTGAAAGTAGCGGCAAGATTAAGGAGAGTTATAGCAGAGTAGTTAAGTACATAGGCTCTGTGGTCACAGAATTTAGTGGCCTGCTACTTACTAGCTATGTGACCTTGGCAAGTTAGACCTCTAAGTTAAGCTCTCTGTGCCTCAGCTTCTTTGTCTACACGATGGTGGTGATATTATTGCTTACCTCAAAGACTTGTGAGGTTTAATGGAGGCAATGTTATATAAAGCACTTAAAATGAAGCCTGGTCATAGTATGAGCTTACTGTATAAGAGTCTGCTATTATTGTATGCCTTAAACATTTTGCAACAAGAATGCATTCATGGATTTCTTATTAACAAAAAAGGAAAAAAATGAGAATGGGACAGAAATGCTTCTAAATAAAAAAGGGAAAAAAGGAAAAAATTATATCACCTGCACTGGAATTTTAACTATATCAGAATCCAGTAGAACATCGAATTTATAATAATTCATGTCTGAAATTGTGCCTATGGTACAAAGAAAAGCATGGCCACATTATTTTGCAGCTCCTCATATCAAGAGATGAACAGTCTATTTCTCCAGTCCTGTGATTTTCTTTGAATAATAGAACCCAGCAGAAGCAACACTGTGTGTGTTCTAGAGCCTAGGCCTTTCCAGGCCTTGTAGCTTCTACATTTGCCATCCTGGGACGCTGCCCTGGCACCAGCATTTGAGGCAGCTGGTGTAGCCAACTCTAGAAAAAGAGACCATGTGGAGAAGAACTGACAACTAAGGCATGCAGACAGCACCCAGTACCTATTGCCACCTTGTACCTTTGAGCCCAGCCAACCCTCCTGCTGAATGAAACCACATGAATGTGTCAAGGAAAAATCAGCAGAGCAAACGTGTAGTTACCTACAGAATCATGAGAAATGATAAATTGCTGTCGTTTTAAGCCACTAAGTTTTAGGGTCATTTGTTATGCAACAATAGTTAACTGATACAGAGGATATGGCATCTCATGGAGACACCACACGGAGAGAGGTTGACACCTCAGTTGTTCGTGCCAACCCAGCTAAGTCACCAGACACATAAGGCCATGTGACCTGCCAACTGAATGCAGCTACTTGAGTGAGCCCAGACAAGACTGGCAGAAAAAAATTCCCATCTCACCCACAAAATCGTGAGAAATGGTAAAATGTTGTTTTAAGCTATGAAGTTTTGGGGTAATTTGTTATGCAGCAGTAGATAATTGACACCATATCCAAAAAGCCTAATTTATTAGATACATAGAATCTCTTTCAATCACAATATTACCTCTTAGACATTCCCACGACATGGACTAAGAACTAAGCAATTATACTCCAATAAAGATGTTAAAAAAAAAAGAGAGAACGCAGTAGCCTATAGCATCTAGAGCTTCAACCAATGTATTAGGTGTCCTAGAAAATTGATGAACCTACTTTGTGGTGGTATGTGACTCCTACCTATACCCATCCTGCAATTGGAATTCCTTTGGTAATAAAATAAAGTGGTCTTGGAGGAGTCTGCATTATTAAAATGATCATGACTGAAAAAATGTGTTTAAAGCAAATTTTGAGATAAATAAAATCATACCTTTAAATGAAAGGCATGAAGACGTATAGGATATGTAAGGAAGATTAGTTCTGTTTTAATTTTTTAATTGTAACTTTCTGATTATGAATTAGTACATATTTATTATGGAAAATTAAATATAGAAAAAGGAAAATTAAAATTACTAACAATCCCATGAATCACTATTAATACTGTGATTTCCTTTTCCTAGTCCCTTCTCCATGCATCTATTTGTAAATAATTTATTTTTAGTCAATTCATATAAATCTCAGATTACATGCTTTTGTAATCTCCCATATTTCCTATTTTAAAATATTTGGGGGATCAGTTCAGTTTTAAACAAGTTGAGTTTGAGGTAATTGTGAAATATTAAGGAGGAAATGTCTAGCCAGCTGTTAGAGGTGGCACCTGGGAGGAATGCTGGGACAGGGAATATGGTCTCAAAGTTATCAAACTAGAAGTAATTATTGCAACCTGGAAATGGGGTGAGATCACCCAAACTTTTTACTGGGTTAAGAAAGCAATTGATTTGGTTGGAATAGAATAGATCATTTCAAAATGCATCATAGAGTAGTTGTAAGTAATCATTCTGGATTGCAATGTAAAAGTCAATTTCTTATTGTAAATCTAAGACTGAGCCTTTAGGAACAGAAAAAGGTACTGATAGGAGGGAAACCAAAAGCAGTTTTAAGAAAAGAAGAAGATCAGTGGTTGGCACTGGTCTCTGGACCGCTTTATACTCTAAAAATTTTTTGAAGACCCCAAAGTGCTGTTGTCTTTGTGGGTTATCTCTATTGATATTTATTTATCAGAAGTTAAAGCAGAAAGAAATTAAATATTTATGTACTGATGTACTTAATATAACAGTAATAAACTTAATACATGTTAAAATAAATAAGAGTTTCATGAAAAAGTACTATATTTTCCCAATTATTGAGAAGTTATATTGTTATCTTTAATACCTGGCTTAATAGAACAGCTAAATTCTCATATTTGTTTTTGCATTCAATTAATTGATGTACATTTGTAAGAGAATGTGAGTGAAAGGCAAATATTATCTTGGTATTATTGTGAAAATAACGTTGACTACACAGACACCTTAAGTCTCTAAGGAACTCCCAGGAGTCTCTGGACCAGAGAGAGGTCAGGAGGAATAAGGATAGAAAAGGGGTTACTATTTGAGAGTTGGCAAGTATCAGAATTTGAGCAGGTAAAGAGCCATTGAACTGTAAATCAGATCATAACACATCCTCCCATTGTCCTTAGGGCAAAATCCAAAATCCTTATCAAGGCCCCTAAACCCTTGTATGATTTGGCTTCTTCCTGCCTCTCCTTCCTCATCTTATGTCACTCTCCGCCACCCGCAACCCCCAGGACACTACTTATGTTCACTACACTCCAGATGCACAGGCTGTCCTTGTGTACCTTGACATTGCATATTTCTCATGTCGAATACCATAGTTTCTTTACTCGGTGCCTGGAATGCTAACTACTACTCTTTCATGCCTCAGATTAGTAGCCGCTGCCTCAGGGACACCTACCTCAATCTAAATGGAGACTCTTCCGTTCTCTAGCCAATACTGTGTTCCTTTCTTTCAGAGCCCTCATCGTGGGATTGGTTTTGTCCATCTCCTGCCAGTGGACTGTAATCTCCACAAAGGCAGGAACAGATATGTTTTCTTTATCACTCTCTTCCCAGTACTTAGCACTGAGTAGGTACATAGTAGGTATTCTATAAATCTTTGCCTAATGAAAGTATGAATGAGAGAATGAAGATATGTATGGAGATCCTGTTTCCTTAATCTGAGAAGAAATTTTTCGTGTTTATTGTGTTGCATGGAAAATGATAGCATCTTAGTTCCCAATTTTCTTATAAAATGTGTTTAAAATCTGTTTATGATAGACTATCCTAATAATTGTTAGCATCTAATAGCAATTGTTAATGTATGTGGCTATAAAAGTCTTCTTATGGCCATGATTAAGCATGCATTTTAGAAGCACTAAATGCTTTAGTTATTTCAGTACAAATTAATAGTTACCTGTACGTCAATCATGATAACAATTCACTTAAAAGGTTATGACGATGAGGTCAAAAGTTAGAGAGAAGTTCAAGTGCATTTAAATGCCAACAGAACAATCCTAATTGTTCTATACTCTTTTCAAATTCTTTTTCTGGAGTGTAATTTCATCTCTCAAACAGAAATCATGGTACATTTTGAAATCAGTATTTCCCCTTTTCAACAACTGTGATAGTTAAAGTGTGCCAAAAAGTAATATTCTTAAAAATATTTACGATAAAAAGGCAAACACTAGCATAAGGCCAGCTTTCAGATCTGCAAGGGAAGGTACTAGGTCATCTTTATGAGGGTACAAATTATTGTTATTGCCATATTTTTATGTGTATGCATATCAAATATAAGTGAATTTCATATAAATTAAAGACCAAGGTGCCATTCTTTTAACTGTCTATAATTTTAAATTTAGGCAATTATTTGAATCCATTATATCAATAATACAAATGAATTGCCACTACACCCTATTGAGAAAACTTGGTTTCTGAAGGTTATGATTAATCTGTATTAGGGCTACATTTTATTTTGAGAGTAAGGTGCAGAGAGTAAGGTGCAGAAGCATTGATGGAGCCCTTCCAGTAAGGGATATTCTGTATGAATGTACACTTCCATGAACAGGACTTGCTATATGGAATACAAAGTGACTTGCTAAAGCCCAAAGTTAAAAAAAAAAGTATTTCGCTTCTCCTTGGAACTCTAGCCAGAGAAGTGGATCCGGAGGATCCATTTGGGTACTAAGTAGGGATAGGTAAAGAGAAGACTTGAATTGGTTTGTCTGTGGTTCTCCTGAGGCTTGAGAGTGAAAAAATGTGCCTGTCTGCTCTGAACATATGGATGCGGAATCATGGCCACAACCTGTTCACATCCAGGCTCAAGTGAACTTCCTTCAATGTGGCTGCTTCCCCCAGAGGGGCCCATAGCTAACTGGAAATGGGCACTCTCTAGCAGCAAACTGGTGACTGCAATTTTACAACTCTGTTTATGAAAACTGTTTGGGTAGAAAATCATTAAGCTACCTTTCCTGCTTCCAATCATTGTAGCCAAAAGTTGAGGTGCCAGCACCATTCATAATCTCTGGTAGTTAATCTCTAGACGACACTGTTATCAGTTGCAATAGAAAATAATGGTTCAGCACAAGAAGTATGTATTGAAGGTGTGCCTTTGAATTCATCTTCGCATTAGACAAGCAACCAAACAAAACTCCTCCATTTCAGATGGTTCACATTGATTTTCTTTATGTAATTGTTATTGACTTCAGTCTTTTAATATTATTGTACTTACACTTTTACTTATGAGGGTACTTAGAAACAAGATTGAAATAAGTGATATTTTCCATTTTCCATTCTTTGCAGAGAATGCAACCTATGGATTAAACAAATACTTTAAAAAATCAAATCTAAATACTATTCTCTAGGACTGAATTGTTCTAGGTACATGGTTAAATAGGTACATGGTAATTGTTCTAGGTACATGACTTGATTAGTGAATTGTTCAAAAATCTTTGAACATATCTTAGCTTCTGTAATTTCTTTACCTATTCTCAGTGCTGGCACAGTTCCTGGCACATAGTAGATGCTCCATAAGCATTTGCTGAATTGAATTATGTAATTACATTAGTTCTGGGAATATGTGTAAGGGTGGGTATGCATGCGTGTGTGTGGTCTTTGTTAACGAAAAGGCAAATCTCTTTAACAATTCCTAGCACATTATTTGAATAATATAACCCAGGCAACTGGGTAACTGTCTTACACAGACTGCATGCTCCATTACAATTGGTTATATTTTCCTTCACATTGGCCATTCTGAAACTAGCAATTTAGTGTGGCTTCTTCCTGATATCCACATTTGAAATAGAAATTCTTGGTCCCATGAGCAAAACGACTTAAAAATTCTGCAATTTCCTGTTGCTTAAATGTGTCTAGGGAATCTCTAAAGTTGAATAAACACTTTAGGAAATCCACCTACAGTTTCAGGCTATGGACCTCTAGAAGCAGTAAATCAGTTCTTTGGAAATGGAGAAAAGTCACAGAGCCCTCTGTACTTTGGAATTAGAAAGGGAAACAATGTTTTTGAAGGGACTAAAGGGAGACAGGCGCAGACCAAATGAATTAAGGACTCCAGGGAGCTGTGGAAGATGGATAAGGAAAATGAGAGGGAAGAACGTGAGAGAAAACATAAGGAGGAGCCAGTAGAGGAGAGAGTTTTTTAAAAATGATTAAACAGACTGCCGAATCGCCAGGAGAGAAACAAGCTGAGTTTCCTTTCATGAAATCCCTGGGGATCAACTGTCCCTTCCTCCCTATGTCTTCGAAAAGAGTAACAAAGAGGCAGCGAGTGTGAGCGTGATGATGATCATGGTTTTAAATCGTATATTCCATTTCCATGGCTGTTATGATTTGTCCAAGTCTCATTCTGCCAAAATTCCCTTTTCATTAATGAGGAGCTCTTTCTTTAATCATTGGTGACAGAGTTTCCTTGGACTCAGAGTGTTTCCAGTCACTGGAGAACTAACTGGCCAGATGTTTCTTTTTCCTCCTTCCAGAACTCTTAGATGGGAATTGGGGAGGTATCCTGAGTCTTTTCCCTCCACAGTTCATGTAGTTCTTAATGGGAAATCTTTATTTTATTTAGGAGATATATGTAAACATATCTCCTATAGCTCCTAAATATATGTTTTCGTTTTGTTTGGGAGGAGAGTAGGGGGTTTTAGGAAGGTTCGTTTACATATTGGTGGCTAGACACAGGTTTTATAGCCATCCCTTCCCCGCTGCTTTTTCAACCGCCCAACAGAGAGATGGTTCTGGAAGCAGTTGCTATCCCCCTACAGAGTCGAGTTGTCATCTTTTGTTTCTTTGTCGGCAGAGCGATGGGGTGGGCGTGGGAGGGGTGATGGTGAGCGGCTGGGATCCAAACGATTCCTGCCCGAAGCTGAAGGCAGTGTTTAAAAAGGGACGATGGGAATAAACATGCTCTTTCTTCCCCGATTCTTACCCTGAGAGTGTTCAGCTCGCTATATTTCCTCCCCTCGTTAGTGTGCTGGGCTTACAATGCTCCCTCTTTGCAAATACCTGTATCAAAAACCAGGAAGATGGGAACACACGGTTCCGAGATCTATCCCTGGCGTCACCCTATACTCTCTCTTTTTAGGAAACTGAATCCGGTCCCCCTGCTAGGGAGCGCAGAGACCATCCAGCCCGGAAGCCGTTCTCACGCAGCTGCCACCACCCAGGGAGAAGAACAGCTGGAAGCTTTGGTGCGCGCCCACCGCGCCGCGAGCAACTCTTCCCGGTAATTAGCGCCAGCCAAGGCTCCAAGTGTGCCTCATCGCAACCCCTAGCGGGCTCTCAACTCAGCAGTAGTTTCTCGCTTTCCTGTCCCTGCTCTTGAGGAGAAAAATTACAAACATGCGTGCACACATACACATTCACACATGCCCTTCTTTCTTCACTCAAGAAAACCATCAGTAACGTCTGTCTCCTAAAGATTCAACTCTTCGCGCTCTCTTTTCTTTACCTAGAGGCTAGCAGTCCCTGCAAACACACACGAGGCTCTCTTTGCTGCTTTGCGCGCCCCCTACCTGCCTACGGCGGGGGTGGCGCTGGGGGGAAGGGGGTCTGGGAGTACGCTAGACTCCTGTTGGTGCCTCTCCCCTGGCTCGGCACTTGGTATCTCCCACGGTCTTCCTCTAGCTGGGAAGCCAGGAAGGAGAAGGCGACTGTGGGCGTCGCCGCCGCCCTTCACGGAACCGGAGCCAAACCCCAATCCCGGACCAACTTCTCCCACCTCAGACTCACATCTGGCCCAGCCGTGCAGATGTTGGCGGCTGGAGAGTTCCTCCACGCGAGGCGCCCCAAGTCCTGAGCATGCCCAGTAGGACTCCTTAGGCTCCCAAAGCGAGTTTCTGGGCATGCAGATTCCGCTTTTCCGCTTTTTCGAGGAAGCTGAAGACACTCGGGAAGGGAGGGATCCAGGGCTTGGGGCAGCGCGCTGGGTTCGTCCGGGTACTTGCCCTCGTGCCTGGCTGGGTGAGCGGTGGAGCGGGTTGGGGAGCCCAGGGACCTTGGCGGCCAGGCTGGGTCGAAGCTGGAGCGCAGGGCCCCTCTCCAGGGGGAGATTGTCAGCGCTGACCCGACGCGCCGCCAGGAGGCTGCTGCATGTGGCCGGCCGGCCTTGGCGCGCTGGGGTCACACTGTCAGCGGGAGGCAGTCGGCGGTGCTCTCACACGCACGCACGCTAGAAAGCTTGCGGGTCTCTTACGCACCGCACTCACGGGCTTGGCTTTTCTGGAAGGCGGGGAAGAGGGGGAAAGGAGGAATCCAAACAATTTTCTCTCTCTCTGTCTCTCTCTCGGTCTCTCGCTCGCTCGCTTTCTTTCTTTTTTTTTTTTTTTTTTTTTTTTTGCCAAAGTTATACTGGCAAGAGACTTTGCATTCTTTCTAAGTCAGTCCTCAGGCTTTACACATCGCTGTAGCGTTCGCGCTCCTGTGTGTGTGTGTGTGTGTGTGTGTGTGCAACAGCGCGCGCGTTTGTGTATGTCATGACTATAAAACACTGTTCCAGGTTGCTTTGGGGATGACAAACACTCCTCCGAACCACCCCCACCCCACCTAACCCTCCGGAAAAAATAGAATCTGGTCATGAGAGTACCCTGGCCGGGAACTCATTGTGGTACGAAATCTAAATTTTGTTGATCCTTATTTCCTTCCTCTGCTCCCACCCCCAGCTTTCTCCTTCCCTCTCTCCACCCTCTAACACCCTGATCTTTCTCATCTCGATTTCCCTTCCTTTGCCCGCTACCTGGTCCCTAAGCCCTCCTCCTCCGGAGCTCCCCCCCCCCCCCCCCCCCCCCCCCCGCGGCCAAAACCTGGAGTCTCAGGGGAAAAGGGAAAAAAAAAAAAAAAAAACCTTGGCTGTGGAGCTGTCAAACCGGGCATGCTCAGTAGACAGGGCAGGTTTTTTGGTCTCGAGTAGAAGAGAAACATTTTTTGCACCACCGCGACCAGCCTTAGAGCGCGGCGGCGGCGGCCACGGCAACATCAGCACAGCCATCAGCCGTGCAGAGGGCCCGCACCCGGGAGCGCGGCGGGCTCCGGCTTAGCCCGGAGTTCACCTCCGAGTGCCCCGGGGGCTGGGCTCACCCCTTCTGCTCGCACACACACGCACACTCTCTCTTTCACGGACATAAACGCGTATACACACTCTCGCACCCACGTACGACCCCGGGCGCAAGCACCCTCCTGGCAGCGATCGTCCGCTGGCGCGGTAGTAGCCAGGTTCGGTCCCTGCCCCCGGCGGCTGCCGGCTGAGAGCACCGCCGCCGCAAACCGGAGGAGAGCGATGCGGGGGCCCGAGCGGCAGCTCGAACAGTAATGTGGATTTACAGTCGTTTCCCGCAGGAACCGGCTGAGACGCCTGAGGTCCCGGGCACGGGCAGCGCCCGGCGGGGCTGAGCACCTGGTGAGGGGGCGGGGGACCGCACCTGGGGACGCCATCGAAACTTACGCCTGGACTAGGTAGGTGCGTTGCTGCCGGCTCCCACCTCCTTCCCTCTGGCTCGCGGCCCCCAACCCCCCACTTCCCACCCCAAGGACTCCCGGCGAACTTCGCCCCAAGGCTGCAGGCGGCGGATGGCGGTTCCCGGCCGTGAGTGGCGGGCAGCGTCCGCTCTGGGAGTCCTGCCTGAGGTGGCATAACCTCGGCTCCTTCTTTTGCTCTTCGCCCGGCCCGGGGCTCTGGACCACCCGGGGGAGATGGGAGGTCGGCCTTGTTCTCAGTTCAAGCTTTCAGCGGGCCCTGGGGGCGCTGCCCTTCGAGGGCTCATTAGCCTTCTCAGGCGACACTTTTGCCAGCCAACTCCTCCAGTTCTGAAAGGGGGGCCCTCTCCTCAGCTCTCGCTCAGAGCCCTGGCGCTCTAACAAGTGGACCTGGACGCTGGGAAGTGGGGGGTGGGCTCGGTCCGAGAAGAGACAAGGGGGCGCCTCTTCTCCAGCATCCTTCCCACCAGGAGCGTCCGCCAGGGGCTCGGCCACTCGGGTCCCGCTCCTGCCGTCTCTCTGAGAGAAGATGCTCAGGGGCTAGGAGGCACTTTAGTACCAGTTTGCTTTTGAATTTCTCTTTGAACCTCACTCGGGGAGCCCATGTTCCGGGGGGAACTGCAGGACCTCCTTCTAACCTACGCCGTCTGGGGCCCTACCCAATGCGTCCTTCCTACACCCCAATCTCTGTCATAAGAGACAGTCATTACGCAGCAGTAGGTGCTCTGGGAGCCGTCGGTGTTGGCTTTAACCACGCGCTTAAGCTGTGCGGGTTTGTGTGTTTTCGCATTTCATCCTGAGACGTGGTACCGGCAATCTAGCAGCGGCCAGCACCTCTGCGGACTGCCAAGTACCCACTGGGCATGCCTGAGGAAATGTAACCTCACTTTCTTCCACTCCACAACGGGCGAATTGCCAGTTCAGTTTTAGGATGCTTTTCCTAGAGGTGGAGAAGGGGAGACTGTTAGCGCGACTTGGTGAGTGGATGTGTTTGCAGTCAGGAGTGTATTTAAAGATTTCAGCAAACCCAGTGCAGCCGGTTGTTTACAATTGCGGAGACAGACGATCTCACTCCACTAGTACAAGTCTTCTCGACATCAATTTCGCCACCGGGAGAGTAGGGGCGGGGGCGGGGGCTGGTTTGCAGCTCCTGCTTGCCGTCGGCAGCTTTGGGTTTAGCGGATCTGCATCACTGTTACGGGCGATATGATAATATGGGTAGGTCTTCAAAATGAAGCAATTGGTCAGGAGACGTCTTGAACTTTCCCGTTTTTTTTTTTTTTCCCCCCTGGGTTGTTAATCCTGAGGAGTATTTGAGGTCGCCCGAAGAAATACAAAGAGAAGTTCCTAGTGCCATAGAAGGGAAATTAGTAGCCCCACGGGTTTAGAAACCAAAAGGAAACGAAACACTCCAGTGGATCCTGTTAGGTACTGTTAGAGTAGCACTTAATTGATCGCGTTCGTGGTGAGGGTCACAGACAGCTTCCTTGAATTTTAGATTGTTGTTCTATGATTATAATTAACAAACCAGGTACACTGTACTGTGAGAATCAATCGCTACTCTTAACCTGTTTGGGGAAAACATTGCAAATGTCTGCTCTATTATTATCTTTTGCCTGAAATATCCTTGTCCATCTTCTTAGTCCGAAGACTTCCGATTTGGAGCATAGGGTACTCCAGTGCTGCCAAGAAAGATGACAGTCTAAGAAGAAAGGGCTTATTATGATGATGATGAAATCCACAGCTTTACATTCTGCTCCATGGTTACCCAGCATTTGCTTGCTTGCTCACCGCCCCCTCACCCTTGCTCTTAATATTTTCAACGTGGGGAAAAATGAATTTTCATAAGGCATAGTATGACCCTTTAAGTAGTTAACTGGAAGAACAGAATCCTAGTTTTGCCATTTTTGTCCAAGTTCATAAGACTTTTTGTGTGTGTGATGCGTTAAATAATTTACCTTTGCAAAGTTTTTTTAAAAGGTAGTTAAAAGCTTGCAAGTATGCCAAAGTCATGTTGGAACCTTTTAATGATAATAAAAGAAAGTCACAAGATGCATTTTAAGGTGGTTTGGGTAATTTCTAAAATGAATCCATGCTCTAAATGTTATTTAAAAGTTTTCAGATTGTCCCCCAGAATGTTTTTGAAAAACAGGTGTTTCTGGGAAAACAACTCAACGAACAAATGTTAACATTTATATAATAAAACCAATAGAGTCTAGTCCCTAGAACCATGCCAGACACATAGTAGAAAACGAGTATTTTTTGAACACATGAATTAGTATTTACCATTAGTTCTAAGTCCCCATTATGAATTAAGAACCATCATGTCATTTGACAAAATATACAATGGAGCGGAAGGAAAGAATGCTTTGTGGAATCATTGTGCTGTAAGATTAAGTGAGATTCCAAATATTCAAACAAATAGGTGTGTTAAAAAGTAAAATCAGATTGTATGTTAACTACCATCTCTTTCAAAGGCCTAATTAGAAATCTGAGTACTCTAAAGGTCTCGGTGTTTCATTTCAGCTATCATATGTGTAAATAATGCTGACATGATCATAGTTTCCCTTATAGTCATTGCACCTTTCTGATGCTTTTAATACAAAGATTCTTGCTGAAGCAGAACTGTCCAACATTCAAGTTTATTCTGTACAATATGACTTTAAATTGTCAGACTGCAAAATATTCTTTTGATATGTTGCCTCTGAAAACAGAAGGCTTAGTGGAAATTTATTTTCCATGACAGCCTTAAAAACTTGGAAATGGTAAGAAGGTTCAGTATTAACAAAGATTTTTTCCATTTTATGTTAGAGATAGCAATTAGAATCCATGTAAATTTTACTTGAAGCTTGCTTTTCTGGAAAGTCCATCAGTTTCAGTTTTCAGTATAGTTATCAAGTACTTGGTATAGATTATGGTTAATAAATTTCCTAAGGTTTCCCAAACAAGTGATTTATTTATCTATTTATTTACTTACATACTTACTGACCTGAGGTCAAAAGAAGACCAGTACTTTGAATACTTGACACAATGATTAATTATTTTAACGAAAACAGATTTTCTTATAATATTCACATATTTGTTCTAGCACTCTCACATACACACACACACGTTTAGAAGCAATCTCATGAGAGTGCCATGCATCAGATATGAGACATGTATGATAATTTTATTAATATTACATATATTTAAGTTCCTGTCGATTTACCCTTAAAAGTAGTAATCCATGCGTGCTTTTTTTTTTTTTTTTAAAGAAGCTTCCCATCCTTTACCAGAGTGGTTTGAATTGGATTACTAGCACAACTACAGGCAGATTAAATGATGAAGAATATTGTAAGGGATAGTATTTAGCAGTTATGATCAACAACATATATCAATAGCTAGAAATATAGCTGCTGATTATAAAAAATTAAAAGGAATCAGATTTCAGAACTGTTTCCATATACAAAAACTGCTTTAAATCTTCTGCAGATTCTGAGTATTAGATTAAATCATTATTTTGAATTGAAATTAGTCTGTTTCCTTCCCCTAAATGGTAAAACATTCTGAATCCTGGCTTAATGTATTATTTCTTTTCCTTTCTGTTTTCCATCGATTTTTTTTTTTAGAACTGAGGAAAGTAAATATCAAATAGAACCAGCCAGAATTGTGCTTAGTTTGAGCAGGTGAATGCTATAAAAGCTTTCACACAGCTTTTGATTATTCCTAACAACCTTGATGGTCCAACCATATGTGTCTCTTCCAAATGTGGTACCCAGTTATGACAATTTATATAATGTATAGAGATTTTGTAGTTTGCTAGTTGTACTATGGTACAATTTAGCAAGACCAATGAAATTGCTTACATTTGGAACCCATGAAAAATGGGGCTGAGGAAATTGGAATATAATGGCCTAAACTGAAAATTGTTTTATAACAATATTTGTACTAATTGTACTGCTAACATTTCTATATATAATCAAAGCAAACTAGTTTTAATTGGAGCTAGTAAATATTTTTACAATTGATGTTGGATCACTAATGTTTTAAAAATAATAATTTAGAGTCTGATAAATAAAGCCTGTTAAATTCTTATGTAACTTCAGGACACATTTCTAGACCTGGGAGTATAATCTTGGATAATTTACAACTTAAAAAAAATTCTGACTTTTACTTCCTGTCCAGGCCTCCACTTTAGGTAAACAATAGCATATGGTGAAACATGCATATATGCCAACTAACCACTGTCTCTTGGATGATGTTTTCAATGTGATGTAATGATTCTGAAATATTGGGTTCTCCATTCCCACCTACTCTAAGTGGAGTGGAGAAGATAATTGGAAAGTGGACACAGGAAAATGTGTTAAATCATCTCTTTTTATATCAGTGAATTACGCCCTGTGAAGCTCTTACTCAGAGCCTTCATATCTGTGTTTATGGTAGGTATGTGCCAAGATTAATATTTTTTTCCTGGGTACTTATGACAGGTCTCTATGGCTGTATCTAGGTGACACCCAAATATGTGAGTGAAAAGTTCCGTCAACCATCCAGCTGTTTGAGGTGATGCAAACAAACATCTGGTTGGTTGAGAGAATTTTTTACTTAGTTTCTGGATGTTTTGGAGTCATTTAACAGGCTGATGAATCTTAATATCTATGTCAAAAAAGAAAGAAAAACATAAAATGAAACGCTTTAAAATACATGTAGAGACCCTTAAACATTCTTGGGTTACTATAAAATACATAATAAGCCAAATGCCATCCTGAATCTACAGTCTTCTATGAAATGTGTAAGGAGCTGTTGCTTGCATCCCTCAGCAGTGACAAAAACAGAAACACACTGGCCTTTTCAAAAAGCCAGGAAATAAAACACTTTAACTTCAGTTCTACCTCCCCGCCGCCACCCCCGGTACTGATTCATCAGCTTAAAGAAATCGACTTAAAGAGTTTGATATGTTGGCTTCTTACAGTTTCCTGCACCTCACTTTTCACCTATTCTTCTACTGCCATGGAAACTAGGTGGGACAGACAGCTGGGAGTCACTAATTCAGGATGGGAACCTGCTTGTTAATTTAATTTCATGCCAGCCTGTTGGTCCCTGAGAGTAACTGTAAAGGGCTGGGAGATTGAATTTGCGAGCAATAAATGATTAAGCAGAACAAAAATCAGTGCCATCTCTGTCATTTTCCTGAAGATTTTATGCAACCTGCCTTGTCCCTACTCAAGCAGTTCTTTAAAAATAATCACAGAAATAGAGCTTTGATTTGTGCATTCCTATTGGTATTTATGTGTATGCTACAGAGAGTTTTTTGTTCTATGAGGACATTCACAGCTGTTAAATAGTTTCATAATAGCTATTACATTGAAAAAATATGTTCAGTCAAATTATGATTTTGTAGACTTTGAAGAAGCCTAGTTAGAGATCACAGTAAAGTTAAATATAAATCATGCTTGAATTTTCTGGTAAGATTAGTTATTTTTCCTTTTCAAGTATAAAAACAATTTTATTAAAATATCTGTGCCCCACTTTTTTTTTATTACAGAGACCAAATGGATTTGAATACATTTATTTGAAATCTGTAAAACACTCATTTTACCCATCACCATAAAGCATACTGATTGTTTTAATTTTAATTGACTAAGTTATCAGTTGATAAGTAGTCAACAATGAGGAAATTGCCTTTTAATGTTTCTCATATTCTGTTGTAACATTTTTGTGGCTGATTATGACTTGCAAAATTGAACTTTGGGATCACAAACTCTAATATGAGCTGAATTTCAATCCATGTTAAGCCTTTTGCAATATTATCAGCTATTGGTTCTGATAAAGTAATTTTTTTTGTCTGAATTTATAGCTGTAAACAAATTTCTGTATTATGGCTAAAAAGAGTGATTCCCAAAAAGGATTTTGGTAAGGAAAAAAAGAATGGAGATCTAAATCTATATCTATATTTATATGTCACCAGGTAATTTTCTGTTTTAAAGTGACTATAATTTCAAAATATAAATGTCCCAGACAGAATTATTAAAGATAGAATGAAGTAGGATTTAAAAGTTTAGGAAAAATTGGGAATTGCCTGGCAGTCCAGCGGTTAGGACTCCGTGCTTCCACTGCAGGGGGCCCAGGTTCAATCCGTGGTCAGGGAATTGAAATCCCGCATGCCGTGCTGTGTGGCCAAAAAAAAAAAAGTTTAGGCAAAATAATATTTTCATTTTTACATGTTAGAGAATATTCTTGATATCAGTATCCAGTTGTTGGGTATTGAATTGCATATATTTTGTTAACTGGTTTATTTTTGTTACTTGAGCTATATCTGAGTAAAAATACCAAAATATCTGAGTAAAACATGAAAAATTCAGTCAATCATCATTATTGAACATGTAGATTTCCTAGTATCTATCTATGTCATATCTTCTTTGTCATGTCGATTTCCTCTAACCTTTCAGCAGATGCTTGGCATTTGGATGTACAGTGAAAAAAAAAATTAGTCAATCATCTGAATAGTTCCAAAGATCTGATCAATGAATTTTAACTGTTCATCCAAATGATATTGTGAAGATACAGCCTCAGTTTCCCTTTAGAAATGACTGTATATTTACTTTTAAATTGTTTTCCTATTTAGATGAAAGGTACTGTAGATATTCAGAATGTTGATTGCATATATATATGTGTGTGTGTGCATGTATATGTGTGTGACTTTAAGTAGAACCCCTATATGGTTTTATCAAAGGAAATCCAGTTTCATTTTAATGTTTGGAATCACTGCTTATTGTTTTTAACTGCCTGTCTGAATGAGGGTTTTTAAAGCAACCAAAATAAAAAATACGTTGCTATCAGTTTGCATACGTCAGGGAAAATATGATCGCAGGCTAAGGTCAAGGAGAAAATTTCCCAGTTCCAAGGTTTTGTATAATTGGTGGATTCTAAGTGTTTATATTACTTCTAATGCCTCTATCTGGTTTAGACACCTGTCAAAGAGAAGGTGCCAGATTAGCTGGACAATTGGTTTATTAGATATTGCCTTCCCTGTGTCCCAGATGTATATAGATATTTTAAGAAAACTCTTCAGTTGTTCAGGGAAATTAGAAAAAGATACTGCAGATGGCCTATCTCAGTAATCCAGGTTTTTTCAGGTACATTTAAAATTAAATGTCCTGAGAGATGATTAATTCAGGAAAGTTATTGATAATGAACTCATACTACACATCCTTTGCACCTATGATGATGCCTTATTAAAGGTGTCTCAATCTTGCTAATTACCACCTGTGTTTAAATATAGAGGTGTATAAATACACTACAACCACACAGTGGCTGGAAGCTTTCTAAACCCAAAGTGTTCCTAGCTAACTCAATTACTATCAACAAAATGTTTCTTATCAACATTTTGAATTTATATCTGTGCATTACCCCCCTTTAGCATTAATGATTTTCTTTTTTTAAAGCTGCTCTGCTTAATTGCAGGCATTTCAGTGATATTGATGTGTGATCTCCTGCTCCATTAACTAGTCCCCAAATATACTTGTATTTATGTGTGTGGGGATGGGATTTTTTGACTAAAGGAATATTTATTAAAAATTATGTGTACATTTTTGATGTGGATTTTGCAAGCATCGTTCACAGAAACATACATCACCTATTTGCTTACTGCGTGCTTGAAATGAATATATTTTTGTGATTGTGACTCATATCTTTAGAGCTTTAAGCGATGTAGGGAAACATTGACAGAATTGCTGTGCAAGTCAAATAAGAAACTCCTTTTATAAATTTCACTAAGGAGATCTAGTGACCTCTAAGGGAGAAGGCTGTGCAGTTGATTGGCCACTTGATACCTATTACTTCGACTTAAGAAGACTCTTGTACCTTGAAATACCAATAACATCACTCTCATTTCTTCCTCCCTCCTTCCCTTCCTTCCTTTCTTTTTCTTTTTCTTTCTTTCAGCTGTTTCCAAGAGTTGAGGTAGTATATAGATTTATGAGAAAAGAAACTCTGGGACATTCACTAAAGTTTTTGGAGTGATTAATCTTTTTATTCTTTTTCTAAATCTGACCAATTCCTTAGGTATATACTAGCGAATATAAGTATAAAGTGAAATATTATTTTTATATTGTTTTTGGCTCATACATTCTTTCAATTATCTTGGGTAGGAGCTAAAATAACATACTGATTTTCTGGATTGGTACCCTTTATTACAGATTTACTCTGTGCATGTATCCATTCATTGTGAGTGCATTTGTGATTGATCTTTCATGTTTAGTCTAATAAAACGTCAACCCTTAGGTGTGACATCATTATTTTTGGTTTCAAATACATGAAGTGTTAACACAAGAGTGCTACATTTTCTTTTTTGTTTTGTTCTTTTCCCCTATTTGAGCCATTGCCTTGATGAAACATTGGACAACTTGTGAAAGTGAGGTAATTTTAATACAAACAATTAGAATTCAGTGCAAGGGAAATATTTTAAGGGTAATTTAACACGGAATAGAGAAAAATTTAATGATATATTTCTGCTAAACATGGAGTAAAACATGTTGAAGAAAATGTGTAAAACAGCACTAGACTTAGTAAGAAGGGAACACTGGTCCTAGACATTTAGCAAAATGCTTGGGACTGCTTTGCTGTTGAAAAGGCAGAAGAAGAATCAATGTTTACCCAGAGCTCTAGGACAATGGGTCTTGAAATCTCAAGTGTTTTCCACAAAGACTCTCCAAGTCTCATGGACTGGCTTCTTTTTTTACTGAAGACTTCAGTATTACAGGGTTTTGGTTATACATCATAAAACAATCTTCATGAAGAAAGAACTTCATATGTTCAATCATTCATTCATTCATTCATCAAAACTTTTTAAATGTCTCTGTTTACCCAGTGCTGCAAAGACATAAAAAAAAACTTACCATCTAATGGGGGAGACAGACATTTGAATTGGCTCTTAAAGAATAGCTAAGAATTTTTCAGTCAGAGACTATGGAGACCCACAGTCCACAGGGCTAAAAGATCGTGAAAGGGTACATGGCTAAATTAGAATTGGGGAATACCAACCCAGGAAAATAGAGTGTCATTTTATTTCCTACCCAGATCTGGGGAACAGATGTTAGGGATAATGTCTTATTTTATTTCCTTACATGTGTCTGACACCCAGAGGGGGCTTAGTACATATTTATTGAATGACTGGATGTGTTAGGATTTTCCTGCATGGAGAATTATATTGGAGAATTGTGGTTTTTATGATGTTTATCCAAAATTACACAATGTAATGCATTGTAGCAGAATCTACTGAATTAGATGAAGGGCTTTAAAGTGAGGGGGGGCAGGTCACCAACTTTGAGTTTTAGAAAGATGGCACCTGTATGAAGGATGGATTAAAGTGCATTAAGAGTAGTAGCAGTGAGACATTAAGGGGCTATGTTGCAACGGTGAGCGGTTATGAAGGTGTGAACCATGGCAGTGACAGTAAAGATGGAGAGGAGGGGGAAAATTTGAAAGCCACTCATAAGGTAACATCAGTGGGACGTGGGAATTGATTACATTTAGAGGCTGAGGGAGAGAGAGGAAAGACACTGAGGCTTTTGGCTTGGAAAATTAGGTAATGCCATTAAGCAATACAGGGAACATAGAAGAAAAAGCCAGTTTGGGTGGGAATAATGAGGTCAGGTTTGGATTTATTTAATATGAGGCACTATCTTGACATCCAGATAGAGATGATTTGTCACAGATGGAAATTACAGATCTGAAGATCAGGTCTGGAAGTAGAGATTTGTGTGTCATCAGTCAATGTAGTAGTTGAAATCATAGGAAGGTGGGTTCACCTAGGGAGTATATGTAGAGGGAGAAGAGAAGTAAGGATGAAATCTCGAGACACACTGAACTAAAGAGGTTGGTGAAATAAGAGGAGACTTCAAGAGAGAGCAGGTCAAGAATAAGGTCAGAGACGTAGGAGGCAAACCAGGAAATAATGAAATAGAAGCTAAGGGAGGAAAGGATTTTGTAAGTGCCATCTGGGCAAAGGCGTGGAAAGCTAATTCATAAGAGGCGATTAAAATGGCTAATAAATGTGAAAAAAGCTCAGTCTTCAGTAATCAGAATAAATGCAAATTAGAAAAAATAAATACAAGGGTTGTTTTGTTTGTTTGTTTTGTAAGATAATGCTCGGTGTAATTGCTCAAGTCCCAAACCTTAGAGTTTTCTTGATTCCTTTTTTTTTCACACCTGACATGACTCTACCTTCAAGCCATATCCTTTGAATCATTTGCCTCTCCTCTCATTCACCATTAGTGTTTTAGTCTAAACCACCATCACCGCTAGCTAATCTGGACTACTGAAATAGCCTTCTAATTGATGCCCTTACATACATTTTTGCCTCCACATAGTTTTCCACACAGCAGCTAGGGTGATCCTTTTAAAAAATAAATAAGATCTTCTGATTTTCCCACTCTGTCATCTGATGGCTGGCTTCTTATCACACATAAGATAAAATTTTTAAAATAAGTTAAAAAATCTTTACCATGTCCTACACAGTCCTACAGGATTTGTTCCCTATTTATCCAGTCTCATATCATTCCATTTTTCCCACCAAACCTTGCTCATAACATTCTAGCCAAACTGCCTTCCATTCTGTTCCGTAAACATGCCATGCATTTTTGTCTCTCAGGGCTTTTGCACTTGCTCTTTCCTCTGCCTGAAATGAATTCTCACTTCAGTCAAATCTTTGATCAAATTTTCCTTCATCATAGAGGCCTTCCCGGACCATCTTATGTAAAGAGTCCTATCGTGGTTTATTTTCTATGCCTTTATCCGCTTCTGTTTTTCCTCATATTATTCATCACTACCTGGTATCACACTGTATGTTTGTTTATTTAGATTTATGAAATCTACTAACATACTAGCTCCCTGAGGGCATGGACTTGATGTCTGTTTTGTTCACTACTGCATCCATATCACCTAGCAAGCACAGTGCCTGGTACACAGTAGGTGTTTAATAAGAATTGGTTGAATAAATGAATGAATAATAAGGACATGATGAAATGTTAGTTGGTATAGATTTGGCAGTTTGCAGCAGAAGCATTAAAAATGCTCATACTATTTGACCCAATAATTCTACTTCTGGGAATTTGTCCTAAAGAAATAATGTGAAAGTCAGAAAAAGCATTATTTGCAAAGATTTTCACCAAGCATTATTTGTAATAGTGGAAAAAATGAAGGAACTTAAATGTTCAACAAGGGAATTGCTAAGTGATTTATAGTACGTTTAGACAATGTAATATTTTATGGCTGTTACAGATGATGTTTACAAATATTTTATGATAAAAGGAGAACGTTTATGTTATACTATCAAGGCAGGATACCAAATTATATATACCCAATAGGTAAGAAAAGAAAGACTGGAAAAAGATGCACAAAAGTGCCAAAAATAATTATCTCTGTTTGGAGGAGGTGGGTAATAGGTGATATTTTCCTTTCTGTATTTTTCAGGTTTTCTGTAATAAGTCCATATAACTTTCACTACAGAAAAAATACATTTATAAAACAAAGAGGAAACAAAAACACAAATATAAATATTGCCACCTTACAAGTGAGGTTTAGGTAATAAAAAACAAGGAGAATAAACCTATTCTCCTTGAGAGATGGTGCTGGAGGGAGAGGAATATACCAATTGTAATTGGGGCCAACTGTTCTGTGGCAGCTTTACTTTGAAGAGGTCCACAGCCAGGGAAAATAATTGAGATCCACTGATCCAATCTAGTCTTCACTCACTGGAGAACCAAGGAAGGTTGAGTTTATCATGTCAGGATTTAAACAGGATGTTCGAGGGAGATTAGGCAAGTTAAGTCTTCTTCATATTGCTGTGGAAAGCACTAGCAATTTGCTTCATGTAAAACAGAAGTGATTACTCACTATATTTCTTCATGTCATGTAGTAAAAACAATTAAGTGAAGTTAGACTATAGATTACTTGGCTATTCAGCCACAGTCACCTCTAATGGAAAAGAAGAAAAATAGCATTGACAAGTTTTGGCAGGTCTCATCATTAGAAATGCCCATATTGCCAGAAAAAAAAGAAGCTGCAGCCAATAATGTAAACCTAGATGTTCTCTAGGCCCTGAGGAAGAAAGTGACAATACAGAGTGTTGCAGCATTAATTGTCTGAGAGCACTGATCATTGTAATGGGGAAACTGTCTCTGTTATTAACACAATTATTTTCTACAAGGTCTTTGAGTAAACGTCCCATTAGAAAAATAGCATTAGGGGTGTCAAAGCATGTGTAGCAATATGTAAAGATACACTCATTAGTAAAATAAAGTGTGACCTGTATGCATCCCAAAGTCTTTTGAAAATATAGTGTTAATATAGGTGTTATAGTTATAATTAGTTTATAACTGAGTAATTATTGAAAAACAAGTTTAAAAAGTCCCATTTTCTAAATGAGTAGGAATTATACTTTTTAAATGCATCTGAGAAAGATATCTATCTATACACACATATATGCATGTTCATATATATGTATATATTTTTTGAACCAGAGTTTTAGACCTTTCTTCTGCTCACCTCCAGTTTATGCATTTTATCTCCATAGCCAGTTTCAGATGATAGTTTCATTTTAAGAAGCTGAGAACTGAAGGATGTAGTATATTATTCTCTAGGTGGGCCCAAACAAGAGGTAGTGGCACTAATGAAAGTTTGGGTTAGATGATCCCTTGATGAGCTTTTCCAATTTAGATTTAGGACTAGAGCTTGTTCTGTGAGATGCATTTCTAACATTTGTGGCTCCTGCTGTTTTTGCCTCTGGTATGCATTATTTGGTTGCGTTCAATGGTGGTCCTGTCAAACATTCTAACTTGTTTTTACTCTAAGGGTAGCTAGCCCTCATGCAGTATTAAGACAGTCAACAGTTTCTTTTGTGGAAATGAATTCTTGAGTCAAACAAAAAGGTAAAAGGTGAGGGACGTGGTACATGTTGGGAACTGGTAAGTTATGGAAAGTAACCTGGGGTATCTTACATAGATCGTGTGAACTGGCCTTCTCTAATCATAAAGGGGGAGATAGACTCCTAAAGGCTTCAGTCAGAAGGCAATTGAGAAGTGAGCAGAGAAGAGCTATATGATTTTAAAGCCCTCTTGCTTCCCAGTCCTCTGTGGATCTCACCCAGGCAAAATGCTGCATATAGGGCAGTCTGTTTTTTAAAGCAATTTTGCTAGCTGCCTTGCAGAATCAGCCTGATGAGTATGAAGCCAATTTCTACAGACTTGCTCTGGTGTATGTGGCAGAAGAGCCAGAAATACTTTTTGTAGTCTAGGTCTAAGTACTTTCTGAAATGTCTTCCCTTAAAAGATTCTATCTTAGCACTATTATGGAACTACATGAACACTTGAGCAGAACCATGTCTTTTCTGAGCAACATTAACAGTGATGAAAAATGCACATCGGGCAATTAGATTGCAACTAATCAAGAGCACCACTTTAGTCTATTATGAATGATTTATATATAGTGTACTGGATATGGAGATCATTACTAATAATATTATACTCTATTATCATTGCAAGGTCACCTTGGTGATCTTTGTCAAAGGTGACAATGATGTTATTGACCTACATTTTTAAAAAATTGCATTTAGATATTGTCTTCTGTCTTGATTCACTGTGTAGAAATTTTAAATTGTTTGCCCTTATTACTAAGATTTTTGCCTCAAATATTAAAGAAATAGGTTTGGGAATTACTTGATTGATAAGTTGGGGCCATCAGGTTAATTGCCAGTCATAAAATATTGGAATGTTAATGTTTTCCTTTTTCTTTTGCTTTATAATTCATCACACTGCCTTTTCTTTTCTTTTTTTAAATTAATTTATTTATTTTTGACTGCGTTGGGTCTTCGTCGCTGCGTGCAGGCTTCCTCTAGTTGTGGCAAACGGGCTACTCTTCACAGAGGTGCGCAGGCTTCTTGTTGCGGTGGGCTCTAGGTGCGTGGGCTTCAGTAATTGTGGCACATGGGCTAAGTTGCCCCGCGGCATATGGGATCTTCCCAGACTAGGGCTCGAACCCATGTCCCTTGCATTGGCAGGCGGATTCTTAACCACTGCACCACCGGCGAAGTCCCCACACTGCCTTTTCTGAAATGGATTTTTGAAGAATTTAAAACATGTAGCTTTTTAATATATGGGTGATATAAGTTCATTTTAGAAAAATTAGAAAATAATGTGCTTTTTTGTTTATCAATATATTGTTAACATATTTCTATTTCAATAAAATATATATGTATACACACACACATACAGAGACAGAGAGACAGAGACACAGAGAGGTGAAAAAACAACCAAAAATGTAAAAAAATAATTGTAATTCTCCACTCCCCCCGCTCTTCCAGAGTATAGTTTAAAAGCAGCAAATTAAGCCATAGGTAGAGATGATATGGAATGACAATTAACATCCTGACAGTTCTCACATCATATTTAATGGCTTCGTAGTAAAACATCCTATGGTTGTTCCTTGATTTATTTAACCAAACTCCAATTATTGGGCATTTAGGTAATTTCCAGTATTTATGTAAAAAACATCAATGAAAAAATTCTTATACTTCTTTGTATACATCTCTGATAATTGCCTTATAAATATATAAACATGCAGTAAGTCGATTGAAGGGAGTGCATTTTTTTTTTTTTTGTGTGCGGTACGAGGGCCTCTCACTGTTGTGGCGTCTCCCGTCGCGGAGCACAGGCTCCGGACGCACAGGCTCAGCGGCCATGGCTCACGGGCCCAGCTGCTCCGCGGCATGTGGGATCCTTCCGCACCGGGGCACGAACCCGTGTCCCCTGCATCGGCAGGCAGACTCAACCACGGCTCCACCAGGGAAGCCCGGGAGCGCATATTTTTAAGGCTTTGGGTACCTATTGACAAGTTCCCCTCCAAAAATACTGTACCAATTTATATTACTGCTGAAGGGTTTTTTAAAGTTCATATGTTAAACATCTATGTGACTTCATATTGGACCCTATATAAATCAGAGGGAGAAGTATATCTGTCAGGTGGAATAAATTAATGGGGATCATTATAGGGTACACTTCCTGCCCTATTGCCCAGTACCAAGTGTGGCACATGGAGACATATGCTCCATTTTATAACTTGAATAAAGGAAGTCATGTGGGACTTGGGAAACCAAAGTGAGGAGACATGGATCCTAGTCCTGGCTCTGCCACTAACCACATTATGTGACTTTATGCAAGCCATTTAATCCCTCTGGGCCTCACTTTCCTGAGAATTAAATGAAATGTATATATGAAGGTTTTCTGTAAATTGTAAAGGACTATTTTAATATAAGAAATTACAATTATTATAAATTGTTTACATTGGTGAAAATTTCTTGAAATTGTGGGCATTTCATCTCAAAATGAGCGGTATATTGAGCAAAAATTGAATAGTATTAAGTTGGAAGAGTCTTTGTAGGTGAGAATTCCATAGCCCTCCAGGTCTACTCATTCGTAATGAAGAAATTCTTTATTAGCAGCATAGTTAACATAATTGTTTGGAGTTTCACGCAGATCTTTTAAGAAACTGACCCCTTTATCCTTTGTGAATTGCAAAATGAAGCCTAATATTCACAACTCCCATGCCCACTCCCAGCCCCACCCCACGTGTCTCTTCCTTTCCCTCATATAAGGACTGCTTTGGACCTGCTTGTACATATGTTTGAAGGATAATTTGGCCTAATTTGTTTACAGGAATTACAAGGGTGACCTTTATTCAGCTGTCTCCTTTTTGATTCCCATAACTTCTGGATCTATCAAGGTATGTGCATTCTACACTGAAATTTACTTTGGAAATTGAACACATTGATATATAATGTGAAAAGAACAGAATGTTCCACCTTTATAATCAGTTATATTTATTGCGCGCCACGTGAATGAAATACATTGTTTTAAACTTTAAAAAACCCATCCGGCCATTGTATAGATAAGCTTGTATCTGTACTCCATAATTGCTTGAGTCTTTGCAAAACCAAATATGCAGGCTGCCCTCTGTATTTGAATGATTCTGTGACCTTTTCCACACACAGCTACTAAAACCAGGAGACTCTTTAACTAATGGGAATATCTGCAGAGTACAAGGGAACAGCAGTGGCCAATGAGGATGTTTGCTAAACCATTTAGTAGTTAACATTGACTGCAAATAAACATGGAATTTCTCCATAACAATGGCAAAAGTATTTCCATGCAGATAATTTTACTGACAAAACAAATATTTGCCTCCTGAAAAGAATGTTTTAATTTTTTAGGAAAGTCTGAAGTAAAATATCTGTATTGTCATGGTATTACATTAATTTATTTACCCTTCCATTTTTACTTCCTTTCATCTATCCATCTGTTGAACCATACTGGTTGCAAGTCATTGTGTCTTTTCCTTTGGTAAATATGCCAATGTAGATAGAATTCACCTGGAATATTGAGACAGTGACTGCTTCTATGTTCAGTCCTATGTTAGGTGAAATATGTGAGAAAATGTGGCAAGATGGGGGAGATTTTCAGATTAATCAAAATCTTCAGTTACTTAAAAGACTTCCCTCATTGGGCTTCATTCTTATTAGAAATATTCATCATTGTTAAGTTCTTAGTAAGTAGGGAATAGGAAGCATTGACTTTTTTTCTTTAATACCTGTATCTGGCACTGCTACGTATCGTTATTCAAATATGAATTCTCACCCATCAAAAGAATGACCTGAATTTGTGTTAAGTTTTTGGAATCACTTGATACTTCCTTTAAAGAACATTAAACAATGAAATTACATAAAAAATGAAATCTTTAAAATCTTGGAATTTGCATTGCCCTTCAAAAAATACACTACAAATACATTAAGGGTTTTTTTGTTTTTGTTTTTGTTTTTTAATTGGGCTCCAGTTAATTGAGATTAGTCTGTTAGGGAAATTTTAAATGGATTTGCCAGTTTTAACTCTGCGCTTAGTTCTATTTGCCATTCTTCTAGAGGTACTGCCTTTAAGGGGATACCATTGCCAAAAGTTCATTTCACTACAGGAAAAAAAAATGTAAGATCAGAAAATAAAATGACATTAAAAAAGAAACTTACTGGGAAGGAATAAGAGATTTTCGCATATTGTGTCATTTGTGAAAATAATTTTCTTAATTTGGGAATTGTGAGTCTGCCAGTTGTGTAATATTAACTGAAAGGTATTTTTTCATACTAAAAAGGTTTAAATGTGTGAAAAATGATGGTCTTGCAAAGAATGGGGGAAAAATGCCTAGCAGGCCAAAAGAACGCACACTTATGAAAATAATTGGCACTAAATATTTAAAAGGTTCAGAGAGCAGCTACTTTCCCTCCCTTAGAGAGACAACATGGTATAGCAGAAAAGCCCTTGCCTATCAATCAGAAAACATAGGATCTACTCCCAGTCTTATAAGAGCGATATGGTCCTCCTAGGTCACTTATCTGCTCTGAGCCTTGGTTTTCTCACATCTATAATAAAAACTTTCTTCCTGATAAAACAGTCCATGATTTTTAAAAAATTAAGGGCTCTTCTCAAGTATGCAAAATGGAGTCAAGATTGGCCATTAAGTTGGAATACACACACCAGTTGTTAAACTGGCCATTAAGTTGGAATACGCACACCAGTTGTTGACTGCTGCTTGTTTAAGTGGTTTAGTGCATTGGTAATAGGGCATTTATTTACTTTTTATCTTAAAGCAACTGTGTATGCTAACACCATTGCCCACCCCCCTACCCTCCACTGTGCACACCAGTAGTGGCATTATACTAAATAGATTCAAGTAGAAGTTTAGTTAGTAGTCTCATTTTCCTCCTTGATAAAAATGCTCAACTTTGGGGTGCTGCTGTGCCGCTCCTCTGTCAGTCTGTTGAAGTTCAGCAAAACTGTATGTTTTCTCCCTCTTGCAAGGTGGTCATTCAAGGTCAAGTATCTCTCTGAAACTTGGAACCAGCCAAGTGCATAACCCGATGACTTCAGACTCCAATGCTTTCAATCTGGCACCCTTCATAGCATTGAATTCATATTAAAGCACTTAAAATATATTCTCCTTCATCTACATATCACAGCAATAACACCCTGGGCACAGGACAGTGCCTGGGAGCAAATAACCACTTGGAGTTAATGATCTGAGGGGCAGCTGAAGGACCGTTGACTCTTCCTAGTCAGTCCTTCATCCCTATAAAATGCCTATTCCTGAGATGCCAAGCCTTCAATAATTTTTCTGTCTCACATCAGATTAAGTAGTAGCCATAAATAATAGCGTTTAATACATAATAATGAGATGTGGTAATGCAATAAAATGTCAACAATTCTAGTACTATATAAAGATGTCTATTCTGATCAAACCAAGAGAAGGAGCGGTAAATGAAGTTCATGAATCATAATATTTTAGAAGTGACTTTCCCCTTATTGGTTGAAATGAAATATAAATGAGAATTCATATGGTTTAGGGGAACAGTTCCCTTTCTTTTGCTTCTTATTCCACTGATGAATGATCCATTTTAGAAATAATTAAAAAATACCTCTGACGTCTATTTTAAATAGATTTTTTTAAATCGTGTATGTTCAGCTTCCTTCTCCCTTTTTAGCAGTAGATTCAGCTTTCGAGATATGTACAGCTCTGAAATAAGTAACAAATACAACTCTATGATTTTTTTCGCCAGAGGAAGCATTTTTCATTTATTTATTACTGTGATAACAGTAAGTTTCTGCAATGTGCCAGGCATGGTGCTAGTTGCTGGGGAAACAAAAATCAGTGAGGGACACGGTCCCCAATCACAAGCTATTGATAGAGAGGTGAGGACTGACCTATATAGAAAGAAGTAAAATAATCAAGTGTTGTAGGTGTGGAATGCATATGAATTTATTTGCTCATGGCATTCATATTCTTTTTTCTAAATTAAAAAAACTTCACACATCAGAACCTAACCAGTAGGGCAGTGAGATGTATAGTCTCGATAACCCCCCACTCAAAAAATCTATAGGAATCACTGGTCATGGTAGGCAGAATGGCCCCCAAACATGTCCATGCTCTAATCCCTGGAACGTGTGAATATGTTGCATCACATGGCAAAGGGGAATTAAGATTGCAGATGGATTTAAGGTTGCTATTCAGCTGACCTTAAAATAAGGAGATTATCCTGGTTAACTCGGCCTGATATTGCTGGCTTTGAAGACAGTGGCCATGAACCAAGGAATGGGGGGTAGCCTCTAGAATCTGGAGATAGTAAGGAAAAGGATTATCTCCTAGAGACTCTAGAAAGGAATGTAGTGCTGCTGACACCTTGATTTTAGCCCATCAAGACCCATTTATGACTTCTGACTTAGAGAACTGTAAGATAAATCTGTGTTGTTTTATGCCACCAAGTCTGTGGTAGTTTATTACAATGGTAATAGAGAACAAGTATATTGAGGTCTGCCCAATACAGAAAATCTGGGGAGAAGTCTCTAGTTGTTAGCAATTGCTGTGGCTGAAAGGTATGGTTTGTGCTGATCTTGGTACACAGAGATATTTGTCTAGTGATTATTTTTCCTGGATATCCATATCAGGCCCCTCTATTAGAAGTATGACCACTATGAGATCCCTGAAATACCTGGCAGTTCTCCTTTGCTCCCACCCCGAGTCTCAAGGAGAATGTAGCCCTCTTTCCCTCTTCTTCTGTAGACCACTTATGCCCTTTCCTCCCCTCCCCTTGCCCTTCCTCCCTCTGCCTTGAGGTCTAGGATGCAAGGTTTGTGGACAGGTGAAAAGTGGAAAATTATCTTGCTTTCATGGGGTACCTACAGCAGTGAGAAAGATGCAGGCACTACTATCTAATAAATTATCCTGGCAGGGGCTTTATGACAAGCATAAAGTTGGGAATTGAATATAGTATGAAACAGGAGTCTCAAGCTAGTGGCCTACTGCTCAGGATCATTCCTCAGATATATTTTGTTTGCATCCCAGGACTCTCCTCTTCCTCACTCCTTCCTCTCCGCTCCCCTTCCTTTTTAAAATGCTTATAGCTTGAGTGTGCCCTGTTCAATTCCATAGTGTCTGCCACCCCACTACTGTCTTATTCCTTGCTTACCTGACTTGTGTGTTATGATCCTGGTCCCTGTGCTGTAGAGGTTAAGTGCAAATGCTTTGGAATTTAAATAGGTGAGATGATTCAATTCTGCCACATATTGGCTGTACAACTTGGGCAAGTAGAATAAGCAGAGTCTTTCTAACTTTAGTCTTCTCACCTCTAAAATGGGATGATAATTATACCTCACACCTCATAGACTTGTGAAGTTTAAAATAGCCTGCACGTGACACATAAAGCACTTTGCACATACAGCATAGTACATCCTCAATAAATATTAATTGTCACTCCCACTACTATTATCACCACTGTGAGGGCACAGAGGGGGGTTAATCAAGTCCATCTAGTAAAAGGATGAGAAGCAGGCATCTGAAAAGTTTTCATGGAGAAGGTAATGCTAGTACTGGAGCTGTTTCTGTAGGTATGCACTGGTGGGGGGTAGGGACTAGCAATTTGGTATTATCTGATGAACAAATGGTGGAGATAGGCAGATGTTCTATGCAAAAGAAGCAGTGGCACAAAAACACCAAATAGCCTGGTCTCTTAGAGGAACTGCAATCATCCTGTTCAGCTAAAGGGTGATGTAGAAGGTAGACATGAGAGAAGATGAGGCTGGAGAGGTAGGCTGGGGACAGATGAAGAGGGACTTCTCTGACCTAAGAACATCTCCTTTTTCCAGGAGGCCAGTGTTTTTTGTTTGGTTTTTTTTTTGACATCTTTATTGGAGTATAATTGCTTTACAATGGTGTGTTAGTTTCTGCTTCATAACAAAGTGAATCAGTTATACATATACATATGTTCCCATATCTCTTCCCTCTTGCGTCTCCCTCCCTCCCACCCTCCCTATCCCACCCCTGCATGTGGTCACAAAGCACCGAGCTGATCTCCCTGTGCTATGCGGCTGCTTCCCACTAGCCATCTACCTTACGTTTGTTAGTGTATATAAGTCCATGCCTCTCTCTCGCTTTGTCACAGCTTACCCTTCCCCCTCCCCATATCCTCAAGTACATTCACTAGTAGGTCTGTGTCTTTATTCCTGTCTTACCCCTATGTTCTTCATGACATTTTTTTTTTTCTTAAATTCCATATATATGTGTTAGCATACGGTATTTGTCTTTCTCTTTCTGACTTACTTCACTCTGTAGGACAGACTCTAGGTCTATCCACCTCATTACAAATAGCTCAATTTCGTTTCTTTTTATGGCTGAGTAATATTCCATTGTATATATGTGCCACATCTTCTTTATCCATTCATCCGATGATGGACACTTAGGTTGTTTCCATCTCTGGGCTATTGTAAATAGAGCTGCAGTGAACATTTTGGTACATGACTCTTTTTGAATTATGGTTTTCTCAGGGTATATGCCCAGTAGTGGGATTGCCGGGTCATATGGTAGTTCTATTTGTAGTTTTTTAAGGAACCTCCATACTGTTCTCCATCGTGGCTGTACCAATTCACATTCCCACCAGCAGTGCAAGAGGGTTCCCTTTTCTCCACACCCTCTCCAGCATTTATTGTTTCTAGATTTTTTGATGATGGTCCAGGAGACCAGTGTTTTTTAACACTACTATGAACTTTGAAGTTTGGTGTACTGCCCACTGAGCTTTCGTCTTGTCTGTCAGGCAACCCTTGAAACAGGTTTACCTAGGAACACAGCTTAAAAGCCACTTCTATAGTCATAGAGGAACTAGGAAAGGACTTTAATAATCATATTCGTGATATAGAGGGTTCACCCTGGTGATAGTATGGAGAATGGATTGGAGGGGGCAGAACTTCTGATGGCCAGGAAACCAGTTAGGAAACTATTATTATAGGCCAGATGACAGATGACGAGGGCCAGGTGGCCGTTAGCAGTGGGAACAGTGATAAAGGGATAGGTTTGAACAGTGGTTCTCAAACTTGAGGGTTTGTTGCAGGGCTTGTTAAGTTGCAAATCTCTAGACCCTGTCTACTCTTGAGTTTCTGTTTCAGTTAGTCTGGGGTGGGGCCCAAGAATTTGCATTTCTAACAAGTTCTCAGGGGATGCTGATGCCACTGGTTCAGGGACTACAATTTGGGAATCTCGACATTTGAGATATGCTAACTGTAGAACTGACAGGCATGGGTCACTCAGTAGATATGGGGAGTAGGGGAAAGCTTTCTGGCTTGGGAGACTGAGTGGATGGTGATACCATTCAGTGTTACTGAGATCAAGTTTAGGCTGAGTTGAAAAATTCTTTTTCATGACCCTAGCAAGGGAACCTCAGCTAAAAATCTTTAAATAGGATTTAAAGGGCCCTCTTTTAGATATCTTGACCCTGTACTTTTGTACCAGTTTTTCCCAACCCTACCGCACCCCACCCCAATCCCATTTACCTGCCTTGGTGATAGAAGTGAAAGTAGAGGTCTAGGGGAGGTAGGTTAAGGAGTTCCATTTTATACCTGTTTGTTTAAGGAGCCTATGGGGCATCTAAATGAGGGAACCTCAAAAAAATAATTAAAGCTTTAGGGTTTTTTAGGTTTTTTGAATTTAAAATAAGTTAATCTCATTTCAGTTTGGTCATCATCTTTTCTTTATGTAAAAGCAGAATAGTCAAGGTATAGGTCCTGTAGTTAGATGGAGCTTTCATCTAGTGACTTCCTGTATATTTGCAGTCAATCCTATAAGGATTTCTCAGTGCTGAATTTGCTCGTAGCTGACACTCATCCTTTTTATAGTATAGATCGGTGAATCCAAACATGTTCATTTTTAAATTCCCCTTGAACCCTCCTGTGACCTAGCTTTCTCTATATTGCCGCTTCACCTAAAAGAAAAATCAAAGTATGGCAGAATATCCATGCTGTTAAGTAGGGGAGAGTAAGAGAGTATCATTTAGGTTGCCCTTTTTTCTACTTTTCTTTTTTTGTGTGTGGCCTATTTCAGTAATGTTCAGATTTTTCACCAAAGCTACAAGCTATCTCTGTAAGGTTGAGAATAGGCAAAGAAAAGATCTTACAATAGGATGAAGTACCTATGTGCAATGGTGAGATGAGGAATAAAACAGCCTATTAGACTTTGGAGAAGCAGAAGAAGTGGATACTAAGCAAGAAGAATTAAACCGATAGACTTGATTTTGTTGCAAGGGGGCAGTTGTACAGGTAAGTCGATCTTTTCTGGCATAGAGTATATCCTTACAGAGATAGATAGATAGGTAGACAGATAGATAGCGACAGGTAGATAGAGATATATAGATATATATAGATTCCCAATTCACTTGTCAGCTTATAATTCCATGAAACTGTAGAATTATCTTAATTTGGGAGCAGAAATACTTAACTTGTAGATTCAATTCATTTTCTTATAGCATTTAGCTCTAATCTTTTTTTTTTTTTTTTTTTTTTTTTACGGGGGCCTCTCACTGTTGTGGCCTCTCCCGTTGCGGAGCACAGACTCCGGACGCGCAGGCTCAGCGGCCATGGCTCACGGGACCAGCCGCTCCGCGGCATGTGGGATCTTCCCGGACCGGGGCACGAACCCGCGTCCCCTGCATCGGCAGGCGGACTCTCAACCACTGCGCCACCAGGGGAGCCCTCTAATCTTTTTTATTTTATTTTATTTTATTTATTTATTTATGGCCGTGTTGGTCCTTCGTTTCTGTGCAAGGGCTTTCTCTAGTTGCGGCAAGTGGGGGCCACTCTTCATCGCGGTGCGCCGACCTCTCACTATCGCGGCCTCTCTTGTTGCGGAGCACAGGCTCCAGACGCGCAGGCTCAGTAATTGTGGCTCACGGGGCTAGTTGCTCTGCGGCATGTGGGATCCTCCCAGACCAGGGCTCGAACCTGTGTCCCCTGCATTGGCAGGCAGATTCTCAACCACTGCGCCACCAGGGAAGCCCTAGCTCTAATCTTTTAAGGAAAATGGAAGTATTGCTTAGTTGGTACTTATTCCTCTACTCCAGGAAACACACACACACCACACACACACACACACACACACACACACACACACACACACACACACAATCACAAAACTGAAAACAAAGCCTTGGGCTTTTCCTAAGTGTTTCTAGATAAGCCAGAATCTGAAATGCATCCATTATTTCCCAACAGAAAGCCCAACATTGGATGTTTAGGATATGGAATCAGAGTTAATAGAAATGGCTCTTAGGGTTTCTGGAAAATCTCTCTGAGTAGATGATCTTCCTTAGGAGTGTTATTTCAGCCCCATAATATTGCTAACCTGACAGCCGAATGTGGCAAAGTGTCTTTTGGGTGAGGCAAAGTCCAGCCCTCCATCTCACCATTATAAATTTGAAATCACTATTTCTTCAGCCTAACATACTTACAAGGTATATTGAGAATCATTATATATTATTTTTTAAAAAGGTAAAAAAAATTGAAAAATCAATGACAAAAATTCTGAAATAAGTATAAAGGGGCAATGTAATCCCTTGCCGTGTGGTGCACTACCCGAAGTAGTCAGGGTCTTTTCTATAGGATAGGCATTGAATTGGTGACCTTCAAATATTGTTCTACTTTCGCTAGATGTCTGACATATGTCAGATGAAACTATTCAACTTATATGATTTTAAGTGGCTGTTTTCCGAGAACACATCAGCTACCTATTTTGTCCCAGACTCATCTGTACGACTGCATGTGAACTTTAATTTTGAAAGGTACACTTTAAGTGATATGGTTGACTATCACTGTGTGTAATAGATGACTGATTTGTTCTCTTCCTATTTGCAAAGTTCTCACCTGGTTAAGTGGGTTAGATATAATTCATAGTGTATGATGTAAACCTCCAATGATAAATTAATGTAAAGAATACAAGTTTTCAATGCCCTTCTTAATTTTATTTAATTTTACACACTGCTTTGTTCAAAAGCACTCTGATTCATGCTTGACTCTTTTGTATCCTGTGTATGAACACAAAATGAAAGATGCACTTCTTTGCATGCCGTGATCTAAGCTTGCATCTACATACTGTATGATGTGAATGCTACCTATGAGTACTAATTTACATCAAGCTTATAGTTTTAATCATAAGAGAGCACATGAAGTTACTACTCATTTTATTGTTGACAGTAGTTTGAGGAGGTGGAGGAAGGAGCTGAAAGAAGACTGTTTGGTAATTCTAAGAAAGGCTGATTTTCAGTTAAGTACATTTTTGTAAGTCATTCTGTCATTTGGTAAACACACAATGATTATTCCTTCAGACAGATGAAATATTCATTAGAAAGAGTAGTGAGGAAATCACAGTACTATTAAAGAATAGCAAGGGAGTGGGAGGCCTGTCAAGAATACTCTGACCCTAGGAAAAAGAAATCAGAATTGCCATAGAGAGGGACCACAGAACGCAAACTTTCAAAAATGTTATTTCCATAAAGTCTGAGGAAATCTTGGCCCCCATTAAGATTTTTGTCCCTGAGAGCCTGAACTGTAAGTATGGTATCTGCTTTGTCTGCAGAATAAAAAAGATCTTCACTTAATCATTATCCTGGGAGCTGAACATCCTGCTACATTTGAATAAAAATGCCTACTTCATTACTGATGGGAATACAGAGTTCGGTGTACCAAATGATCTACAGTAGAGCTTACTGACAGGGGTACCTTATAAATGAACGGGCTGTTTAAAGAATACTAGCTATTAATGTGTTTAGTATTAGATGAAGCCCACAAATTCTAAGAAATCTACCAAATGAGTGCTGTCTAGTAAAAAAGTAGTTCTATCATACCTTTAGGTAAAATGGAAAATGATGATGTAGAAAATAGATTTCTGATGCGTCAACAATGCCATCAGTTTTTTTCTCTAGTGAAATCTCTTAAAATGATGGAAAACATAGAGCTATGAAATAACTGAGCTGCAGAGGACCTTGAGAAATCATTTGCTCTAGGCTTCTGCTTTCAAGCATGTGAATGTCTATACAAAGGGTAAGGGAGTCATGTTGTCAGCGTTACGAGTATAGAATCCTTTATTTAGCAAATATGTGTACATATATATATATATATATATATATATATATATATATATATATAGCATTTGTGTGTCAGGCACTGTTCTGAGCACTTAACAAACATTAACTGGACACATTTGTCATGGCATTGCTTTTCCCTCCTTCTAGTCTTTCTTTTTTCCTGTAGTTTTTCTTAGTACATCTTTTTCTGCTTCCCTTTTCCACTGCTTGTTTCTTTGTTTTGCCACAGGCCTTCCTTAGCACTCTTCCAGGGTAATGAGGTTACTGAACTCTAGCGTAAGCCTCCTTTCTTCTCATTGCTTTTAAGAATGTCACGTAATTGAAGTTAAATTTCTTATAGAAATCAAAATAGATTATTTTATCATTTTGCCTTCATCTCTGTGACTTGTCATTTTATCTTGGAAAGGGATAAAATTGGCCTAGAATAATTTGATATCCACATAGCATTGATAGTTACTTCCATTGTCTTAAGATCCTTTCTTTAATGATAGTACTTTTGGATAAGACTAGAATTGGAAAGGGGGCTGCATATAGACTATTCCTTAAATAATGATTTCCCATCTTAAATTTCCAGTTTGCCAAATCACATGAGAATCTTTTTTTCTCATTCTTGACATTTGACAAAAGAGGGTGAATATACTTTCTTCATTTTATATTTTCTCTTCTCATTCTTGAGTTTGTGTTTTTTTTATTTTATAAACTTAGTAGGTCTTTATAAATAACTTTTCATCTTGTTCTCTCAGTTTTCTGCCTAGAAGATAGATAATCCTATGTGACTGACATACTTGTATTTTAAATAATAGTAGAAAATTCAGTTTTTGACCTAGTATTTAAAAAATCATGTAGAATTTTCTATGTGTTGCTTATTGACGGGTGTGATATAACAAATTATGAACAATTGCTTTACGCCAAGAACTATTCCATTCATTTTACACCTGTTATCTCATTTAATCCCCACAATAACTTTATGAAGCTGGTACTACTATCATCTCCAGTTATAAAGTTTAGAAGACAGAGGCCAAGAGAGGTTAAGTAATTTGGCTCAGGTTACAGAGAAACTAAGTGGTATGGCCAGTATACAAATATGGTTTCAGCTACTCTTATATCTCTATTTGTTACTAAATCAGTTAAGAAAAGAACTCTGGTTTTTTAAAATCTGACTTGTTTTTCTTGTTTTCTGACTTGTTTTTAAATTCCAAATTTTGGAATTCCTAAGTTAAGGCCTCTGAATATTGGACTGGACCTTTGGATATGGCAGGTGAATTTCAGACACCTGCCCAGAGAGTGCTTTTATTGTAGAATACCTCAACTAAAGGATCCTAATGTGATGCCTCCAAAGTATAATTCTAGTAGGTATATTCTGAAATATAGTCTTAAAAGTGTTTGCAGTAGTCTGAATAAAAAGAAAGGAAGAAAGAGAAAGAAAGAAAGGAAGAAAGAGAGGAAGGAAGGAAAGAAGAAGGAAGGAAGGAAGGAAGGAGAAGTGAATCAGAGTAACTTGGTTTTGTGGTGTCCCCCAATCTTTTGCCTACTCATATCACCATTCTGAGAAGAACTTGTTTGTCTTCTCTTTGCCTGATATCAGTGTTGTTCATTTCCCGTGAAGCTTTCTTGAGTAAAGAAAATGGAGATTTCTTCCTGGATTATTTTGTTTTTTATACTCAAACTATGGATATACTCAAGATCCATTATTTTTCTTCCTCTACCTTTTCTTCCTTGGAGATTTCATCTACCTTTATGAGTCTAACTACCATTTCTTATATAAATTATTTTTTAAAAATCTGTTTCCTGCACTATGGTCCCATAATCTCCAACTTCCTGCCACATATGTATGCTTGGATATTCTGCTGATGTGGGAAACGCATTGCGTTTCTAAAGGTGAGCACATCATGTTTCCGAGGTTGGAAACATAGAGGTTGGATCCCCTATTCACCTTCTCGCTTTCTGTCAGAAATTCCATTATTCTTCTAGCTACCCAGGCTTAAAACCTTGAGGCTTTCTTTGCCCCCTCCTTGTACTTTGCTTTCTGTATATAATCAGTCACTGTGTCCCATTGGTGGTTCGTAATGTCTTTCACTTCCCTCCTTTCTTTTTTATATCACTGCCATGAGATTTACCTCTAGTTTAGACAGTTTAGCATCTTGCTCATTAGTGCCCTACCAAAGCTTAGTGTGTTGCCTTGCCCGTAGCAGGAACTCAGTGTATTTTTGTTTTGTGATTGACTGAGGCACAAGTTCCCTCCTACCTCTAGCAACAATGAGCAAGTCACTTTTGGAACCAGATTTTTGGAAGTCCATCTTTTCCTGCACGTGCGCAATATTCCTTTTGTAGCCAAGTGTATATATTTTATCAGGGTCAGTATTATATATCTATCTTTTGTGAGCTGCTAGGGGGAAAGGGATTTAAATAGATCCTGAATTAATGAGTTCCAATGCTTTAGAAGGACAATCAGTACAAGACAAATTTTTAGAGCAGTTTAAAGTTCACAGCAAAATTGAGAGGAAGGTACAGAGATTTCCCATATGCCCCCTGCCCCCACCCCGCCAGATGCACAGCCTCCCCCAGCATCAACATCCCCATAGTGTGGACATTTGTTACAAATAATGAACCTACACTGACATGCCATAATCACTTAAAGCCCACAGTTTACATCAGCATCATTCTGGGTATTGTATGTTCTGTGGGTTTGGACAAATGTAAAGTGACATGAATCCACCATAATAGTATCACACAGAATAGTTCCACTGCCCTAAAAATCCTCTGTGCACCCATCGCCCATATTCATCCCTCCCCTCCCTTCCCCAGGCCCTGGCACCACTGATCTTTTTACTTTCTCCATAGTTTTGCCTTTTCCAGAATGTCCTATAGTTGAAATACTCTTCAGATTGGCTTCTTTGACTTAGTAATATGTACTTAAGGTTTCTCCATAGTTTTTTCATGGCTTGATAGCTCATTTCTTTTTGGCCTTGAATAATATTCCATTGTCTGAATGTACCATAGTTTATTTATCCATCACTGAAGGACTGAAGGACATCTTTTGGTTGCTTCCGTTTGGCAATTATGAATAAAGCTGCTATACTCATCTCTGTGCAGGTTTTTGTGTGAACATAAGTTTCCATTTCCTTTGGATAAATACCAAGGAGTATGATTGCTGGATCGTCTGGTAAAACTATGTTTAGTTTTTTAAGAAAGCACCAAAATGTCTTCCTAAGTGGCTGCACCATTTTTGCGTTCCTGCCAGCAATGCATGAGAGTTCCTGTTGACAATCAGTACGTTTTATCTAGTGAGGGTGAGATAATAATCTCCATGACGGTGGAAACTATCTAGACTTTATTCACTGCCAGATCCCCAGCACCTAGCTATGTACCTAGCATCTAGTAGGTATTTACAAATATATGTTGGATGAATTAATGAATAAATGCCAATGATAATGATAACTATGCTGTCCCCAAATGGGAGAACAAAAGTCTCCTGATGACTTGCCTCATTTGCTCTAATATATTAGACTGAGGGGATTGTACCAAACATACTGAGATTTTTCCACACAGTCATATATTTAAGGCAATAATTGAATCTTTAAGTAAAATTTATGTCCATTCTAAATTATGCTTCTTGTGGGATATCATGGCATGATTCTGCTTGGGCACTACAAATTATACTGATGGGGTGAAATGTGTTTTCATGTCTGTTTGTGAAATGTGGAATGTTATTGAATTACTTTAAGTGTCATGTTTGAGATGAGTTTAGGCTGGTTTCTTTGAGTTTGACACATTTCAGTCTGTCATCCTGTGCTTAGAGATGCTGGAAATTAAATGGGGATACTTAAATAATTTAATTTATAAGCTTGCTTACAGCTATGTGGTTTATCAAGCCAGATGTCGGTAGCCTCAGTTTCTTGCAGCTCAGATGCTGCCAGAACATAAATTAAAATTGTTTCTGTGTGTCAGGGATTAGCATGTAAAAACAGAAGACACCTTCTAACAGAGGGCCAATAGTCTCTGCTGGGCGGTGCCATTTTTGTTAACCATTGGCTAATTTTGAAAAAAGAAAAAAGTATAATTCACTTATAATACAAGCTCAATTATATTTCTGGGGAACTCTTGTTTCCTATGTATGTGATGACGTAACTCATCTCTATAACACAAAGTCTATAATAGAAATGTTATTCTGGTTTTATGCCTCTCCCTCCCCAGAAGTCATTTTCTGTTGTTGTTTAAATGCAATAGATTTACTCAAGTTTTTATGGTTATATTGTCAACATTTCCAGGTTCTCTTTTAGAAATTGATCTAGACAATGTTTTAACAGGGCGTTTTTCCTAGCAAAAAAGTATGCATCTGAGACCTACTAGAGAATGGACTTGAGGATACGAGGAGGCGGGAGGGTAAGCTGCGACAAAGTGAGAGAGTGGCATGGACATATATACACTACCAAATGTAAAATAGATAGCTAGTGGGAAGCAGCCGCATAGCACAGGGAGATCAGCTCAGTGCTTTGTGACCACCTAGAGGGGTGGGATAGGGAGGGTGGGAGGGAGGGAGACGCAAGAGGGAAGAGATATGGGAACATATGTATATGTATAGCTGATTCACTTTGTTATGAAGCAGAAACTAACACACCATGGCAAAGCAATTATACTCCAATAAAGATGTTAAAAAAAAAAAGTTTGCATCTGAGCACATCTTCCCCCACATAAATAGAAAACAAATAGCCTGTATGTAATTTAAGTGAGTTTGTAGGAGACTACTTGAGGTGATAGGAGCAATGAAGATTCTCTCCCAGCATTGCACACATCCACTTTGGGACCTTGGGTAAGTCATTTTCTCTATCTGGGTTTATTTCTTATATAAAATACGGAGTTTAGGAAGAATCGTCTCTTAATTTCCTTGCGTGGTCTAGAATTCTTTGAGATGTTTTTAAGTCTTAGGCAGCCTTTATTTCAACTCTCTTTGCATTATTAAATTCTTTCAGGCCCATGAAATATTCTAAGCTGCATGACTCTAACTTGACTTTCCCATTTTTTGAATGCGTACAGCTTTTATATAGTCAGAATGCAGAATTTTGCATGTTTGTATAGTCACATTTTATCTAATTCTTTTTTGTGCATTAAAATGATCTCCCCCACTATATTGCAGGAGTTTTTAATATAAGAATATGTCTTATATTTCTCCTATTTCCTTCATTAAACCTGTTACATTATGAAGTACATAAAATTATTAATTGATTTGGATGAGATGTGAATCACTTATCGCCTGTATTGAAAGAATTTGGAGTATAAACAAAGATAGCCTCTTTTCATGGGCAGTTGATTCTCTGGTAGCTAAAAAAGGGTATAGAGGCCTCCTCTGAAATTACTGCTCTAGAGCCTTTAAATTGAAGTAATATTCCAACCAAAAAGAATGTTTCTGGTTCTTTAGATCTGGGGGATTCCATTTGTGAGAAACAAGTACCTGTTTGGCAAGAAAGAGCTATTTTGGTTACTTTTCTTCTCTGGACCTCTAATATCAATTTTCTAATCCAATCCGGCCAACATAAATTGAGCACACACTATGGCCATGTTCTGTTGTAGACACTGTGATGGGTTTGGAGGAAGACTGCTGTGTGTAAAGACTGATGGGACATAATTTTTAGCCTCAAGGCGTTCACAGTGTGGAAGTTGAGGTACAACTAACGTAAAAACAAACAAACAAAACCCCCTACAATATAATGTAAAATGAACAGTAATAGAGGTATATATGAAGTGATTTAGAATCACAGAGAAGGAAGTCTCTGACTGTATCTCATGTTTTATATCTGGGAATATACTATAGAAAGGTGACATTTATTTGGACTTTAGAAAATGACTAGGAACTTGGCTGTTAGAAAAGATAGAAAAGTGAATCTAACTTGGGTATATTATAATAAGTAAAAGCATAAAGGCATGCAATCTATGGTATGTCTGAGGGACCATCTGGTATGGCTAAATTATAGGATGTTTAGGGAAATCGTTTCAGAAGAATGGACTGGAGTAGCAGGCCTGCTTCCTAGCTTATCACTGATCTTCCAAGTACTTTTATTTAATTCCCTAAAGGATATATATCATTGAGCATTTTCTAAAAGTGATGAAGGCCATGCAGTGGGGGAGATAGTATACAAGAGGAATTTGTGGAAATATATTCCTTTCTGCCATAAAATTTTCAGTCAACTTCTTCAACTGTTCTATATATGCCACGCAGTAATTTTTTGTCCTTTTCCATTGCATTAGGAATGATGAGATTGTCTTAATTCATTTTAATGACTAATTAAAATGGAAAAAACAAGTATGCACCTGAAACTGAAATCTTACAACTCATAGCAGTAGGCAGCCACCCAGACAGCTGACACTACATCCCATTCAGGCTTGAATACAGAAAAATTCTTCAGGCAGTTTGGAATGCGGATCTCGCTTTCTTGGGTACTTTTTCAAGTCTCAGTGGTGGATGTCTCCTATTGCCTCAGGCAACCAGGGGATTTAAGTTTACCCTCTTCCTCTGTGTCTACTCCCTGGAAAACATAAAGCCTACTTTCAGAAAAGAAGCTGATAAACTTTGTCATTTGGAACCCTGAAGTGACTTAAGGCTCTGAGAGATGGTCTCCCAGTGCTGTTTGCATTTTAACAAGGGGATAAAGGCCTTGCTTAACTTAAATAACAGACTTTAGAATTCCCTGGTAGTTGCTACCTCAACATTAACAAGAAGTCACTGATAACACTTTATGTCCTTTCATCTTGTCCCATAATATTAAGCTGCTTGAGTTTTGATATTTCTTGCAACTGAAATAAGAATATATAGCTAGATTTCTATAATAAAAACTGTATGAAGGATTTGATTCTCCATACTATTTCCCACACTTATTGTTTCCCTTTATAGTAATGAATAAACAATATTTTAGTTGGAGAGAAAAAGAGAGTGAGAACAAAAGAAAAAAAACTAGACTGAATGAAGAAATGGTTTTCCGGGCCTTGGGTTCTTTCCTATAAGACCTTTACTTTGACTTCTCCTACATGTTGCTGAGTTTAAGAAACTGATCTTTGATTGGCAAGGAGAGTGTTAAGGTTTTGAATAGAAACTTAGCTATTAAGAGAACTGCATTTTTTGTAGGGAAATTAGCATGGGCTCGGGGTGTTTAGTTTTAAGATAAAACTAAATCTCTTAAAAACTCTCCAAGGGTCAGATAGGAAATAGATACCTCCGTTACTTTAAAAGCAAAGCTGTAGCCTGACTGAGAAGCAAATTAAGAAAGAGGAAAATAATTCTGATTTATACCAGCCATGTGTGGCCACCATAGCCAGTTTGTTAGTCAGTTCATTGTAATTGGATTGCTGAATTATTTTTTTTCATCTTACATTATTGCCATCTTTAAAAGGAATGTGGTCATTTTTCAGCTTCATGCATTGATAAGTAGGTACACAGCTCCCACTGTTTTTCATGTGTGTCTAATTTTTGCCACTCTGCTGAAAAATATGTGACAAAACAGAAGTCAGTATATTGCGTTTCACTTCCTCAGTAGAAAACAGTTTCAGCAGAAAGTACAGTATAATACCTAGTGCTCACAAGTAGAAACGATTTATTTCAGCCTGCAAGTATGCCTGTGCTGTGTACTTGGCTGGGCACTTGGCACTGAGAGAGAGGGAAAGCAAAAGATGTGCTTTCTTCCCTCAAAGTGTTTATCCTCTAGGATGAGAAGTATGATCTGTACACACACAGCGTGTACTGGTTTTCTATGGCCCTGTAACAAATGATCACAACCTGAGTGGCTGAAAACGACACCAATTTATTAGCTCACAATTTCTGTAAGTCAGACGTCTGGGCATGACTTCCACGATTTCTCTGCTCAGAGTCTCACAAGGGTGCACTCAGGTTGTTGGCTGGGCTTGTTCTCATCTGGAGGCTAGACTGGGGAAAAAATCCACTTCCAACTCCCTTATGTTGTTGTTGGAGTTAATTTCTTTCCAACTATAAAATTCATGGCAGGTTGGTTCTTCAAAGTCAGCCACAGAGAGAGAGAGAGAGAGAGAGAGAGAGAGACTCTGCTACTTCAAATCTCTAATTTCAGAGATGGCCTTAACAGTGTTTTAAAGGGCTCTCCTGTCCACATTAGGTCTACCCAGGATAATCTCTCTTTTGATTAAACTAAAGTCAACTCATTAGGGGGTCCTAATTATACCTGAAAAATCCTTTTGCCTTTTCCATATTCTATTGATTAGAAGCAAGTGACAGATTCTGTCCACACACAAGGGGCAGGGATTACATAAGGGCATGACTTATTGGGTGTTATCCTAGGATGTGTTTGCCACGTACAGCAGACACTAAATACAAGCAAAGGCTATACAAGTACCTTGGTCCAGACAACAAATCTAAGTGTAAAGTGTGCACAGGGACTGAGGGAACACAGAAAAAATGGGTAAACCCTGCATGGGGGTAGCTCATTTATTCAGCAAACGTTTACTGTATGCTTACCGTACACCAGGCCGTCTGTTAAGCTCTAAGGTTGAAGTAAATGCTGAGTGGCAAGTACCTTAGGTTACTCTTGAAGACAAACAATGTTCAGTTCCAGAACACTCCAGAACCCTATTAGATGTATTTGTCTGAAAAAGAAATACTAAATAAATAGATGATAATAATATGTTTACTTATAGCCATGAGTTCTTTATATCTTGCTGTGGAGGTACAATACAGACAGACACAGACACACACATAAGCATGTCAACAAAGCAACAGAAGTGAGTTTGACTGTATATAACAATCTGCAAATATATCCCCGGACACAAAATTGTGATTGCTTTATTCTGGCCTCTTTATTTAGCTTGTGAGGAAGGTGGGAAATTGTAATGATCCAGGCCAGGGTTTGAAGTTCTCACTATTGAGTCTATTCAGGTAATGTATGTGGTGAGCAAAGAAGCTTCTCAGATCAGTCAGGGCATTTAACATATCACTTACAATTTGTTTGACTCTCTTGGATCTGAATCCTATCACATACACAGAGCAAAGTTCCACTCCCACTTTACAGAGGAATTCTTTGTCCAGAATTACATAAGTGATATAGCAGAAAGCAAGGGCAAAAACCTAGGTCTCTCTTATTCCATATCCAGAGTTTTCTGTAGGATACTTACAATTTAACAGGAAGGAAGGAAGGTGGAGAGAAAAAAATAGTATAGAAAACAAAAGTATCCAGCTTCTCTAGTTCTATTTTGTAATACAAGATTTCCCATTTTATTCTGTGTTTGGTGGGCCCTTTTTTAACCTTGTTCATTTTGAAGCCCCAAACCATGGAGGTTGGAGTTCTTTATGGAGTCAGAGTATTTATACTCAAGAGTTTATGAAAGTAAAAGTCATTGTCCCTAAAAAGTGTCCTCAGACACACCTAGAGAGACCACTTCTTACGATTAGGTTCTCCATGCTCCATAAGTTTCTTGATATTTCTACTGAGACTACAAACAAGTGTACCGTTTTCACAGTGATTGTAATGATGTGAATATCTGCCCCATTGGGAATGAGACTGAAATCACCAAATCATTTCATATAGGCTATTGCACAACTGACAGCGATGATAATAAATTTCAGGACACTGCTGTCTGCTTTTTCAAACCCACTTTGGGATGTTTGCAGTTCATCCAATTTTGCCCCAGATTTTATGTGCTAAATATTATTCAGACTACTTTAGGCCAAATGTTTAGTCAGTTTTTAATTTTGTATCCTTACTGTCTGCATGTAGACTTTACATGGTATACTGGAGTTACTGCTTAGTCACCTAGAGCTGCCTTGTCCTGTCAGTGGGAGAGTGTGCTGGGCACTAAATCCTGAGAGGAATGGGCATTGGCTTCATATAGGTATCTCGAAAGGTAATTGCAAAAGCCCTCTCAGGATTCTATTGCAATGTTTGTTTGTTTTCTGCAGGTGAAACTCAAAGATTAAACAACAGTGTCATATCTGGCTGAAGCTGACAGCCGCAAACCAAACTAGTTATGGGGATTTGATTATGGGGAAATGGAATTTATGATTCCATAGCCATTTAGATACCACCTAATATTCAATTTTATCTGTCTTCAATTATTTGTATCTCATTTCACAGACACATTAAAGTTATACCAACCCTTACAGCCAACCATTTTTGGTATCCTGTTTCTCTAAAAATCTCTTTAAGAAGAATAAATTTAAATGTTTCTAGTTTTTCAATATTTAATATGTTATAGTGTAAACATAATGAGCCTTTCATTTTACACTATAAGTACGTTAGATTAGTAATCTGGGTCCTTTAATTTCAATTGCTGACTTTATTACTAACTAGCTGTGTGACGTTGAAGAATTCACATAACCTCTCTAGGCCTTGGTTTTCTAGTTTATTTCCCAAGGCTACTGTGATGAAAAATCAAGACAGTGTATGCAGAAATACTCTGCAGAAAATGAAGTGGAGTGGAGGGAGTAGCTATTAATAATAATAGCAAATGTTGATAACTTGGTTGGGGTTACTATTTAAATTCATATGGTAAATTCATATGGTAAAACTTTTGTAAATGGTGCTCATTCCCTAGTGTGAATATGAGCATTCTTAAGTTAGCTTTGCTTCATCTGAACTTCAATGTTGTTTCCTAAAGAGGTTATGATGTTTTAAAGTTATCAGGTGTAAATGAAAAGGGCCAAGTTTCTCAAAGATTCCTAATGATATGTTTTTTTTAAAGAAGGCATTATATGTTACTAGGTTCTACTTCCTAACAAGTAGGGTACAGAATGAGGAACAGATATTGGGTTGTTCTGCTTGCAATGCTATTGTGCATCCATATGCATTTCAAAAAATGCTCTATGTCAGTATATATCACACGTGCAAAACTTGAATGTCATCAGCACCAAGTCATTTGATTCATTCTTTACTAAAATTGTTTTTCTCTCTAATGGCAAGACTTGTGGCTCTTGAAGCGCCCAGAAAGTACCTCAGACCAACCATGATGGCTTAAAAATGTGACTACTTTGTTAATTATAGTAGTGATAAAATATTTGGTGAACAGGGAGAAGACAAAATGTTTTCCCAGAAAAAAAAGTCCATGTAATTTTCACTACCTGTGTCCTCTGTTGAAACAAGCTTAAGGAGTTAGCATAATTCTCTTCCTGAATTGTGGACCCGGTACCACCAGTCTCTCAAAAGTTGAACAGAAAAGTAGTTCAGCTTTTGTCTTCCTACTGTCATTAAAAGCGTCTCTGCTTCTCCTCCCCCACCTGTATCCATGGGAGTCTCACCACATCAAGGAATATTACCTGTCATTGTGATGCCTTTATGATGCAGATGTCTAAATATTTCTTTTTCCACTTTTTATTTCATGCAGTGTAGTAAATTTAGTCTTCCTATGGAGAGGATGTCTTATAAATAAAATAATGTCTCAGATCTGCATGCACATTTCTCTATGTTAGTGTCTGATGATTTTGTTTTGAACCATTGGTGTATTGTCTATTAATAGAGCCAGAGAATATGGCAAAAATCCAACTTCCTCCACATTTCTGTTTAATATGCAAAACCAATCCTTCTCCATCCTGTTCTTTCCCGCCTTCTCCTCCTGTGTCTCTTCTATCCTCATAATGTTAAGAATTGGTATAATTTCATTAAATAGAGGTTGTGCAAATTAATACAGAAGGTTTCTTTTGATGGCCCAGATAATGTGAATGAGAATCGCTTTCTCACTGTAAACTAATCTGTAATGATACTCAGTGTCATTTGTGTCACTGACAGCTTTTTATGCCAGCTTTAGCAACCCTTGTCCTACTGAATCAAGTCTGTTTTCTAGTCATAAACATGATATTCAGTCATGAATACCTCTTTGGTAGAAGTTGAATGGAGGAGGTGATTGGTATTGGAAGTAAGCCCTAACTCCTTCTCCAGAAACCTACTGCCCATTGCAGGCTGACCCACTCTGTTATGTCTTCAGGGATAGAACAGTGCCTACAACTATGGTATACTTATGCAAATTAACATTGATTCAGTGGAGAATTAAAGGCACAAAGGAAAGGAGATTTTCCCTGTTATTTACTAAGTGAAGTATAATTTGGAAGGTTGTTATCACACCTTAGGTGCATTCTTATTCCATTGGTAGAAGTCGATGAGACAAGTTTACAGGTGTCCATGGAGTATCTACTATGTGCTAGGTACTCTGTTAGGTACTCTGCCAGGTACAGAGCAATAATTTTGACACGTGTTTTTCACATGTTAACTTTCTGTTCTTTAGATTTTCAGTGCAATACATACTCAGAGAAGAGAAACTTAGTGCACACTGTAGTAGTTACGGTTGCTTTTGTAGAGGAGTTGAGACACTGGGGCTTGAGGAGAATCTATAATCTGGAGAGATTGAGAAGAAGATTGAAAATTTTCCATTTGGGCAGAATGACATAATCAAAGGCTCAGACTTTATTTGTAGGCAAGAAAAAATTACTTGAGGATTTTAAGCAGGTAGGTGACATGATAAATGATAGTATTGGAGGGATTGAAAGTGGCTTGGGAGGATGGGGGTTCATCGTTTAAAAGGGTATCACAGTAAGCTATGTTTGTACATTACTTAAACAAATGGCCAGTTCAGGCTTTGTGTTCACACGTGACTGCAATAAGTCAAAGACCTAGTTGTTTTGAAATTAAGTGACTTGAAACTGTTGTGAAAACAACCAGTTTGATTGAATTCAGTTGGTTCTCTCCAAATCAGCTCATTATTATAGCAGCACTATGTGTTAATTACACTCAGAAAAAAAATCACTTAAGCTTGTTGTTTCATGGCTCACAAGCAAACCAGCTTGTAGATTACCTAAAAATTTGGCTTTTCAGCTGGAAGTTTCAGTGTTGTGTCGATACAGCCTTTTAAGAGTTACATAAGATATTGGCAAGCAGTACTGAGATATGTTAGAATTTCTAGGTGTTAGGAAAGACTTAAGTTATCTCCCGTAGCAAAATAAATCCTTGAGCAAAGAAATTACAAAAACCCATATGGTATATTAAATTACTTTCAGTGGTTTAGAATTTGCTAACTTATAAATTAAAATTTACAGAATGGAGACTGGTTGAGGAGAAAAAGGTGACTTAAAAGCACTTTATTTTATATATCATGTTGAAAATAATCCATATTGAAGAATACGCTATTGCAAGGAAACAGTCTTTTCTGAAGAGAAGGAGTTCATTTGTCAAAACCATATTCCAAAGGGTTAGTACCATGCTAAACATTCAGCAGGGGTCATGAATATTTTTTTAAACACTCATTTTCTCAGATCTGAATGATGTTTCAAACTTACTTTTCCTGAAGGAATACCAACCAACTACTCTATCCTTAATGATATCCTGGGACATCTTTATTTTTGCTTCTCATAGCCAATCTACATAGAATAGTTAGTTATATCAATCTCTCTTGAACATTAGCTATCAATGCTTTCTAGATAGCTATTATGATGACATTGTCAATGCTGAGTAAGTTAATCTGGTTGTGACAACCAGTGGCAAGGGTTACTCACTGACTAATGGCATGTGCCCTAGGGTAAGTGGGGCAATATGAAGCAAGAAAATCCCTTTGAGAAAAGAAGCACTTCTCTGTGGCAGTTCTTGCCCAATAACCACATGCTGCCACTACTAATTTATTTCCAGCTTCCAATTTATAGCTATATCAGTAATAGAGCATCCAGAGAGACTAGAGGCAGGAATACTATTTAAGAGGCCATTGGCACAGTCCAGGAAAGAGTTGACATTTGTCCAAATTAAAGTATTGGCAGTGCGGGTAGTTAAGAGATGGACATACGATTGAGACATTCAAACTTTGGTAACTCTGGGAATATGCAATGTTAAGAGTGAGAGGGAAGGTAAAATGACTCCAAAGTTTCAATCTTGGGCAACTGGGAGTGTGGGTACCATTAAATGAAATTAGATATTTAGGAGGTGGAGTAGGTTTGTGATGGGGAAAGATGTTCCATCCTGGACATGTCTTTGAGGTGCCCAAGGGGGTAAAAGTCAACTGACTGTTGGGATTGTGAGATTGGGGTTTAGGTAAGAGATTAGGGCTGGAGATGTAGATATGAATTCATCAGTATATTCAGAGTTTGGGTGTTAACTAAAGCTGTGGCAATGGATACAATTGCCCATGGAGAGAATATAGAGAGCAAAGAAAACAAAGCAAAATAAAATGGACTGAGGAAAAGACCTTGAGGTGCTGGTGGAGGAAGAGTAGCCAATCAAAGAGTTAGTGAAGGGGCAGTCAAAGAGATAGAATGAGGGCTTCCCTGGTGGCGCAGTGGTTGAGAGTTCGCCTGCCGATGCAGGGGATGCGGGTTCGTGCCCTGGTCCGGGAGGATCCCACATGCCGCGGAGCGGCTGGACCTGTGATCCATGGCCGCTGAGCCTGCGCGTCCGAAGCCTGTGCTCCGCAACGGGAGAGGCCAAAACAGTGAGAGGCCCGCGTACCGCAAAAAAAAAAAAAAAAAAAAAGAGATAGAATGAGAACCATGATAATGTAGTGTTTTGGAGTCTAAGGGAAAAGAGGGAATCAAGAGGTGTGAGGGTGGTCAGCACTATGAAATGTTGCAGAAAAGTTGAAGAGACTGAGGACTGAAAAAGGCACTTGGCACTTTGACACTTTGGTGACCTTTATTTCAGGAGCAATTTCAGTGGAGTGGAAAGAGCAGATATCAGATTGCAATGAGTTACTGAAGAAGTAGAAGTAGGAAATACATGCTAGGGCACGTATCATCAGTGATAGGAACTATGGTGATAAAGCAAAACGAAATATGAAAACTGCCTTAAGGTTATGGATTTTAATTCTGACAGTGCACAAATGCTTCCTTAGGTATAGCCCCAAGTCCATATGCTTATCTCCCATGAATCTAGTATAGCACTGTGAAATTCTGTCAACAGCCATTGTAATTTTCACAGCCAAAACAGGGAGCAACAGAGATGAAGTCAAGGAAGTCATTCCCTTAGTGAATCCTTTTCTGAGTTCCTCTGGGTCTCCCAGCACCTGGCACATAGTAGGCACTCAACAACTGTTAGTTGAATTGAATCGACTCCCTTGAGAATCTCTGTCTTAACACACTGATTGCCTCAGGGAAAAACAACCAAATAAAAGCTTTTCCACTGGCAAGGGCTCACACGTGCTCCCATGTCTTTTGAGAAAGGAGAAGTTGACATTTTTATTCTTCAGTGCCAGTGTTTGGTACTGGGCTTGTGGTGAAATGCCCCTAGTTTCTTTGTCTGTTTTTCAAAGCAGTTGTAATAACTAGGGACTTCATGTATATTAGCAAATGATCTTAACAGAAACTCCAGAAACTCCCTAACCTAAATAGGCATGCACACACACTGACTTAAAGTCTATTGTGAAATGGAGGCTTTTCTGTCTAGAACCGAGAATGATTTAGAGTTTTGTTTCATTAAACATTTGTCATGATTCTCAGACAAAACATTGCTGACATTCTTTCATCTAATTGGTTTATCATCCAGACTTAAGCATCTGCATCAAATCTACTTAACCTGGTTATTATGTTTAGAACTACTTGTTAACTTACAAATTCTAAACATTTGTAGTGCCTAAAATTTATACTACCAGTGGTTTTGCATGTTTCTATATAATGTTAAGATTTTTCACATCAGGTTATATACAAGGAAGAACTTTCCAGGAGATCTGTTAAACACTGAAAAGTGATGGAGAGAGAGGAATGCATTCATTCTCTAAAAGTCTACTACTGATTTAAATAATTATCATCTCTTCAATAATGGGGTGCAGGGTTCACTGTCAGATAGGGTTGATGGACATGGTAATATGAGCTCCTAAAGACTTTTATAATGCTTAATTTTAAACGATTATTTAGGTACTTCAAGTGATTTTGGTATAAGATGGAATATAAATAAATATTTTTTATTATTTAGGATGTTCTCAACTACAAATTGAAAAAAATGCAACTCAGAGTGGCTTTAACAATGAAGAGATTTATTATCTCACCATAACAAGAACTCCAAAGGTAGTGTTTGTCACTTCTGTAGCATAAAGACATCATTTTATTTCCTGCTCTTCCATCCACAATATGTAGAGTAATTTGCCCCTCGTAATATCAATATGGCTGCAACAGCTCCAGGTATCACATCGTCATACAACAATGCAGAAAGGGGCAGAAAAAAGAATTATTTGTTTCTTGTAAGTCTCTAAGTGCTAAGAAATCTTTCTCATCCTTTTATCCTCAAGAAACCATTCCCTTACATCCTATTGGCTAAAATTGGGTCGCATGAGTTTTCCTTAGCCAATTGCTGACCAAAGAAAGTGGAGTTACCATAATCTACGTACACTAATCAAGAGTGACACTCTGTGATTGAGTCTGGGTCTGAGTCTGGGCTTGCAGCCTTAGCTGGGACTGAGGACGGGGCTGTGGATGGACTTTTTAAAACAGCTTTACTGAGATATAACTCACAATACAATTCACACATTTAATGTGTAAAATTCAATGGTTTTGGTCTATTCACAGAGTAGTGCAACCATTACCACAGTCAATTTTAGAACATTTAAATCACCCCTAAAGGAAATCCTATACCCTTTAAGTAGTCACTCTCTAGTCCCCCTTCAACTTCATATTCTATACATTTCTTTGAATTCTCAGAATTTCTCAGTTACTGACTCGAGAAAGATTCAGTATAATAAGCAAACATATCTGGATATAATCATCCTTTTTTAAAACTGAAGTATAGTTGATTTACAATGTTATATTAATTTCAGGTATACAACATAGTGATTCAATATTTTTATAGACTATATTCCATTTAAAGTTATTATCAAATATTGGTTATATTGTCTGTGCTATACATTACATCCTTGTGTCTTATTTATTTTATACCTAGTAATTTGTACCGCTTAATCCCATTCCCCAATCTTGCCCCTCTCCCCACCCCCTCCCCCGGCAACCACTAGTTTGTTGTCTGTATCTATGAGTCTTCCTGTTTTGTTATATTCATTCATTTGTTTTATTTTTTAGATTCCACATAAAAGTGATAACATACAGTATTTGTCTTTCTCTGTCTGACTTACTTCACTGAGCATAATACCTTCGAGGTCCATCCATGTTGTTGCAAATGGCAAAATTTCATGCTTTTCTATACAATAATAATGAACTACCAGAAAGAGAAAGCAAGAAAACAATACCACTTATAATTGCATCAAAAGAATAAAATACCTAGGAATAAACTTAACCAAGGAGGTGAAAGACCTATACTCTGAAAACTATAAGACATTGATGAAGGAAATTGAAGATGATACAAATAAATGGAAAGATATACCATGTTCATGGATGTGAACATGGATGTCCATGGATGTCCATACTACCCAAGGCAATCTACAGATTTAGTGCAATCCCTATGAAAATACCCAAGACATTTTTCACAGAACCAGAACAAATAATGCTAAAACTTGTGTAGAACCACAAAAGGTCCCAAATAGCTAAAGCAATCTTAAGAAAAAAGAACAAAACTGGATGTATCAAGCTCCCTGACTTCAGACTATACTACAAAGCTACAGAAATCAAAACAGCATGGTACTGGCATGAAAACAGACACATAGGTCCATGGAACAGAATAGAGAGCCCAAAATTAAACTCACGCATATATGGTCAATTAACCTATGACAAAGGAAGCAAAAATATGCAATGGGGAAAAGACAGTCTCTTCAATAAGTAGTGTTGGGAAAACTGGATGGCTACATGTAAAAGAATGTAGTTAGAACATCTTCTCACAACATGTACAAAGATAAACTCAAAATGGATTAAAGACCTAAATGTAAGACCATGAATAATCAATTCTATAACTAAAATATGGTATGAAAAATATAACTCTTCAAATTCATTTGGGCTGATGTATTAATTACCCCCAGTAGATGGTATGAATGATACAAGAAATAATCAATGTTATAACATCAATTCCCAGAAGACCAGAATACTTGTCAGGTCCATTTATCCCAGGACTGGGAGTTGGGTTTGGTGAAGAATGGCAAAGTTAAATTTTTTTAGAAACATGATCATGCACATAGGAAGACTTATTCAGGAGATGGGGGTGTGAGTCCTGTAAATCCATAGGCCAAAGCTAAATTCAGTCTGAGAATGTCAAGGGGGCTAACATGAGAAGTTAAGGGGCTTAAAACCAAATGAGAGTCTATAGCTTCTTTCTTGTGATTAGCAATTATATGCCCATAGTGCTTTATGTTACCTCCCTGATTATTTATGGGTCATTGTACAATTTCTTTTTTGACTGAACTTGGTTTCCTACTGGTTAGTTGTGCCCTTTTTGGATCTCAAAATCTCACCTCTTCATGTGTTTATGGACTGTTTCTGCCTTGGCTCTCCTACACAACTTGGATCTCTGGAGATGACTCTAACTCTCCTTGTTTGAATAAGCGCATAAGTAAGATCAGATACCACTACTTGCCTATCCAACAACCATCTGCTCTTCCTTTTTTGTTAACATAATATCAGATATTTTTCAGGAATCCTAGAATCCTAGAGTCATAATCATACTTGATATTTTATACATGGAGGGAACTTAAAAGTCGTTTAGTCCTCATTTTCTAACTGTAGGAACTACATTCAAGCCAATAGGCTTGGCATCTCAAACACTAACCTCTATTAGTAGTCAGGTTCACACTTATACAGTGGTTCCTTGAAACAGGTCTGAGCATCATATTTTGCCTACTAATACCATATGGGCCCTTGCTCTCTCTTGGGAACCTATTATCAGAATCTCTAGGAGTGGAACCCAAAATTGGTGCTTTACGAGTTCCCAAGAGTAATTAAAATGTGCGTCTAGTCTAACTTCCTAAAAAATTGCTTTGAGAAGTATGCATATTAATGCCATAAAGGGCTATGCTCGGATACTACCCTAAATTTTTCTGGTTGATATCATGTAGACACTCACAACCCTTTATCCCTACTCCAAAATGCTCCTTGATACCTCTACAAAGACCATCTTGCCTGGGAAGGACCCTATTGATTCAGTTTGGTATTTTCTGTGATTTTTAAAAAATATATTTGTTATCTATGTCAGGATGTAGGTAAGAACACATCCAAAAAAATACTCCTTCCCATCCATAAATTCGATGTCTTTATTTTTGGTTTAGGGATGTGTATCATAGAAAGTTCAGTTTCTTCACATTAGTGTGATATATGCTGTATACATTCAGTTGAAAAGATGGGTTTTAGGAATACTGAAGCATATTGAGTATTCTGCTCTTTTACTTTTTATCAGCTAGTGAGTTTGTTCAAATGATGACCCTTTTCCCCTGATTTAGTGAGATTATTGCTCAGATATATGTCCCAGTGTAGTGTGCTGGGGAACATATTTCGACATTTCTAGGTTTTCTTTTGTGAATTGTAATCTAATTAAGCTCTGAATAACATGATTTTATTTTTATACCTTGGTTGTGGATTCCTTTCACTTTAGAAATGCATTCCAAACACGGCCATCAGTGTTGAATTCATAATGCAAAGTTATTTGGAAATTGCAGCATGTTTGTTCACACCAGATAGACTTGTTAGGAGGTCAGCCATTCTTGGAAATTACTCCCAGAGAAAACAATCATCATCAAGTTTTATTACATGTGCATAGTGTAAAATGCTCCAAAATCTATAAGAGCAACAAAAACATGATATCAGTCGATGGATACAAAAGTATATGTAATATATAAAAGTGTCTATCTGCATGCAGCCTTGTGCTGAGTACTTGGATTGTGACCTGGTGCTGCTATTTTCAAACTGTATTGCATATTGGGGTGATTGCTATAACAAGCTAGTTAAACAGAAGTATAACATTGTCCTAGTGCTTCTAATATAAGGCAAACAGCCTATGTCTACATGTATGACTACCTCAACTCTGCCAGCATATTAGGATCCGCTAGGGAAATTTTTAAAAAATAATGACACTCACTCTCTGCTCTCACCAATTCTGATTTAATTGGTCTGGAGTGGGGCCCAGGCATCAGTATTTTTTTTAAGTCCCCGAGATGATTGTAATGTTGAACCAAAGTTGAGAATTGCTGGGCTTAACTGTATGCCTTGTGAGAATAGGCCAGTGCCTGACACAATAAATACTTGTTAAATGCAAAGTTATCAGCAGTTGAGTTGGTAGAAACATGAACATTTAGATTCAGTTTTTTAGGCATTCAAATAGCAACATTTGCTAAATGTTTAATGAGAGCTGTGAGTGGTTACAAAGAATATAATCTCACAAAAGCCCTCATTAGGAGGGTTTCTTAACTAATGGCCCATTATGTTTGTGTCTTGCCTAAAATGCAAAAGTGTCAAAAACAAAAATATAGCAGGCTTTGACCTCAAGGTGTTTGTAACCTACATAGTTTTACTAATTTTCCATGTTCTCCATTTTGTGTGCTCTCCTTCCTGGTCTTTACTCCCTTAAGAAATGGGAACAAATACTACTTCAGGTGGGTCTACTTTTTCTTTTCATAATAATATAAAGAGGAGGAAGGTGAAAATATGTTGAGTAAACAGAGCAAGAGACCTCTGTAGAATTTTCAAGGTAGTTTCTAAGTCTGGTAGCACAGTAATGTCTCTGGTTTATATTCTTGGTGTAACTTCCTACTTTGAGATCTAGCTTACTCTTAATTGCATCTCAGAAACTTTTCCAAACAGAAAATTTTCAAACTAGTTTCCATCTCTTACTCTGTCATAACGTCAATGACTTCAGAGTTTATCCCATACCCCAGGGTTATGACTCCTATTTAAATATGTAAATTTAAGAAATGTAATGCCAGTGCCCTTTCTTTTTAGTGTAGATTGGCTCCAAATGCTGGCATAGCTGGGATTTGATAATTACTTTGGCCTATAGTAAATCTAGTTGGGTAGTGAATCAGGTAACATTTAACTAATTGATTGTATTTTCTTTTTATTAATTCCATGTTTGCAATTGAGTTATGTATGAAGCAGTAAAAACATCCCGCTGTTCTTTGAGAATGGTGTTATATTTTATCACACAGTGTCTTGAGAATACTAATGTTTAAGGAGACGACGTGAGGATTAAAATGCAGTTTTAGCTTATGGTATGGAAGAAATACCGCTCAACAATAGTCAATACAACTTACATGCAGTGAAAATGACAATCAACCAATCTATTAAGTGTGGAGACAGATGTCTTGTGTAAAAGATTTCTGTGTCATTGCTGGATGACGTGAGTGTGCATTATTCATCTCTGCTCAGACACTACATTCAAATCCTTTCCAAGTGTTCCCTTTTGAAGCACTTTCATGCTGAATTGCTGTCTGTGAATTTGTGCCTTACATTTAACACCCAATTTGACTTTTAGCAGAATCACAGTACCAGAGTAGGGAGAAACTAAGGGTCAAAGAATAGCTTAATCTGAAAATCCCAGCTTTATGTAGATACAGTTGGTATAAGAGGACTCCAGTGAGGAAGTGCTTTGTGAAAATGAAAGCTTCAGAATGTTAGATGGGGTTATTGTACTCAAGTATGCTTGGCATTAAACACCCTCTTTTTTGCTGATTAGTAAACTTTCTCTGATTACCCATCAAGAAACAGGGGGAAAAAAAGAAGTAACTTTCACTTCTGTTTTAGTAGACTCACCTGAGGAATTTAAGCCAGTTAGGCTTTCTTTATTATTATTTTTCACTCAGGAGATTAATTCAGTTTACATCTAAAAGCGGAAAAGACCTTTTTCTCCAAAGGATTGAACTAGTGTAGAAAGGCCTATAATTAATGCAGTAAGTGATTCTGGAAACTGCGTTTGAATAGAATCCCTGTCCCCCGTCCCCCATCCCCCGTCCACCCCCCACCCCGCCCCACCCAAGGGCATTCTAACAGTTGAAACTCGGAGAACTCAGCTTGTTTTACCTTTCCAGTGTTAAAAAAGAACACTTGGTGGCAGGCCTTCTTAAGCACCAAATTTCCTTGATTTAGCTCCTTCTTGGGGAAACAAGAGTCTCCCTCAAGCTTTTCCTGGGCTCCTGACAGATTCCTTTCTCCTTTAAGCGGTAACTGAATTACTAAGACATTTCCTCCAGTGAGGAAACAGCAGTTGGGGGACTCTAGCCTTATGATTTGCTTTTTCATTTGAGACTCAGCTTGCTCAGGAAGGAATTGTTTCTTTGGGATTTTAAGACACACCTCCATTTTTTGCATTATCACTGACTTAATGGTTCTCTATTCCTTCCCTCTTTTCCCTTTTCTGAAGCAACATTTCCAGTGTGTATACTTTGGATTAGCCTTGTCATACTGTCCTTTTTAATAACATCTACCAGCTTCTTGACCATATAACACATCTTGAATCCAGAAGGTATTTTGGGGTGGCAGTAATCTTGGTCTTCACAAGCTTCCTTCTTCACAATATCAGTTTGTACAAACTGGTCAGGCAAATCTGCTTCTGTGTATTCCTAGAACTATATGGCTGTAGCTCTCTTCTTCGAAATTTTTTTATGTAATGATGGCTCCTAAGTCATATGGAAAGCTTCCTTTGAATATTGTGAACAGAGATTCAAAGTGCATGTGTTGTTTTTGACCAAATGAACAAAAATAATCATTTTTCTGTTGTATAATTCATGTCCTCTCCTTTAATTACAACTAAGTAGTATTTCATACTTGTGACTATTTTCTCTTCCTCAACCATATCTGCATTGTGTGGGAGAGGAAAAATAATTTCCCCTGTACCTTTCTGGGTTCCTGGCTGAGACCTCCCTTAATAAAAGACACATTAACAGGAACAAACAGAAGTGGAATACCATGTATACCTCCTGTATACATGGGGGATACCCAGGAAAACTGAATAACTCCAGGCCCAAGCCAGCATCTTAAATCCATCTCCAGCTAAAGACAAAAGAAGATTTGGGTGGGGGGCAGTTATGGGAGGTTACCAGGAAAAGCACAGTAAACAAGGGTATGGTTGTTATGCAGATTTAAGTCCTTGCCTTCTCCATTGATAAGAGTTTCTAGAGATTTAGAGTCATGTTTCTCTTCCTTATACAGAGACAGAGACACCCTTACAAATGGAGATTTCCCTTGTAAATATCTCTTACAAAAGGGGTTTTCAAGCTTTCCCTTTGTCTGCTATTTCATTTATTTATTTATTTAAATTTTTTATTGAAGTATAATTGACTTACAATATTATTTTAGTTTCAGATGTACAACATAGTGATTTGATATTTTTATACATTACAAAATGATCAGTTATGGGGAGGGGGAAGGGTGAGCTGTGACAGGGCGAGAGAGAGTCATGGACATATACACACTAACAAACAAACGTAGTAAGGTAGATAGCTAGTTGGAAGCAGCCGCATGGCACAGGGATATTGGCTTGGTGCTTTGTGACAGCCTGGAGGGGTGGGATAGGGAGGGTGGGAGGGAGGGAGACGAAAGAGGGAAGAGATATGGGAACATATGTACATGTATAATTGATTCACTTTGTTATAAAGCAGAAACTAACACACCATTGTAAAGCAATTATACCCCAATAAAGATGTTAAAAAAAAAAAAAAACAAAATGATCACCACAATAAGTCTAGTTACCATCTGTCATCATACAAAATTATTACAATAGTATTGACTATATTCACTGTGCTGTACATCACATCCCCTTGACTTATTTATTCTGTATCTGGAAGTTTGTACCTCTTAATTTCCCTCACCTATTTCACTTATCCCCCCACTTCCCTCCTCTCTGGCAACCACCTGTTTGTTCTCTGTGAGTCTGTTTTGTTATGTTTGTTTTTTAGATTTCACATATAAGTGAAATCATACTGTATTTGTCTTTCTCTGTCTGACTTATTTCACTTAGCACAGTACCCTCTAGGTCCATCCGTGTTATCACAGATGGGAAGGTTTCATTCTTTTTTATGGCTGAGTAATATTCCACTGTGTGTGTGTGTGTGTGTGTGTGTGTGTGTGATGTATATAGCACATCTTCATACATCTATCGATGCACACGGATTTCTTCCATATCTTGGCTATTGTAAATAATGCTGCAATGAACATTGGGGTGCATATATCTTTTCAAATTGGTGTTTTTGTTTCCTTTGTGGAAATACCCAGAAGTGGAATTCCTGGATCATATGGTAGTTCTATTTTTAATTTTTTGAAGAAACTCCATACTGTTCTCCATCGTGGCTGCACCAATTTCAATCCCACTAACAGTGCACAAGTGTTCCGTTTTCTCCACATCCTCACCAACACTTTGTTATTTGTGGTCTTTTCAATGATAGCCATTCTGACAGGTGTGAGGTGATAGCTCATGGTGCTTTTGATTTGCATTTCCCTGATAATGAGTGATGTTGAACACCTTTTCGTGTGTCTGTTGGCCATCTGTATATCTTATTTGGAAAATGTCTATTCAGGTCCTCTGCCCACTTTTTAACTGGGTTGTCTGTTTTTCTGATGTTAATTTGTATGCGTTCTTTGTATATTTTAGGTATCAACCCCTTATCAGATGTACCACTTGCAAATATTTTCTTGCAGTTAGTCGGCTGCGCTGTAGTTCTGTTGATAGTTTCCTTTACTGTGCAAAAGCTTTTTAGTTTGATGTAGTCCCATTGGTTTATTCTTATTTTGTTTCCCTTGCCTGAAGAGCCTATATCTGCTGTTTCTTAAAAATAATCAGCCTAGAATAATTCTTACGCCAAAGAGGCACATTTTGGGATGGTGTATTCTGCTCCCCTTCAATTGATCAAGTCATCTTTTATCTTCTTAAAGCCACTCACATTCACACACATATTCCTCTGCACATTCACAGTACTTCTGACTCTTCACTGCCTTCCATGGAGTATATAGCCCTACTAGATGAAAACACAGAGTAGATTTATTATAATGCTTTCTAGGAAGACACACATATTAAAAGTAAAATCAACTCCTAGGTAAAAATATCTTTTAATATGTTTTGTACAGTGCTTGGACATGAGATCTAAGATGGTATTCTTTGTGACAAATTTCAGTTGATGTTATCTAAGGTTTGTGAGGTCTCGGTATAGTCACTTAGGAGAGGGTTTCTCTGCAGAGGCACTATTGATATTTGGGGTTGGCAGTCCTTTGTTGTGAGGAAGTTGTCCTCTGTGTTGTAGGATGTTTAACAATATCCCTGGCCTCTACTTGCTACATGCCAGTAGCATATCCCCCACTAACTGTGACAATCAGAAATTTCTCCAGACATTGTCAAATGTCCCCATGCGGGGGGTGGGGGGTGATGGGGACAAAATTTCCTCCAGTTGATACCTACTGGGTTTGAGTATCTTGGGCCTGGCCTTTCATTAAAAAGATACAATCACTTTCCAATATAAACTATATATACAATACCCTCATGACTCTGAATATACTTCCTATATTTGAAGAGTTAAAAATAGCCTCATCGCTTTTCTATGACTGTGACATGATTATCAAAGTAATTTATAATATCCTTACCCAAGCCCCATTGTCAAGCATTTTCTCTTACAAAGCAATAATCTATAATATACCACAAACAGTTCATCTGTGTCGTTTTCTGCATTGGTCTCTGATCCGTGTGTTATGCTGACTTGCCATTATTTTTAAAGCAGTGATGCTAAACTATTTTGGATAAATACTTTCATTGCTTTGTAACTTTGCTGGAAAGATTAAAGACACTTTATTTTAATATTTTAGGAGATTTCTTTTCTACTAAGGATTTTTAGCCAGCATTGCTTTTTAAGATATCATATTCTGATGATTTATTTGTTAAGTGTACCCTTTCAACATAACTGCTGCTATAAGCTTGAGATGCATCATACATTTTCAAGACCAGTCAGCCCACTAGAATTTCGATTTTTTTTCCCGTCACATTTGCAGGAATTTTATACAGACAGATTTCCTATTTAAAGATAACTTTGATTTTGTATAAACCTCACTGTGCTATTTAAGTAATAAATATTGGTGCATGAACTGGTTTGACTTTCTGCTGAGAACTGCTAAAAGCCTTTTAATAGAAAACAATAGGGAATGTCAAACATTGAATCACGATCTCACTGAAACAATTTTTCTTAGAAAGACTTTCATCACACAGAAGTTTTCTCCGTGCTCAAATTTTGCTAGAAATTATGTCTGGTTAAAAATCTATTGTGATGCTTTGTCCTGCTTGTCTACCCATATTTTTATGAATAAAAAGCATACTTTTAATATGTTGATAGCTTTTAATTTATTAAATCTTTATCTGTAGATATATTTAGAGACAAAACAAGATTACAACTTTATTTTAGGTTAAATATTCACTAGGAGATGTGGTAGAATAGCCACATGTATGTTTAATAGTATATGACTGGTTGCTTTGAAGCAAGCTAGAATTCCCCCAAATGAGCCACCTATTTTCACTCTGTGTTCTTGCCAGTCTGTGCCCTCTTACCCAGGCCAGCTGTCACAACAGAGACCATGTGAAAGGAATGTAGGCTCGGCAGAGTTCAGTCACCATAGAGAAAATTTGCTAGAATCATATAAAGTACTAGGTTTATTTACTTTAGTATTTTTCAACTACAATATGCTTTCTGTGACTTTTGACTAGGCCTTAATTTTTACAGCTCATGTAGATCTATTTAGAACAGTTGAGAGGAGGAAATAGAAGTGAAAACCAAATAATAACTCAGATTATTCATTCCGGCTTTACATAAACAGAGTCTGTGTTTGCTATGTGCAAAGTCCCTTTTCACAGCTAACCACGATTTTGGACTTTTCCTTATCTCCCTCCCTCTCTTCCTTCCTTCCATTTCTTATAGAAATATTTAGCTAGTGATGATCCTCATTACACATTTTACAAACATGTGTTCATTGCTGAAATAATGGTATAATTAGGCTAAAAAATAAGGATGTTGCCTGTGTTGGACCCTAGAGGAAGTGGGTCCTCAGATACCTAAAAGATGTAAGTTGTGGTTAGATTGTATGTTATATTCCCTCACTGTACACTTCCATCCTAGTTCAGTGCCTCACATATGAAAGGTACTTTTATTTCCTTTGATTAGGGTATTCTTAGATTAGAAGTGAAAAATGATTCTGTTTTCTTCTCCATTTACTTCCTTCAATGATCACAGTTAACTCCTCTTCCCAGATGGGGACAGAAAAATGTTTTATATAGCATTACAGTACAATTGCTTAGATATACTCGATTCCATAGCACTCGAAGTATAATAGAATTTATCCTTTGTTGCATGGAAGTACATGACTTGTTTGACATCTGTGTCATATGTTCCAGTGTTGCATTGGGACAATTTAATGTATATAATACTAGAAAGATAGAACCTCGAATGCCAATTAATGAATTTGGACTTTATTTTGTAGGCATAGAGAGCCATTGGAAGTGTTTTAAGCAGGATTCTGGCATGATCTCCATTTTATAGAGAGAATTTTGGTAGCAGTATTGAAGATGCATTAGAGGGAAAGGATATGGGATGTAATGGAATCAGTTAGGAGTTCACTGCAATTATACAGGTGATAGATAATGAGTGTCTGAATTAGTTCATGGGCAATGTAAATGGAAAGGAAGAAATATTTTGTAAATATGATAGACAGAACTTAGTAACTAATTACATTTGGGGCATAAGGAACAATAGGGAAGCATGACCCAAAGGCTTCAGCTACCAGCTAGAGGAATACAGGAGGGGGAGGAGGGGGG